>NW_020174013.1:1933340-2090671 GCF_003031525.2 Neophocaena asiaeorientalis asiaeorientalis | reverse complement strand
TTTTTTTAAATTAATTAATTAATATTTGGCTGCATTGGGTCTTCGTCGCTGCAAGTGGACTTTCTTTAGTTGTGGCGAGCAGGGGCTACTCTTTGTTGCAGTGTGTGGGCTTCTCATTGTGTTGGCTTCTCTTGTTGTGGAGTATGGGTTCTAGGCACGCAGCCTTCAGTAGTTGTGGCTCACGGGCTCCAGAGTACAGGCTCAGTAGTTGTGGTGCACGGGCTTAGTTGCTCCGCGGCATGTGGGATCTTCCCGGACCAGGGCTCGAACCCATGTCCCCTGCATTGGCAGGCAGATTCTCAACCACTGCGCCACCAAGGAAGTCCCCTGTTTATCCTTCTGACTTCAACTTCGATCTCAGCTCTATCCACGCAGGGCTTCTTGGAATTCTTTGGACTCACAAGCTTGTTACTGCCTCACATTTGCCCTACTGTCCTCTCTCTGGGATACTTTTCCCCCAGGCCCTTATGTGGCTTTGCTTTCTGGAGAGACTTAGAATTCTTCTCTTGAGAGAAGCTGTGTTTGATCACTTAAATAAAATAGCCTCCATCATCGAAAACTCCTCACATGGATTTGTTTTTATCATTGTACTTGTAAATACCTATGTCAGGTATTACCTACCTTTAGGTGAACGCATGAGAAACCCTGGCTAGTTTAAGTCCAAAAGGGATCTCTTAATAGACTTTGAGAGCTCAAGGAATAGTTGGGAAAGTTCAGTGACTCATAGCCACGAAAAATGCATGAACCCCACCAACAGGTGAGAACTCTGCTGCCACAGGTTACAACACCAAGGCTGCTGAGCTGGGCACTAGTTCTGCCTCACCCACCACCTCTGGTGTTCTGGAATCTCCATCTCACTGCAGATGCTGCCACCATCAGAGATAATTTTCTGCAAGCCCCGTGCCCTTAAATCACCAACTCCTGACCCCAAGTGTGAGCCGGTGTGTCCGATTGGTCAAGATTTGACCACAGGTCTTGGCTTGCTCTACAAAGGAGGCTGGTCAACTGCTCTCTGGCATTTTTCATTTCTATGTAGTAGGCCATGGCCTCTGCATCCCCACAAGACTCCATCAGGTAGAGAGTCTCCAGACACAGGATGGAGGTTCAGATTCTAGGCAGCTAAAAAGAATGAGAAATGTTCATTGCGCTAGCTGGCTCCTACTCTATGTTTATTTGTCTACTGCTTATGTCCTCTAGAATGGAAGCTCCATGAGGTCAGGGACTTTGTCTTTTTCCGTCTGTTTCCCCAGAGCCCAGAAGAGTGACTGCACAGAGATGTCCCCCTCCCCATAACTATGTGTTCAGTGAATATCAGATACTGTATTGACAGTGTTGCCAAATGTAAAGGTTAAATAGTCTAGTTGGTGTTATCATTCTTCCTTTTGGTGGTTGATGTTCCTGGCCCCTCTTCAGGCCTTTCCCTCTCCCACAGCTGCTAAAGCAAAAGCAAACCAGTCTAGCCTGATGAGGCCAGAAAGTGGACAGATGGTTCAAGGCCAGGTGCTCTGTACCGGGCACGGGAAGTCAGCTGCGACAAAAGTGGATCCCAGGGAATTTCAAGGAGGGAGGACAGGGTGAATCAGGGGTAAGGGCCAGAGCATAAGCAAGTGAGATTTCTAGGATGATGAGAAAGCGCCTATCCTGCCAGCAGGATTTCTAGGATTTCTAGGATGATGAGAATCCCTTATCCTTCTCCTTGAAGAGAAGAGGGCAGAGTCCCAGAAATCAAGGCTCCTTTAGCTACCCTGTGCTTTTCAGGCTTGGGGAGCCTGAGGGAGGGCGGGGTGTGCCTGAGGGGGGCACCGTGAGTGCAGGGCCAGGAACAGAAAGCCTGCTGGAAAAGTCCCCATTCTACCTCCGTGGGTTTCAGAAATGGCCCATTGTTTTCCAAGCCCAGGCCCGCCACTGACATGTGACCTCGGGGATCTGAAGGGGTCTGAGTCTGTGTGCGCACGTGTGTGTGTGTGTGTGCGCGCGCGCCTGGTAGAGGAGAGTGAGGGGAAGGTACGAGGCATGTCAGGTGGGGTGGAGGGGAGGAGATGAGACTCCTGCACTGTCTAGGGGCAGCAAGGCGGTCTGCTTATCCTTTTGTGGGCTGTACTTCAATGCTAAGTAACTGCATCCTCCCTCTAAGCCTTTGAACAGTTTGAACCTGCATGTAATTGGGGGTGGGCACGGCTGGCTTGTTTGTCCTGCAGCAGCTCTGGGGGAGCTATGGGTGGAGCAGGTGTGTTGTAAGAGCACAGGGTCACCTGCCTTGGCTGCAGTCTTACTGTCCTGGAGCAGGTGTAGGGATCATGGGGTTAATGTCCCATGGGGCAATGGGACGTAGGCCTCCCGGGCATCAGGTTCCCTCTGTTTTCCACCCCCTTGCTCAGCCTCCTTCCTTCCTGCCTCTCCCTCCCCCCACTAGAGTATGGGCATCGTGGTACCTCCCACCCCAACTAGCGCTTGGCCACCTGGATCTGAACTCCTGCAGGGCTGGGGGGCAGGGACAGCTGGGTGGCTTTTAGGGAGTCTTTAAGAAGGAGGATGCGTGGAACTCTGACCACTTGGTGGTGGGGGGAAGGTCAGATGCAAGATGTTTCTCTTCTAAAGAAAAAGAGTGAAAAGCGGTGTCTGGGCTGGATTGCCTGCAGGAGAGGGCTGGGCGGAGGAAGGGAGTGGAGAGTGGAGAAAGAGAAACAAGGGAGAGGGCCCTTGTCGCCAGGAATCTGACTGAATATAATGTGGAGGAATGCTTATCGTATTCTATTTATAGAATCCAGAGAACATCTAAGAAGCGACGCTGACAGTTGGTTTAGCTGGGTTAAAAGATTACTAATTACAGTCATTTGGGGGAATGGCTGCTTAGCGTTCTAGCTAACCACTGCGCAGGCTGTAAGTATCATCCGTACCTTGAGTAACTGTCAGTGTATCTTTCGTTGTAAATTTGTGCTATTGTGGCACCTGCTTGTGAAGCTTCCCTCGGTTCTCATGCAGCAGAGCTGCCTACTCGGGACTAAAACAAAACAACCCGGAAGGAAAGTTTTCTAAGAACAACGGGGGCAAGTGCTTATAAATATATCACATTATTGCCTTTTGTTATTCGGGGTGAAGGTTAATTGGTAGAAGAGGGTCAACAAAGCACTCAGAAATTTTCTTTGCAGTTTCCTATACTACCATTCCTTATCCTCACCAGCTTCTCTCTCTCTCTCTCACACACGCACCCCACTCTGAACATGGGATCTATGATAGTTTCGGAAACACTATCCACTGTGGTGCTTTGCAGACGAGCAGAAGTTTTTTCTCCCATTTTACAAGAAAGAATACAAAACCGTAAGTGCCTGTTACTCACGACGCCTGGGTCACTCCGGAAATCTGCATCATATCACGCCACATGGAGCTTGGATCAGAACGAAAGAAGGTCAGGTTAAATCCAAGAAGAAACATCTTGACATTTAGCTTAGAAATGCACATAGTTCCCCGCATGAGATTCTGTTTTGCAAAATAACCTTCCAAAACGCAGTTTGTGGGGGTGTGTAAACGTGTAACCCTTGGAGTGGTTTGGGAAGAAGCAGGTCATCATGGCCCCCACTCTCAGCCTCCATCATCTCTGCACAGTGGCGATAACCTGGGGCGGCTGACCAGGGCCTCTCCACCAAGGCTGGAATGCAGATGGGGAATTGCATACGTAGAAAAAGGAAAACAGATTGAAATCGCTCATTTCCTATACAAATTCAGTAACTTCTATCCAGTCAATGTTTGGCTTCGCCACCGGGGGATCAACCTTTCCAGGCCTGTTGTTCAGATGAAGACATTACCGAACACAAAAGGCACGTCAAGTCCTCCAGCACGGCAGCAGGCCCGAGATAAAAACCAGACTTTGGAGTCAGAGAGGGAACACGCTACACAGTTTTAAAATGTTACTTACTTACTGTTAAAAAAAAAAAAAAGAAGTTAGGAATCGGGAATCAGAAAATTAAAGTTAAGGGCAAGATTTTAAAAAGCAAGCATTTTCTCTTTAAAAACGCTACTTCCACGTAAAATTGTGATTTGGCCCTTAATCCCCTCAATGACTGGGTTATTGGGTAAAAACAAAACGATGAATACTTAGAAGCCATTTAGTGCAATTCTCAGCTGCTATTTGAATTCTCTCTTTGTGCCCCAATATCTTGTCATCCTGCTTCTGCCTTAAAACTCTAAGTGGTAGCAAGCCCATCGCCTGTCGGGGCACCCCATCTGTCTTGGAGCATGCTGACGAGAGGCCGAACACCTTGCGACTACATCACCCTGTTGTCCTAGCATTGCCTTTGAAGACGCACACACAAGTCCAATCCCTCTTCCATGTGCAAGCCCTTCCTTTACCATCAGGAAACCTCAATCATGTGCCTTTTGCAGCTGGCTTTATGTCCCAAGTCTACGGAATACTCCTGAGTCACGGCGTCAGGCTCCATCTCCATCCTTGCTGTCCTGGCTCCAGTTTGCAAATGCTCCTCTTCCGGGTGGTACTTGAAACAGAACCCAAGCCACAGTCCGGGGTTTGGCTGGGTTTAGTAGGTATCTGTCATATTTTTGACCACCTAGCAACTTATTTTGAACACCCCCTCTTAGGACCCTGCTTGTGCCTGAGGAAGGAGTCAGAACCTGCTCTCCAAGCCTCTCTTGCAGCTAAGGTTTGGGCATGTGACCCAGACTCCCCTGATCATGTACAACCGTGATTTGAAAGCTTAGGGCACAAAGAAGGCCTGTGCTGAGGGCATTCTGATAAGGGTGGATGTGACATCCAGCATTTCACAGACAGGGTGGTGAGGTCCTTTAGGTAAAAGACCTGAGCCCAGAATTTGAGGGAAAGCTTCTGTGGAAGGCAGAATAATGGTCTTCCAAAGACGTCCTTGTTCGAATCTTCAGAACCTGGGTATGAGTGAGTATGTGACCTCACGTGGCAGGTGTGATCACACTCAGAATCCTAGGCGGGAGGTTATGCTGGGTTGTCTGGGTGGCTCTCATGTAATCCAGAGAGTCCTTATAAGAGGGAGGCAGGAGGGCCCGTGTCAGAGAAGGTGATGTGATGATGGAAGCTGAGGGAGAGAAGATGCCATGACAAAAGCAGAGAGATTTGACAGTGTCACTCCACTGGCTTTGAGATGGAGGAAGGGGCCATGAACCAAGGAGTGAGGTGGCCTCCAGAAGCTGGAAAAGCCCCCCCGCAAACCGACCCCCCCACTCCCACCCAGAGCTTCCAGAAGGGAATGCAGCCCTGATGACACCTTGAGTTTAGCCCAGTAAGACCCATTTTGGACTTCTGATTTTCAGAAGTGTAAGAAAATTGTGTTGTCTTAGACTATAAATGTGAGGTCGATTATTACAGCAGCAATAGGAAACTAATACTTGGTGCCTAAGTTCTTAAGCCCAGTGACGGCAGTAGCAAGGTCTTCACTAGAACAGTTTGATGCAATTCAGGCACTTTCTCTTAGCTACAGCGCTTGTAAATCTGATTCTCAGCACTCCCCACCTCCCTGCCCCCCACCCCCACTGCCTACCAAAAGACTGTAGCCTCTCTTATATCATTTAGCAAATTCATTTTCTTCTTAAACCAGATGGAATACATAGGTTCTGTGGCTTTCAGCAAAGAACCTGGTAACCCTGGCCACCCATCACTCTACATATATCCTTTCTATTTTATTTCTGAATTATCTTTCAACTCCATCTTTGCTGCTCTATCACTCCTGCCTTAGTTCAGGTCCTCACTATTCCTTACCGAGACTATTTTCATGCCCTCTTAATTCGTTTCCCTGTCTCTGGTCTCGTCCCACTTCCACCCTTCCTCCACACTGCTATATTTTTATCTTTTTGAAACGCCATTGCCCTATTGAAAACACACTGATGGTGTCCCATTGCCAACAGAATATATGCCAAAGCCTTTACATGGCATGGAAAGACCCTCATCACTTTGCCTGAACCTGCGTACACAGTCACTAAGAGTAAAAGCTTTGGTGTTAGCTACACCAGATAAGCTCTAGGACCTTGGGTAAGTCCCTTCACCATATAGGGTTTCATCTGTAAAGTAGCAACGATAACACCTTCCTCATTTATAAAATGGTGATTTAAAAATTCCAACCTCATAGCATTGTTAGGAAAATTAAATGAGATAATGAAAAAACGTATACTTGGCCCAGTGCTTGCAATATAGTAGGTATCTGATTATGTATGTGTGTGCATGTATGTTTCGTGAATTGCCAACTCCCCACCTTGTACCACCAAACACTCCTCATACCATCCCTGCCTTCTCATGCTGATACTTCTTTTTAACCTCAAAGTCCTTCCTTCCTTCTCTTTTGCCTGACAAACTATTGCAAGATCAAGCTCAAATGTCACCTCCTTGTGGAAACTTCTCTCACTCCTTCAAGCAAGGTGGTCAGTACTGGTGCCTCTCTGGTGGTAATTATCTGACCTTATTACAATCATTTGCTTACAAAGTCACCTCCTCCATTGATGGTCTTTCTCACTTTGAGATTAACAAAGTCCATTGTGGTGTCCAGCATAAAGGAGCACCTCAGTAAATGTCAGCTGAAAGGATGAATGAAGTCATGGTGAAAAGGAGAAGGATGGAATGGACACCTACCCTTTCTAGGAAATAAAGTTTGGCTGAAAGCATGAAAGTCCAAACCTGAAACTTTACATGATTACATAACAAACCTACATAGGTGTTCTAGGTAGGCTTTAAGGAAACTATCTTAAGAAAGTTCAAGGTTACATAATGGGTAAGTAAGAGGAATTATCAATATTTTACAAAGGATTTTTAGGCACACCAAAGCATTGTCTTACCAAAAAAAAGGTTTTATTTAAATAGGAAGTTGTTCAGTTGCCATCAGCAATTATTTGCTTAATAATTCCAAGTGTGGACAGGGCACAGCCTCAGTGATAGAGGTCACTGCCAAGTGGACTTCTATCTGAAATTAAGGCAAAGTCCCTCAGAGATGAGTGCCAGTGGGAAAGAGAACATTGGCTCCACGTGCAACTCTTGACATTTTTGTGTAGAGTGAAGTGCATCTGAGTGACATTTGATTGTTTTTTCACAAAAGTCAGCAAGAAGTTTTAAATCATCTAATGCATCTGTATTTTCAATGTCAAATCACAAGTGGTAACTAAGATCTTTGAGAAAAGCGTTATTCTGTGGGTTACCTGGACTTCCAAACAAAATATACAAAGGCGGGGACAACCTATTACTCCTTCGGGACCCTATGAATTGGCTATACAAATGTAATTTAGAAGTCAGTGAGCCTGGGAGCCACGAGAGGCCATGTCTGCCTCCATAGACACATTTCCATAGGTGGAAATTGCAAATAGAACCATTGGTCAGCTCTCACTCTCACCCTCACCCTGCTGACATTAGCATCAGAACCACATTCAGGAGTGCAGAGACAACTTGAAACCTGGTTGGGGTCACTCAGACCAGGGAACATTTTTAAGAACAAAAGAACCAAAAGGTTATGACCTTGGTTGCATCTAAAGTAAAGACTTTGCTGTTTTAGATTATAAACTGGTTTGGATGAAAACCAGCTGATGTGTAGACAATCTGATGGGTTCAATAGGCTTTTCAACCCTTGTAATTATCTCTTCACTAAAGTAAATGTTAGCATAACCATTGGCATTTGATAAGTCACTCTGTGCTACTCAAGAAAAAGGATAAACTTTTAACGTTTTTTGAGTAGTTTATATACATTTCTTATCATAGAACACTATTCTATTTTGTTGATATGATGTATAGAAATATACATGTGCAGTTAAGTTCAAATAATTGCACGTTTATGCAAGTCTTTCTGGTTTTCAGTAGGTACGTAGTTTTTAAAACATGGCACTCCTTGGAGAACAAATGATGATTTCACTTAAGAAGTCTGAAGGTCAGGCAGTGGGAATGGAGAGGGTGGGATGAAGAGGACCTACTGGGAAAAGAAACCAAATTAAAGATGAAGTGGTTCTGTAGGGACCACAGGGCTCTTGGGCTCTATTTTTGCTAAGACTGATTACACGTTGCCCTACCCCAGCATAATGCATAGTACCACTTCTCAGATTAATAAGAAGAATCTTTCTCAAAAGATAAGAAACATGCCATTTCTCAATAAGGAGACAACCTGTCAAAATTATGCATAAATACAACGATAACTAGAGAATCTCAGTCATTTACAGCCATTAACGTCTTCAGTCCTCTTTGAAAAAGCCCGAGGGAAGAGGCAGGTGGCAAGCAGTTCACACACAGAGACATGGGTGTACTAGGGACTCCGGCCAACTCTACAGGATCTAAAATAGTCATTTGACAACTCAGCAAGGAATGGGTTCCAGGCCCTGAGGCAACCGTGCACATCAGAGGAATGGGTTCCCTCCCACCAGCTGGGGCCCCAGCTAATCCTGCGGTCTTCGAGCAGGCAGCTCTGCTTTGAGGGCAGCCAACTAATGCTTGACAAAAGCCAGCTGGAGGAGCAGCCCAGCCCAAGCCTATATGCACACATTGCTACTGAAAATGTCTTAAAGATTTTATAACATCTTATTTACTCTCCTTAGCAGGAGAAAATGTCAGTGCCCTCCTCCCCTTCAGAACAGGCAATCTCGACTTCCCTTTGGGGTTCTTCAAAGACCAATTAATAGAAATCCCCACCCCAGGTGTTATTAACTTGTGTGTGAGTTGACCACTGAGACTGGTTTATTTCACACTCAGCAAACATGAGCACTCACTGTGTGCGGGGGGCCTGTGTTATGCCTGGGGGGGAAGTTCATACAGGAGGAACGATCGTCATTAAAAAAAGAACAGCCCAAGAACTTCCCTGGTGGTGCAGTGGTTAAGAATCCGCCTGCCAATGCAGGGGACATGGGTTTGAGCCCTGGTCCAGGAAGATCCCACATGCCACGGCGCAACTAAGCCTGTGCACGACTACTGAGCCTGCGCTCTGGAGCCCACGAGCCACAGCTACTGAGCCCCCATGCCACAACAACTGAAGGCTGTGTGCCTAGAGCCTGTGCTCCGCAACAAGAGAAGCCACCGCAATTAGAAGCCCATGCACCGCAACGAAGAGTAGCCCCCACTCTCCACATCTAGAGAAAGCCTCTGCACAGCAGCAAAGACCCAACGCAGCCAAAAATAACTAACTAAATAACTAAATTAATTTAAAAAATAAACAGCCCAGGGAGGGGTAATAAAAATAAGATCAGCTCCAGTGTCCTGTATTCCTACTATGTGTCAGGCCCCATGGTATGCACTTTGCATAATTGTCTCTTTTGACCCTCAAAACAATCCTGCAAGGTATTTTTATTCCTATTCTACAGATTATGAAACTGAGGCTCAGAGAAATAAAAAGACTTGTGAAGCTCAGAATATTAAGGTTGTGAGGGAATTGTTTCAGTGGTGAATGGGGAGTCCTTGAAGGCTGTTGAGCAGTGAAATGACCTGATCAGAGTCTAAAGAAGTAAATGGAATGGCAGTAGGATAAATTAAGAGGTAGGAGAACCAGCCAGGAGACTGGTGCACACGTGGTGCAAAATGTGATGAAGGCTGACATGCAAATCTAAACGATACGCATATATGTTTTTTAAAAACAATCATCTGTAATAAAAACTATAAAGAAAAGCCAGAGAATCACCAGTGCAACAATTCAGGCCGATAGTTACTTCTGGGAAGGATGGACAGAAAGAGGGGGAGGATGTCATTATGGATGAAATCTCAGTAGGTTTAAATAGTGTTTATTTTTATTTTATTTATTTTATTTTTCAACTTTATTGAGGTTTGATTGACAAATAAAATTGTAATATATTAAAAAACCTACAGTCAGATGATTTGATATATGTATATATGGTGAAAGGATTCCCACCATCAATAAGTTAATTAACACATCCATCACCTCATATATTTCCTTTCTTTTTTTTTTTTTTTTCTACTCAGCAAATTTTAATTATACAACGGCAGCCACAAAAGCTGGGGTACCAAGCGTGCATATGAGCTCCTTGCAGAGAGATGTTGGTGCCTGGTTTCATAGTTGGGATGAGCTAGAAGGAGAAGGTGGTGGAAGTGCCCACTGGCTCTCCTGGGTTCCGTGGAGGATTGTAGCTAGCCCCTCGATGCCTGCAAATTAGAAGCTGGACCCTCGGGTAGCGGGTTGTAAAGTAGGCAGTCAATCTCCTTCCAGGGAAAGTCTGGGAGATGAGCATTCTTGCCTGTTCCCTCTGTGCTGAGCCCTGGGTGGATCGCCTCAGCCAGTGCTCATGAATCCGTAGAGAATCTCTCCTTTGTTTCCTATAGTCCGATGGGGCTCATGGATGCAAGTCCAATTGGCTTGCAGAGCTAGGTGTTCTGGGATCTCATATCAGGTGGGAGCCTTAAAAGTTGTGGCCCTAGAGGTGGAGTCCAAAGCCTCCGCTCCTCAGGGAGAAGCAGGGAATCCTCAACTCCCACCCCCCAGTCGCACCCCTGATTGTATGGCACTGTACCGGGGTTGGGGTTTATGGTGAGTGTGTGTCCAGCCTTTCAGGCTTATTTCGATGTGGGCATTTTCTCAGGCGCCTGGCGTGTAGGTGCCATTCAGCTGGCTTTTGGATTTCTCTCAGAGGAAATTGCTCCTTATTAGCTGTACATTTGGTGCATCTGTGGGAGGAGGAAAGCTTAGGCACCTCCTGTCACCATCGTGGACCCCTCCCTCGCTTCATTCAATAGAGTATTGAAATGCTCTATTTCTTGTGCTGTATTGTAGGCACACGGGGGGTCATTATATTTTTCTTTGAAACCCTACGTACCAGAGTTTCACAAACTCAGTTCAAAGTGCTTTTAGTGTCTCAGCGGATTTGTCAGTGTCCTGAGACAAAACCAAATACCTAACAGTTTTGTTTATTAAGTAGTTAGCTCCAACTAACTCCAAAGTAGTAGATTGTGTGGTGTCCCTAGAAAACTTAAGCTATCCTGTGGTGCCCCTGTGATTTCACTGTAGTCTCCTAGGTGCCTCAAGCTCACAGGCTGGGACCCACAATATAACATCACGTATGCATATGTGTATGGTGGTGTGAGCTTTGGTTGGGGGTTTGAGGAAAGATTTGGGAGAGTCAAGATGAGAGACGCTGAAAATCAGTAAAAGGTGTTGAAAGGATCATCCCACATCCGTGAGGCCCACAAGGAGGGTCAACAGTCCATGTCTGGTGGCTCCACGGAGCTCAGCTCTGCAACTGTCTTCTGTCAGTGCTAACAGCTTAGGAAGGAGGGCAGAGAGGTCAGGGCTGGTGCAGCAGAGGCCAAGGTCATGAGGACCTCACAGGGATGTCTGATGATCACCTGAAGGTAGCGAGGCCTGGCAGCAGGGAAGGGCTGAGGATCTGACTGGCATGGGGAGGCCGATGTGAAGGCTGAGGAGGAAGGAGGGGTGGGGGTCAAGGAGGCTGTGAGCAGATGAGCTCCCCAGGTGCTCTCAGGTCCCTTCCCACTCTTCCCAGGCTCCCTCGCCCTCCAGCTTTCGGGCAGTTCACATCAGCAGAGGCACTGGTGGAATACTGCGGGGTGGAAGAAAGGGAGACTTAAGGTAATTTCTCACTCTCTTCCCCCACTTCCTGTGGCATCGCTGGCAGTGGCTGTGTTTTCTCTTTGGTTCCAGGTCCTACAGGGAAGCCCCACCCTCCATGGTTCCAGCTCCCAATAAGCAGCCCCTGCCTGACGGCCCTGGTTTCTCGGCTGGTTAAGCTGCTTCCTTCTACTGTTCCTCCAGTCCTATCTCTATAACCTGTGAACTGCTTCTCTGGTTGAAATACTATCTAGAGTGGTTTCTGTCTTCCTCAGTGGACTTCCACTGATACACTGGAATAAAATTATATAAGAACGAATACCTATTCCCATCTCCTTCTTATCCCTTTGCCTCAAAACAAGTGAGGAACAATAGATAGTTTTAAAATTATCCAATGGAGTATAATAAAGGAGAGTGCAAGCATGGACATAAATCTCTACTGAATGGGGAAAAGGAGGGGCATCATGGCCTTGGGTTTATGCGGGAGCCAGCACAAGCTTCCCTGCCACCTTTCTGAGATAGAGGCAGTGTGGACACAGAGCCAGGGGTGAGTGTGTGGTCATCTACCGGCCTCTCTGACCCTACAGTAGCTCCTCAAGCATAGGTCTTTGTATCTGAAATTTCTTTAATTGTGTTTTTTAACTTTAAGTTGCTCTGCATCTCCAGGAAGTTTTTATTGAAATAGAATGAGTAATACAAGAAAGCCACTCAGTTAGACCAGGATGGACTGGAAAGGTTGGGGAAAGTTTTAGGGGATGGAGCCCTCATAGAAAGTTTGGGTTTAATGAGGCACAGAGGAAAGGAAAAGGCCTTCTAGGGATGAGCCAAATGGAGGTGGCCATAGGGACCAAAGAACAGAGAGGCACAGGTCTGCTGGGGAGAGACAGTGGCCACCTCTGCCTGGCTGGTGCTTTGAGCAATGGCAGGGCAGAAGCTTGGACAGGTGGGCTGGAACCTGGACGACCTCAACTTCTGTCCTGTGGACGGAGAATTCACTCAGAAGCCAATGGGAAACAGTCAGAGATTTCTGAGCAGAGCCAGAGCATGTGGGAAGTGGTATGTTAGAAAAAACCCAGCCCTGAGCCTGGTGGCAGAGTGGGGAATGGATAAGAGGCAGGGAGAAATCTGAGACAGGAAGACGGATGAGGAGGCTGCTGCAATAATCCAGGCGTGATGTAATGAGTACCTGAACTGGAAGAGTGGCAGGGGCCCAAGGAAACAAAGGACGTGAGAGACATTAGGAAGGACTGTTCCATAGGATTAGGCTTAAATCGGATAGGATTCTATTAGATTAGAAGGGTTCTAGGAGATGGATGAGATTCAAAACAAGGTTGACTTGCTGGAAGTACTTCCAAAATGTCACTTTATTACTTATTCACAGATATTTATGACTTCTCCAGTGTCATTACCTAACTCATTTACAGTCTGGAGACCCACACCCACTTTATCCATCATGCAGATTCACTCCTACTCTATATGTCTTCACAGATAGATCAGCCTGACCCGTCAAGAAAGTCTATATCATGATAACATGTAATTAGTTTTTTAAACCTAGACTACAGAATCCCCAAACTCCCAAATAGAGGCTTGGTCAAGAATTACTAGAGGGCTTCCCTGGTGGTGCAGTGGTTAAGAATCCACCTGCCAATGCAGGGGACACGGGTTTCAGCCCTGGTCCAGGAAGATCCCACATGCCGTGGAGCAGCTAAGCCCATGCACCGCAACTACTGAACCTGCGCTCTAGAGCCTGCGAGCCACAACTACTGAAACCCGCGTGCCTAGAGCCTGTGCTCCGCAACAACAGAAGCCACCGCAATGAGAAACCCGCACACCGCAATGAAGAGTAGCCCCCGCTCACTGCAACTAGAGAAAGCCTGGGCGCAGCAACAAAGACCCAATGCAACCAAAAATAAATAAATAAAATAAATTAATTAAAAAAAAAAAAGAATTACTAGAGAAGCTCAGAACTGGGAACTAAACATTAACTTAGTTTGCCCAACTGGAGGACAGACTACACTGCTCTGCAGGCCATGTGGCGGCTCCAAGCCCAGGTGCCTTATCCAGGAATCACTCCAGCGCAATCCAAGTTGTCCTTGAATTACAAAGGAGGATCGTATCTGCCGGAAAAGAAGGCCATCCTGTCAGTAAAGGCATGGTTATTCTGTACATAATTTGGTGGTAAATACAGCCCTTCCTAGAATTTTCCTCTGAGGTTCAATCAAGGCATTTAGATTTCAAGTGTCAATTAAATAGCTCATATTGTGTTTATAAGTGTAAGAATGTATTGGGAGAGAGACAATATAAAAGATAATGAAAGAGAACCATAGTTGGATCTAATCTGTGCAAAGCCTTGATGAAAGATTTTCTTGTGTGCCATATGTAAGTAATAATGCTATGATCACACGGTCACTGCTATTTTTCCCCAGAGAATAATTTCCCCACTAGGAATTATGACTATACCCTCCAAAGCAGAATTTCTATTTTAAGAATATAAAGCAGCTAAAGATCTATGAGCAGCACTTACTATTCAGCCTGGTGAGTTTCCTACAAGCCTTCACACTTATCCCCACAACAATGAAACCCCCCCGGCAGACCCCTTCAATTCACAGACCTAGTTCTCAAGCCACCTGCCTCGACCCATGATTTTACCTCCCCCTGTCCTGCTTTTGAGTGTTCAGGTCATCAGTTTCCTTCTGCAATTTCTGTCCTCCCTCCCACAGGACTCAATGCACAATGTTCCCTTCCAATGTTGACCTGGGTTCCACTGGTTGACATTCTGATGCCCCACTCTGGACAGGCTTTCTACTTTTATGAGAATTTTAAATTTATTCAAAGTTAAAATAATAATACATCACCCTCCTCTTGACTTAAATGTACACTTCTGGCTAGGTCCTGGTATTGGGGCAATTTCTTTTTTTAAACAAATGTGTAGTGAGCACCTACTAAGTATCAGGCACTGGGCTAAATGCTGAGATAGCAAAGTGCAAGTCATGTCCCCCATCCTCAATGAGCCCTCAGGCTGGAAGAGACAGAAAATTACAACACACAAGCACACACTAGCTACAAGAATCCCTGTTGATTTGGATAGGAATTTGCTGTTCTCAGTCCAATCCCAAAATAAAATACTTAAAACTTATCAGAAGGATTTGGCAGGAGTAAAATCAGTTGTTGTGTTTTGGGGATCATGGATGGTTTATATTCTTATTTAAAACTTTATTTAATAGCAAGGCAATATTAATACATAAATTCAAAAATAAATTTTGGATAATATCCACTATGACCAGCAACCCCATTTACCCACCTGCCACATCTGATGGAGATATCTGACTGATGAGGTCAGACCTCCAAGCAAGAGCTGGGGACATCATCTGTCAGCCCTCTGTGGACACCCCTGCCTGCACTCAACTGTAAAAGCCCCCAGAAGGGGCTCAAAAATGGCGAGCAACAAAGGTTCTTTCTTCTGGTCTCCTCCAAGTCCCTCTGTCTTTAGCTCACTCTCTGTCTTTGCACATTCGCTGCTTGTCTGCCCTTAATAAGCCCAACAGTGTGTGAGCATCAGGGCAGATGCAAAGGAAATGAAGTCCCTGCCTTCCAGGGTTGCCCCAAAGTGAGATTCCAGGTGTAGCCACCGCTGTGAGAGGGTGGCGGAGGCAGAAGGGGTGGGCAGAGGGCAGCACTGGCAGAATGTGGGTGGGTATAGAGCCTGGGCTTGGATGTCACCGCTTCAGCGAACAGGGGCGGGCTGGGCCCAGAACCTCATCTCCCACTCAGCTTAGGAGCCTTGGGAGGCCTTTGGAGGGGTTAACCGAGGTGTCTGTTACGTAACCAGGACCACTGCTTCTCAGGGAGTTCACAGCAGGACATCCACGTACTGTCAGGGTTTGTTCTGTGGCGACTTCCAAATTAGGAAGCTCAACTAGCCTGGAAAGCCAGGAATGCAGGAGGAGAAAAAGGCATGTTCCAAAGAGGGGGATGAGCTAATCTTGCCCCACAGCCTGGAAAGGAAGCGACTCAGGTCCTCTCTCTGCCCACAGCTCCGATCACCCCCTCCTCCAGGTCAGGGGGGACTTTTATTTCCTAAAATTCATTTGGTTTAACTTCTGACAACGTGTGCACTTATCTTTATTGAAAGCATCAGTAAAGAACATTTGTAGCTTCCTGAATTCTCACTCCATTCATAGCCTGTGATAGAAGGTGATTCACTTTTAGGTCATCAATGCCAATAAGCCAATAACAATGGGTTTGATTTTCCTTTGGTGCGAGGGACCCAGGCTCAGGCAATACTGGCCAATGATTATCATTTATGGTAGAATTTAAAATGGAACTTTTAAGAGCCTTTTTTTTTTTTCGGTACGTGGGCCTCTCACTGCTGTGGCCTCTCCCGTTGCGGAGCACAGGCTCTGGACGTGCAGGCTCAGCGGCCATGGCTCACGGGCCCAGCCGCTCCGCAGCATGTGGGATCCTCCCGGACTGGGGCACGAACCCATGTCCCCTGCATCGGGAGGCGGACTCTCAACCACTGTGCCACCAGGGAAGCCCTAAAATGGAATTTTGATTCATTAATCCATTTTTGGCTGTTTGGTCTTAAAACGTGCACCTATATATTTTCACATGGAGGCTCAAAGACAAACAGGTGCTGGTCTCTTGGTTGAAGTTTTATGATGACTAGTAAGTTAGGAGGGGTGAAGAGCAGGAAAGCAGGGCATGACGCTATCTGTCCCGAGGTCAGATGGGAAAAGGTGCAGTTTGCTGGATCACAGGCCCCCAGGCAAAACGTCTCATTTCTTCTGCCATCTTCCTGTCTTGCTTTGTGTCCTGGGTGAGCCCCCTGCCTTGGCCCCCAATCTCTGTGAGGGCGTTTGTGCGGGGCACAGTGTCTGTTCTCTGTATCCTTGGGTCCGTGAGAAATGATTGATTGCTCCCCAGAGGTAAGAAGTACAACATGCCGAAGAATCCGGGGAAAGGTCCCTGGCTCCTGGCCCCACCCCACCAGGCTGTTTTCCAGCACACACTTTCTCCTTTGATTGAACTGCTGCACACCCTGCCACCGGACCCCTGTCCCATGTAATGTAGCTGCTCAGACCAGGACACAGGAAGACAAGCAGAGTGCAGGGGCAGTCGGCAGCCCAGCCCACGCCAAAAGGGAGTCAACCATACAATACTGTACCGAGTTAACAATACTGTATTGTACATTGAAACCCTCGTTAAGAGGGGAGATCTCGGGCTTCCCTGGTGGCGCAGTGGTTGAGAGTCCGCCTGCTGATGTAAGGGACACGGGTTCGTGCCCCGGTCCAGGAAGATCCCACATGCCGCGGAGCGGCTGGGCACGTGTGCCATGGCCACTGAGCCTGTGTGTCTGTCTGAGCTCTGCAATGGGAGAGGCCACAACAGTGAGAGGCCCGCGTCCCGCAAAAATAAAAAAAGAGGGTAGATCTCATGTGTGTTCTTACCACAGTGAAATAAACATTTTAAAGAAAGGAGTCAGTCAATCTGGCTGCCTTTGGTTGCTTTGGTTTCAGGAAGAGTAGAACAGATAGAGACACTGAGGGGCAGAGGGGCAGCGACCTGCCTGAAGGTGCACAGTGGGTGTTGGCAAGACCGAGCATCACCCCTGCCCCCCAGTAATGGCTGGAGGGAGCCTTGGGGGGAGTAAAAAGCTAGCAGGGGGGCTTCCCTGGTGGCGCAGTGGTTGATAAAAAAAAAAAAAAAAAAAAAAAAGCTGGCAGGGCTGATCTGGGGCATTTGTCCAAATTGTTTTCTGGGCCTTTTGTTAATTAATCGATTCAAAACTTCTTTCATCTAATAAATATTTGCTTGTCATTTAAGTACCAGGTCCAATGGTAAACAAACAAACAAAAACCCTCAAAACAGCATAGTACCTGGTGGAGTTTACTGTCTAGCTGGGAACAGAAGCGAGCATCAGGTGATTTGCCTACGTTGCGCTGAGGTGGGGCTCAGAGAGCTTTCAGAGAGGCACCCAGCCTCACTTGGCCTGGGGACAGGATGGGGGAGGACAGACATGGAAGGATGAGTAGGGGTCGGTCAGGCAACCTGTAGGTTTGGGGCAAGAAGATGCTGGTGAGGGTGTTCTGAGCCATCAGCAAGCTTGCGGCAACCCCCTGCCGGTAGGAGGAAGTAGAATGGATTCCGAGAGCTGGGTAAGCCTAGGGCCTGAGGCACAATGTGGCAGATGTGAAGAGAGACCTAAGGGATTGATCAGGAGAACTTCGAAGTCAGGCTGAGTCCGAGGGTCTTGGGGAATCATCATAGGTTTCAAGCCAGGAGCAGTGTGATTGGACTTGTGCCTGGAAATGCCCCTTCTGGCTGAAGAATGGAGGCTGGGCTGGGGGAGGGCGGGAGTGGAGGCCGGCATACTGGATAGGAGGGGTGTGCAGCCTCTGGAGGAGAGCACCGGTGGGAGAAACTGGGCTCCAAGCAGCTGCTCGTGCCACTCACTTTGACTCCCTCTTGCTTGCATCCAGCTGGCCTCCTGGGCGCTCTAGAGCTAGGCCATCACTCCCACTGAAGGCAGTGGTCAAATCATGGTACAATGTTCTGTGACCTCCTCTGGAGTCCTGGAGCAGAGGAGGGGAAGCGAGAGAACACGGCCGGGTGGAGAGAGAAGCAGAGCAGTCTCCCCAAGGGCTGTGCTCACCAGTCTTTGGCAGATGGCCCTGTGGGGTAGTGGGTGAGGCTCTTGTCACTTGTTTTCCATTTCCAGGCTGCCTTCCTAAATGTCGCTCTTATCTCAGGAAATGAGTTTGAAGTTTCGCAGACTCTTGGTGCTGGGGATGGCAGAACGGCCTTTGCTGTGTCTGAGAGGGCTGCTCTCTGGTCCTGATGGCCCTGGTGGCTGCTGGGGTCTCCTCAGGCACTCCCTGGCTATGGCACCTTGGCCAAGTGGTTGATCAGCCTGGACCCCTTCCTCTTCCAGAGATAGTAGAGACTTGTCTATAAGTTATCCCCAGAGAGTCTACGTAGAGAGGTGGTCCAAGGGCTTGGGGACATTAACGCCGCCTGATGGGGAGAGGATGGGAGAAATGAGAGGAAGGTGGTCAGTGAGGCCACTGTCAGCGCCGGCCTAGGGGAAGGAAGGCTTTGCTGACCATCCTGACCGTCTTCCAGTTGTTGCAGCACCTGACCCATCTTCCATATCACTCTGTTGGCTTAAGACATCTGTAAACAGAGTGAATAAAACATGGAGGTTTTTTGTCCAACAGGTTTGTTTTCCTGTTTCAGACTCTGGAGGAGGAAACACTTTTGCTCCCCTGGCTCTGCCATCCGCCCTCCCTGGACCCAAGGCAACTGTTTTCCCCTCCGAGGCTCCTGCCCTCAGAGAGGCTGCCGGCCACCCTACCCTGACGTACCCTGGCTGTGTCGCAGGAGCCACGCGCTGGATGCCGCAAGCCAGAGCTGCAACGCCTTTCCTGGCCCTCGGTTCCACTGCCTGGCTGTGAGCCAACACCTCCTTTTATAGAAGGTCTATTTGCCGGCAAGACTTGACCAGAAAATGCCTCATTTCCATAATGAAGGTTCAGGTGCAAACGGTGGAAGTGGAGAAAAAGCCTTGGGGTCCCAGGAGCCCCTGCTACCTTGTGTGTGACATCTAAGTCTAACTCAGCCTTGGGAGCCCCATCACCGGGCCCTGCCCCTGCTCCAACAATAGGCATCACTCCTGCCAAGGAAAGCTGGCTCAGATCCTGGAGGGCAACACCCGCGGCTCCCACCTCCCTGGCAGGAGGCACAGGGCAGACAAGAGCTCTGTAATCTACAGCAAGCCCGTTGCATTCCTGGAGACTTGCCCTACCCCAGGCATAAGACTTGCACGGGGACTTAAGCAAGGATAAGACTGTAATCCAGTCCTGACCTGTGTGGCAGATTATCCCACGTTGAGCCAACATGGCCAGGTCTTCAAGGCCCTGCACCCATCTATTGTTTTGTCCTCTTTTTGTTCTGTTTTGCTTCTAATTGGATAAACTATGGCATAGAGCAGAGGTTAAGATGCCCAATATTAGAAGAGGGAGGGTCAGGCCTCAAACTCAGACCTAATATCCTGTATCATGTGATGTGGTGAGAAGGAAGTTGGGGCAAATGAATTAAAGGGGCTCTGTGTGGCCCAGGACAGTGTCCACCACAAAGTGCCTTAATCCCTTCTTTATCCACTCATTTATTCAATAAATATGTCATATGCTTACGTTTCTACAGACACTGGGAATTAAAAAATGGATATGTCACCATCCCTGTCCTTCATGAGTCCACATTTCCCCCTCTGTTACTGTCATAGACTTATTCTTCTACAAAGTTTATTTAGAGGATTTGCAAAATCAACAAATGCTTCTTATCTTTTAATATACTTGAGACTCTCCCAGTATCTTGCTAACAGGCTGACTCTGAGTCAGTACGTCTGGGTGGACCTGAGGTTTTGCATCAGGATGTGATGCTGTTGGTCCTGGACCACTTTGAGTAGCTACGGTCTGTTCTTCAGAAGAAATTTCTACTTTGGTCTCTCTCAGTCAAACCCACCACATACTCTCCTTCTGGCTGAAACTTTAGTCCAGCTGTGGCATATTGCAGGGATTCCATCCACTGGTAATATAGCATAGTGGCTAACTATTCGTCTGAATGTCAAGCCAACTCAACCTCGAGTCCTGGTTTTGCTTCACACATGGAATCTGGAGAATTTACTTACACTTGCTAAGCTTCAGGTTTTCCATTGGTGATGGGAAGGATAATATTAGCACCTACCTTATGGATTTTGCTGTAGAAAATAAATGTGCAAATGCGTGTACCATTCTTAGTATAGTTCCTCATACATAGTAAGAACCCTGTAAATTCTTAAAAACAATAAAATGCCAATTTTTTTTGGCTGACTGCAAGATGTGGCTCTTAAGCTGATGGGTCTATCCATAGGTAAAGAATGACTTGGATTCCTTGGAAGAGTTATAACATCATCTCCAAGGCCATAGGGTATTGCAATAGAGAAGGGTCCTTGATAACCCTGGTCCTGGCCGCTGCAGTGGGCCAGAACATCTGCCTTGTGGCTAGTGAATACTTCTGAAGGGACCTATGCCAAGAGAAACAACATTGTTTAATGAATGACCTGCTGCTGTGGGTACTTCTGAGGAAATATTGGGGCCAGATGGGGCCTCTTGGGACCCCAACCAGGAGTGAGTGGGGGACTTCCTGAGCCCTTTCTGTTGTTTCTAGGAGGGTGCTAGACGTCATTGCTTCTCCTCTGACTGTTAGGATTGGCTGTGGCTTTCTGTCTGGGAAAAGTTTTAAATTCTGGACCCTAACTAATGACAGGAACTGGACCTGACCACTGAATTTGCCTCAGGATGCTAGGATTGGGATCAGAGAGCATCCCAATGGGATCCATTCATTGTGCTGGGCCACGGTCAATAGGAAAAAGAGGAAATTTTCCCAAATTAGTGTATAGCTCCTTCCCAGTGCTGTTGATATTACTGCCTTCTACTATGTTTAAATGCAATTTCTTTTTTCTTTTTTCACTACAGTGGCTGTCTCTATTTTTTTTCTTTTTATAAATGTATTTAGTTATATTGTATTTTTGGCTGCGTTGGGTCTTCATTGCTGCAAACGGGCTTTCTCTAGCTGCAGCGAGCGGGGACTACTCTTCGTTGCGGTGTGCGGGCTTCTCATTGTGGTCGCTTCTCTTGTTGCGGAGCACGGGCTCTAGGCGCACAGGCTTCAGTAGTTGCAGCATGTGGGCTCAGTAGTTGTGGCTCACGGGCTCTAGAGTGCAGGCTCAGTAGTTGTGGTGCGCGGGCTTTGTTGCTCCGCGGCATGTGGGACCTTCACGGACCAGAGCTGGAACCTGTGTCCCCTGAAGCGGCAGGCGGATTCTTAACCACTGTGCCACCAGGGAAGTCCAGTGGCTGTTTCTGATGCTGCTAAATTATAGTTTGTGTACGTGCATGTTTTTTCCCACATATGTAGGTGACAAACATGACACTTATCTAACATTTGGTGTATCTCCAAGCACATGGAGAGGATCAGAGAGGATCCATGATGCAGGGGAGTGGTTGATGTTAATTCATAGGTTTCTTCTGCCTTTGTCTCAGTAAGGAAATAGATTGTAATAGTAACACATTTTGGGGGTTTTATTTCACGGGGAAAGTAGAAAATTGCCTTGTGAGGATAGCTCCACTCAATGATTATTCAGAGTTTCAGGCACTAAAATTCACCATTTCTGTGCTTTATATTAATGGCTTTGATAAGTTAAAAAAATTAAATATATTTCACTCTTCCTCTGCCAAAGCACGTGAATAGCAGCAGGAAGGACTGAATTAAGAAGATAATTTATTTCAGAATAATAAATTATTTCAGATAATTTATTTTAAATAGGGGGAAAGAGCTTTCAAACTCATGGCTCAGAACCTCAAGAAACAAGATTTAACAAATTTAAGGAGCACAAATTTAAGGACAAAGGATACACAAGAGAGGAAAAGCAGAGAGGGGCTCTGAACTCAGGGAGTGTCTTGGGGGTTAGGACATAGATAAGGAACAATTTGGCAAATATGTTAATTAAATAATTTCACATCCTGATTAGGACTGTAAAGGCAATAACAGGAAATGTGCTGAAGAATAACCCAGGGCACCACCTATTTTGGCTAGGGTGGTGAAGACAGACCTTCCTGAAAGAGCGACCTTTAAGCTGAGACTGTAGGATGAGAAGGAACAAGGTCATGCTCTCTTTCCCTGGCAATTTAGTTAAAGTTAATGAAAAGGGTGGAATAGATAACTTACCCTTGGCCAAGCCGATTTCCCACCTACTTCTCAGTGCCAGGGAGCTAACATTTTTAAAGGCTTTGTGCAGGAGCTTTCTTAAGCCCAAGCCCTATGTGACGGGGTGACCCCATCTTCAGCAAAGGAAAGCAATTCTGGAGGTTAAGAAACTTGGCAAGGGTTGCACAGGGAGTGTAACAGCCTTGGTTGAGGAATAGCACGTCAGGAAAATACAAGTACTGACGGCTTTTATTCTTCCAAGCAACTGATAAAACCGGTTTTTTTGGGTTTTTTTGTTTTTTTTTTTGGACGAGGGCCCACCTTGCATACACTAGCTGAGGAGGGGAAATGTAAGACAGAGTTTTAAAGGTATCTCAGTGCATCTAAATACATTTAGCTTGACTCAGCAATTAGTAGTCAGATCTGAGTGTTAAATTTTTGGTCTCATTTTCCTGCATCCTCTCTATTCCTAGCCCCTGTTGAGGGCAGAGCAAAGCTGGTAGGAAAGACCAAGAGGTCAGTTTTGGACAAATACGTTTGGCATGCCTATTGGGCAATCTATTAGAGATGGCGAGTGGGCAGTTTGACATATGAATTTAGAATTTAGGAGAGAGATGCAAGCTAGAGGTATATACTTGGGAGTTGTCAGCCTATAAGTGGCATTTAAAGTCTTGAGACTGGAAGAGGTCATCCATGGACTGAGTGTGGTAGAAAAGAGACGTCCAAACACTGAACTCTGGGGTACTCCAGAGTTTGGGGAGAAAATGAAGAATCATCAAAGGAGACTGAAAAATGCTGATGAGAAAGAAGGAAAACAAAGCAAATGTGGAGTCCTGAATACCAAGAGATAAAAGGATTTGCAGAAGAAGGGAATGATCTGCTACATCAAATTCTGCTACTACATCAAGTAAAATGCTGACTGAGAATTGAATCAGCAATGTGGATGTCATTGGTGATCTAGAAAAGAGTGGTTTTGGTGAAATGGTGAGGACAAAGGCTTGATTGCAACAGGCATAAGAAAGAAATGGAGAAGAGGAATTGGAGACAGAAACTTTGAGAATTTTTCCCTAAAGAAAGCAGAGAAGTGGGGCAGCAGTTAAATGGGAAGAGGAATCAAAGGGATTTTTTTTTAAGATAGGAAAAATAACACTATATGTATGCAGATAGGAGTAATTCAGGAAAAAGAGAAAATTAGGGCAGGAGAGAGAGGAGAATTACTGGAGTGATGTCCTTGCATAGGTGAGAGGGAATGGGAGCTAGTGCCCAAGTGGAGGGATTGGCCTTTTGGCACAAATGGTTCTTCCACAGTAATAGGAGGAAAGGTAGAGGGTAGTTGCTAGTAGGTATGTAGATGTGGAGTGGAAGTTTGTGAACGTTCTCTTAAGACTGCTTCAATTTTCAATGTAGAGTTACCTGGGTGTCAAAAATAGAAAATTAAAACCTGGGAGAGCAGGCTTGTGTGTTATTTCTGTAGCCACCGTGATGAGGGCATGGTAGTTGGGCAGGCACTGCCTGGGGTTGGATTTTAATAGCCATGAAGGGAGATAGACAAGATTATGGGCTAGCATAAGGAGCTAAGGTGACTGCATAAAGCCCAGACTCTTAAAAGACACCAGTGAAAGTTTGGAAAACATTCTGCCCAGTGGCCCAGGGAGATCATGGGGAAGCTTATCTAGTTCTGCCTAGGCTCTGAATGAATAAAAGCACTCAGGGAAATGGAAACCCCTATCTTGAGCTCCTGGAAAATTAGTGGTTCAAATATATGCAAGCCTCATGGGGCAGAAACCCAAAATCCAGAGCCAGTGATGCCTATGGGGCACCTGCAGAAGCAAATAAAAAGCAAATTGTCCCCTACTCCCCTTCACATCCCACTGGAGGGATGCTCTCACAATCAAGACTGCAGGCAAGTCTCACAGGAAAACAATTCCCACTAAGGATGAACTCACTGTAAAAGTTATAAAACACATGAGATAAAAAAAATCCAACATGAATGAGATTAAGAAGATCCAGCTAATAAAAGGATTAGAGACTCAAATACTTCAGATAATAGAACAATTGCCTAGAGACTTTAAAATAAATGAACTTAAATGAGTAAGAGCATATAATAAGAAATCAGAAGTGTAAGAAAAGAACAACACAATAAAAATAGAATTTCTAGAAGTTAAAAAAAATCATTAATACTAAAATATCAGTGAAGAAATAAAACAACAGATTAGAAACAGTTGAAGAGGGAATCAGAAAATTAGAAGATCTCTCTGAGGAGAATTAACATAGAGAAATAAAGAAACTGAAACTATGAAATTGATGTGAAACGCATGGAGGAAAAACAGTCCAACTTATGCCTAATAGGAGTTTCAGAAGAGGAAAAGGAAAGGGAATGAAAGGAAAGTAAATATTAAAAACAAACAAACAAACAAAAAGCCAATGACTGGGAATTTCCATAACTGATGACATGAGTCCTCAGAGATAGGAAGTACAATGTCCCAAAGAGTATAAATGCAGTCAAATTCACACGTAGATGCATCAGGGTGGAAATGCGTCTAGAAGGCTTATAAGAGAAGATTCTGAAAGGAACCCAAGATAAGAGACAATTTATCTAAAAAGAAATATTTAGACTTAGACTTCTTAACAGCCACAACAGACAATGGAGTAATGACAATGTCATCACTGGAGTGTCATTACTCCAGATGACAACGGAGCAATACACCAATGTGCTGAGCAAAAATTAAAATCATACTAGAATTCTTTTTTTTAAAAATTTATTTATTTCATCTTATTTATTTTTGGCTGTGTTAGGTCTTTGTTGCTGTGCGTGGGCTTTCTCTAGTTGCTGCCAGTGGGGGCTACTCTTCGTTGCGGTGTGGGGGCTTCTCATTGTGGTAGCTTCTCTTGTTGTGGAGCATGGGCTCTAGGTGCACGGGTTTCAGTAGTTGTGGTGCACGGGCTTCAGTAGTTGTGGTGCATAGGCTTCGTTGCTCCACAGCATGTGGGATCTTCCCGGACCAGGGCTCGAACCCATGTCCCCTGCATTGGCAGGTGGATTCTTAACCACTGAGCCACCAGGGAAGCCCCATACTAGAATTCTATAGCTAGTTAAATTATCACTCAAGAGGGAGGGTAAAATATGGACATTTTTGGATAAAAACTGAAAGAGTTTACTGTTTATAGAGTGTTGCTAAAACAAGTACTAAAGGATGTGCTCCAGAAAGAAGGTGTGGGGTCTATTTTATTATTTTTTTGTATATTTCTGTTTTTCTGATATGTTCCAAAAGTAAAATAAAAATTCCTTATCTATTTATGTATCTAAATAAATCTATCTAAAGCAGTTTAGCTTCTAGTTGCTGCCTTCATTGATCTCCAAAAAAATTAAGTCCTAGAATTGGGTTAACTCTGAAGTTTTTTCTTACTTCACAGAAAGATTGGTCTTAATCAAAATGGCCTGAGAATTAAAAAAAAAAAGAAAAGAAAAGAAAGAAAGGAGGAAGAGAAAAAGCAGAACCTGGGACTAGATCCCTAGAGAATTACTCTGGTCAGTTTATGAGTCTCAAAACTTTACAAAGATATGCTTCCAGAGGCAACCTCTGGCCGAAAACCAAAGACCATTACCAAAAAATTATTGAAATTCTCCACAAGCAGGTGAACCATCCATTTAGAAGGCAGCCAAACACTCAGGAGACCTTGTTAATGTAGATGAATTAGCTGAAAAGAATGCTAAGACTTTGGTTCACATATTTTATTTCTCTGACTAGATACTTCTCTGGGGATAGAGGAAAGTGCCTTTATGGGATAGTAAAAGTTTGTAAACATATGAAATTAATGAGACATTCCTAAAGAAAATGTAAGAGAAAATTTTTTGTGTGGAAAATGGGAAGAGGGGCTATAAAAATGGTGAATGCTGGGAAAGTGATGTTTAAAAAAAAAAAAAAACCTGTAAGGGAAGTAAAGGTACCAACAAAGAGAACAGTACTACACTGGGAGAAGAAATGGGGCCATAAAAATCTCTATTTGAGAAAGGAGGCTTCCGAGGAGAGTCTGTAATCCTATCATTTGGCATAGGTTGGAACCCTCTTTTGGGCTGCCAGGAAAGATGCTTAAATCACAATGTTTATAGTTTCCTTCCATGGAACTTCAGGAAAATAGCCAAATATGCATTATTGAATATGGATTCAAATCTGATGGGCTGAGTCATGCACTATATTGGGACTCGAATTCTCAATTTGGCTCCTTCCTTAGGTTCTCGGGTCATCTTTCATCCAGGGAAGATGTATTGAGCCTGACTCCATGCCAGGCAGTGCACAAGGGGTCCAGCAGTGCTACTTCGGTTCTCTAGGTCATCATCCTCCCTGGCAATTATTTCACAACTGTTCTCTCTCCCCAACCTTCCGATACTTTATCTACCCTCTCTCAGCTAATGATCTCTCTCCTCATCTCACTGAGAAAACAGGAGTACGTAGAAGAGAACTTCAACAGTTTCTACCAATTGTATCTACACAACTATACTCAGCCTGCCCTCTAGTTACAATGAGTTAACTGGCTGGGCTCCTAATTGGGGCTAAACCCTCTGTAGGGTCACTGGATCTCTTCTCCTCTCATCAACTCCAGCCATTCTCCTCTCCATCCAGCACTTTCTGTACCGGGATCATTTCCAGCATCATCCGAGTACTCCCTTGATTCCATGTGCAGCTCCATCTCCCGTTTCTCTGCACTTCTTTTACTACTACTGCTTCTACTATTACTACTACTACTACTTACAACTACGACTACTATTACTATTACCACCAGTACTAAATCTTCTACAGAGTTATCTGTATTTATAGTTGCCACTTCCTCTTCTCTCATGCTTCCTTAAATTCTTCCAATCAGGATTTCATCTCCACAACTCTACTAAAACAGCTCTTGCCAAATTCACTGACAGCCCTCATGCTGCCAAGTCCAATAATCATCTCAGATCTCATTATTTGACACAGTTGATCACTCCTTCCTTTTTGAAACAATTTCTTTGCTTAGCCCTCAGTTCACCACTTCTCTTGATTCTTCTTCCTATCTCAGCGAACATACCTTCTCAGTGTCCTTTGCTTTAAAAGGCTCTTCTCATATTCCTGATCTCCAGTTGCTGGAATGCCCCAGGACTCAGTCCTTGGAGCTCTTCTCTAAGTACAGGCCCTCCCTAGGTTATCTTATACAGTCTCATGACTTTAAATACCATCTCTCCATTAATAATTTCCAAATTTGTGTATCCAGCATGACCTCTCTCTTGAACCAGTTTCCCACTTGACATCTCCACTTGAATATCCAATATGAATGTCAAAATTTATATTTCTAAATAGCAACTCTTCATTTCTACCCCACCCCCAATCTGCTTCTCCTTCTGTCCTCCCCACCACATTTAATAGTGGCTCCTTTCTATTAGTTGCTTAGGTCAAATATCTTGTGCTATCATGCAGTGAAAAAAGAGTAGACTGAGATTGAGGCAAGCTGGTTTCTAGGCTGAGGTCCACCGCAAAAGCAATGTGCCATGGGCCTGTTGGCTGACTTCTCTGGGGAGAGGTTCCCTCCCCTCCCACTTTCTTCCTCTGTCAAATGAAGAGGTTCAGTAGTGCTACTGCAGGGAAATCAACCTGATTTTCTGAGTTAGCACCACTTACAATTAACTCTGTTCCATTCCATCCAATAAATATATGCCAAACATCTACCATGTCCAAGACACTATGCTAATGACAATGAGGAAAAAAAGGCACTCCTTACCCTCATACCATACTTCATAAGGAACAGAAGACCTTGCATATTAGAATGAAAATAAATATATATATTTTAAACTATGTAGTATAGTTTTGTACCCTACCCTCATCTTCAGATGAGGAAACTGAACTGATGTGCAGAAAAGTGAAGTGACTTATTCATGAATATACAGCTAATAGGTAGTGGAGTTGGGACTTTCCAAAAGGGTCAAATTCGATTACTCCAAAGACAAAATTCAGTTCATTTCCCCAACATTAACCACTTTAAAAAAATCAGAATATAGTTTCCAAAGCTTAAAACTTTTGAATTTTGATAACCTTTTAGAAGCAGTAGGCGAGGTCTCATTGGGAGACGATCCTTATATTTTTGCAGCTTGATAGTCTATCTATACCAATATGCAAGAGCAGGCAGGATTTAAACGCCTAAAGATGAATAGCTTGTCCACCTGTGTACACAGTCCAGTGTTTGGACAGGATGAGCTATGATTAATTTAAATCAATAACTTAAAAACAAAGCACTCCACCCATTCTATAAGAAAGGATCATAAAATTCACAAAGGGCACCTGAAACAGCCCGTAAAAAACAGTCATGGTTAATGCCTGGGTCAATACTATCCACCTATAATTTACAAAAACTATGAGAGAGAAAGCCACAGGGGTCTCGACACACCCATCCTAACTATGAACTAATTTCTCCCTGACTATGAGGGAACCCTTTTATAAGGAATTCAGTTCCTTGAACTTGACCTTGCTTAGCGTCTTTAGAGTGAAGTAGAAAATGACTGCCAGATTGAGAGAGAAATCTTTTATTTTTTGGCCAGACTCTGATCAGTGGAGAAATGAGATAATGATGCCTGGTGAGTGAGTACCCTCACTCACCAGGAAGAGGAGACTTCCCTCATCTATAGCTGCTGGAAACGAGGAGTAGCCATGTGGAGCAGCAGTGCTGCTGGAGGCTTTGCAAGGCTATTCTCCGTGAATAAGGTCACTGCATTGTGAAGTCCGAATTTGTCTTAGTTAAAAGGGACCTGTGTCAGCACCTTCTGACTCCTTTGCTTCACAAATATGTCCTCAAGCATAAAAAGCACTGTGCCCAGCATTATCACATTGATCTGTAAGGTGGGGTAGGGGTCAGTGTTTCCATTTTAGATGAGAATTTGAGCTCAGAAGATGTTCAAGGACTCACTCAAGGTCACGCACAGCTAGTCTGTCACGGAGAAGGAGCCTGAACCATGGTTCTATCCTCTGAGTTTGGTAACTGGCCATCGCTAATCTTACAAAGCAGGATGTGAAGCTCATCAAGGTAAAGTAACTTCCCACGGTTGCCTAGGGAATTTGTACAAGGGCAGAGACTTGAGTACAGACCTCTGATAATTCAGCAGTGCCAAGGGGAGTGGTCACTGCTCAATGAAGAGACACATGTCTCCCAGGGCAGGATCTTCCTTCCTTCCTTCCTGTCCCCTAAGGGATTTGCCCATCTGCCTTTTTCTGCTGCTACCCTCTGTTCTCCCACTTGGATTCCACTGAAGAAAATGCCAGAAGATCCTGACACGTACACAATCTTTTCCTCCCCCTGACCCTGAGAATCAGGAAACCCCTTCAGTTTTGTGCAGTTTTGTTTTATTTTCAAATTTAATAACCATGGGAAAAAAGAAGATAAATTAATGAGGTACCCAAACTTCCAGATAGTAGAAAATTTAAAAATAATAGTGATAATTTTCCTAAAATAATAACTCTAAGTGCTTAGCATAGGACCCAATCTACTAGATGCTCAACCAATCAATAGATATCTACTCATTATTATAATTACTCTTGGCCATTCAGCGAATTAGAAGCAGAACCTGTCTTCACAATCCTTGCATAGCGCTCTATCACATTTGCTTCACTGGGCTGTGATGCTTGAATTAAACAGCACAGGTAAGACAGAGGCTGTGAACTTGGGGGAGAGGAGTAAAAAGATGGGGCAAATTACAGTTGATCAGTTCCAAAGGGCGGGTCATCTAGGGAGGGTTTCTGCGTGGGTGCAGGGAATGCAGGGCTCAGACGGAAGGTGTACATTGCTTGGCTCCTTGGAATAAAAAACCAGAAAAGTATGTATTTGGCTAGAGAGTTAAGAACTAATGAGAAAGAGGGGCAGAAACTGTCCCCTGTGCTGCCTGTTCTGCCAGTAGGGTACAAACTTTTTTCCCTTTCGGTCCAGAGTGAAAGGAGGAGATGGTAAAGGAGGAAGACTTTGGGGATCCAGAAGGGTCTGGAGGCCTGCGGAAAGGGAAGGTGCCTTCCTTAGCTTTGGACCCCTTCTAGATTATATCTAATCACACACCGGCCAAGAAATCTCCGGACTCCCCCAGCATGCTCTCTTCCCTGCTCCACTGGCACGGCCCCTCTGCCCATTCATTTAGTCCCATCTCTGTCCCAGATGGCTGCAAAGCCCAGTGATTCCATGTTCCCCTCAGCTCCTCCCCAACAAGCCTTTTCCAAGACTCCCCTCCTCAGAGGGACACCCCGCCCTCCCCCATGCTGGCCATGTGGAGTCTGTCTTTTTCCTCCCATCTCTTTACACTTGTGTATTTGGTCTTTGATGCAGGGGCTGACCCCACATGTTATATTACCGTGTGCAGAGCACATTCTGCAGGCGAATGACTTACAGCACATGCTTGTCTTCTGTTCTTTCTATTACGGGCGTGATTTAGAAGACGAATGTTTATAACATGACCCAAGGAATTTCATCCTCCTCTGGAAAATTGTGTAGGAGAGAATCCTAATGGACAAAGAGTAATGGCTTCTGGGCTCCAGCCAAATGTTTGGTCTTTTAAAAAGCCTCTGCACTCACCTTTTATTGTTTATGGTAAACTCTCTACTTTACTATGGTCGCTAGCTCTTTCCAAAGGGAGTGGTGATAAATAAGTGAGCATCTCATTTGCTTTCCCAGAGAAACAAATTGTAATTGCCGTGATGATGTGTTAATTCTGTATTAAGTGATTTCTTGACCAAGTACCTTAAAAGGCTGTACAGCTTTCCTCTCCTGCATCGCACTGAGGACGGGAGTGGGGGAGAGAATCTGAAAGACAAATCAGACTGAAGCGCTGGGGACACGCAGCAGAAGAGTAAGTCCTTGTCAGTGGAAAACAACTCAGCAGTGTCTGCCTCCTGTAGGTCCTTGGCAGGTGGTTGGCATGATGGAACAGTACAGGATTTGCTGTCAATCCTGGTTCAATCACTTGAGTAAGGGATGTAACCACTCTGAACCTCAGTTTCCTCTTCTGAAAATGGGGATAATAAGTACCGCTGAGGGCTGTTGCAAGGATTAAATAAAATAAAGTGTGTGTAAAGAGGATAATGGTAATAATAAATACTTCCTGCTGTGTTTTCCTCTGACAGATTTCTTGCATCATTATGACCCTGCGGAAGGAAGAGTGTGGATGCTGCCTCAGGAGAGAGAAGGCTATTATGGAGGAGTACCCCTTTAAGATGGGAAGGGGAACTGAAACTCCACAAAGGAGTCTAAGGAGTAAAATAACTTTAAGGGAATCCCTGGGAAGACTGAGAAAATGTCAAGTCCCTTTAAAGAATTCCGCTTAAACATGACATCTCTTAACTGGTAGATTGGAAAAGGTAAAGTGTTAGCATAACAACCGGGGATAGGGCATAGATTTTCTCCAAAAAATGAGGTTAACGTGTGAATTCCTAGGTTTCTCAGGGCCTAGAGAAGATGGTACTGGCCCTAAGTGAAGCTGTCCCATGGGGAAAAAGAACCCCATATGATGACAATGGGGTAGACTCTATCTAGGTGTCGGGGAGAGAGAAGGTCATGGCTCTGGAGTGCCAGGAAGCTATGTACCGGACATCTAATTAGTTGTTCAAGACCAGTGAACATGCTGCTCAGTAGAGCCAGCAACACCCCAAACCACACCATTTAAGGGGACCAGAGCCAGCAGCGAACAGACCATGAGTTTCATCAGCCATGGACTTTAGCCACAGACACCAGACAAGTGCCCAGGGTACAGACCTAGCCAACCACAATGGGTCAAAGACCCAGTTGGTGGGCCCTTTTCCCCATTACCATGAGGACACAGCTTCCCTCCTTAGCCAGATGCCGTCTTGGTTGAGGGAGGTGGGAAACCTAAGTGATAAAACATTTTTCCAAAGAGGCATAGGTTACCCTAAAAAATCTATTAGAACTTTAAAAGACTGTTTCAAATCTGAAGATTCCTGTAAATAGAAAAGTTTCTGTCTCCTGTCTGCCCGCCCCCCATCCCCGGCTCCCTATGCCTGTCCCCAGTAGGATGGGGACTTCTGAGAATTAATTGCAGAGGAATAAGGAGGTCTAACTGACTTGTACACTATTATATTTTAACCCTACTTTGAATTTAATAGCACCACAGATAGGAGACACTCAATGCATGTGTGTTCCCTGAAATGTAATGGAAAATATCAAATTGGGTGGAATCCCTCAAAATGAAAAGATACATTTCTTAACTAAAGTTACTTTCAAAGAAGCTCCTCCTTCCTGGTATATTCAGTGCAACTAACACAGATTAGGAAGAATGCTTATATGTTTTTACTGGTCACAGGCTGGTTTTATTTATTATAACACTGAAAGAAAAGACAAATGAGAATATTTCCTTATGTTTCGGTTAGTGTATTTTTTATATTGAACCTAGTGCAGATTTTTCCCTGCTGCTCCACAAGTGTGAGGGGAGTGAAGACATCATAGCAAGTCCCCTTTTCTAGTGTGATGACATTTTCACCACGTGATGTTCCTCATGCCTCTCCTTCCTAGTGCTCCAGAGTTTGGGTTACCCATCTTAGCCAATAAATTTTTGTTTCTGACCCCTTGCAACATTATTCCAGACTTCGCCTCGTTATTTTGTTATCCATCTTCATTTAATCAGGCCAAAGGCCCTCTGTGAAAGATATTATTATCTCCATCTTGCAAGAGAAACAATGGACCAGCAGAGTTAAGATATTTCTAAATATTTATAGCACATAAAATAATGAGAGTTTGGTATGAGCCCCAAGTCCTTATTAAAATATGATTCTTGGAGGAGGCCTGACAGTTAGAAAATATAATCTGGGAGACCAAGGTAGACATCAGAGTGCCCTACCCTGGCCTCACCCCTTATGGACCCCTAGGAATTTGGCTGAGAAGTGGAGAAAGGAAATATGTTTGCCCACCCTGCCCCTCTCCTCCAGAATTTCCCCAGAGAAGATCACCAACCAGGGGCAGTAAATAACCTATTTTTAGATATCTGACCGTCATCTCTGAGTCAGAAAAACACACAAGTTCCTTTTCAGAAAGTAGAATAGGTTCTTATTTTTCCTGTCATCAAAACAGAAGGTGAGGATTGGAGTTCTCAAGGAACTCCCCCCAAATCTGAAGCAAATCACAAACGGGCAACACTGCTTGGACAGTGTCTGTCAAATCCCCAGTGTTCCTCCAGATCTGATTCCATTTCCAGCTGCGTATGAAGGGGGGAGGGGAAAGGCTTGACAAGGATAGTGATGCTTTATAGATACTTTCCCTTTAGACCAGGACTGTTGAGAGTTTTAAACATGGTAGGGCTAAATTTAGCAATCAAAAACCTAATTTTGATCCTTCTTCAAATCCATTTCACCTAGAAATCCATTACGTAAGAGGAAACATGGAAGGGATCATATTCCCTACCACTCTGAAGTGACCAGGGAGTGGCTTAACTGATGATTTTTAACATTTTTTTTTTTCCCCCAAAGGAAATATTACAGAGAAGGCCAATACATACAACAGCTAAAGGCCAACAGCTCAGGGTGAAATAGAGGACTGACAGGAGCCTCACCCTCTGTTCTCCCTTTTTCTGTCCCTCCCAAACATCCCTGGGACATCCCTTTGGAACCCCACCAGCTCTACAGAGCGTACTTTGAAAACCACTGCATATGAAAAAAATGTGAGTGAGAAAACCACACGTGAAGAATTATTACTAAAGACTCTCGTAAGTGTCATGCTTGTACTTTAGGGAATTATGATTCATTAACCAAATAAGAAATCACCACCATTTCTTCCAGGGTACTTTATCCTAGGAACGCTGGGATACACACAGAATAGATTTATCCATTGCCACAGTGGCCATTTTAAATTTTAGCAAATACTGTGTCTTTGCTTTGATTCTACTTAAATATTCAAATTAGAATTTTATTATTGACCCAGGCACTGTGCTAGACTTAACAGGAGTCATTAAAATGTTCAAAACACAGATATATCTCAAGGAGCTCCCAATGTAGACAGTATGAAATGACACAAATAAATATAAAGTGACACAAATAAATATAAAGTGAAACAAATAAAAGGTGAGTAACAATTCAAAACAAATGAAGAGATGTTACAGGATAATATGTGATTAAAGGCCAAAGTCATTGTCCAGAAAATAATTATAATAGTACCAAGATTGCCTTCTATCTCAGTGGCATCCTAATTAACAGTATCTAGCAAAACAAAGGCGGTCCAGTTCTGCTCTCTTTAGCCCTGGTCACGTCTCCCCTGGAATGTGGACTTAATTCTGGGTGTCTCCCTTTCAGAGGAGCATGGTCCAAGGGTCATTGATTGATTTGATTGATCAGTGATTGACCCTTTCATTGATCATGATCCAGTGATCATGAACATTGATTTCACATCAATGGGCTTTGATGTGAAATCATTTTCTGTGAACAAGTGTTGATAGAGTTATAGCTGCTTTGTCTGGAGAAGGTGGAGCATTAGCGTGACCCTTACTTCTCCAGGGAATTTTCGTTAAAAAGGATATGGCCCATCTCCCTACAACCCTTCTTCCCCTCCATCCTTCCTATTCTCCTCTCCTGTAGGGGCTGGCACCAGGGCGTGCCATTTACACAGACTGCAACGTAAAGGGTATCCTTCAGAGCTATGCAATGGCAGTAGGCCTGCCATTACGAAAAGGGATTTGGTTTTTAACATGTGGCTCCAAAAGGTAGATAAAAATGCAAAGATCGGAAGACAAGATTAGTGAAATTTTGGTTTAGGATAAGGACATTCTAACAGTGGGAGAAGACAGAATGGACAGCTCTAGATGCAAGTATTTGGAAAGGGGGTGGGTAGAGGGGAGTCCATGCTTCCAAGGTGGATAACGGTAAATTAATTGTGCTTTTGTGATGTGATTAGCCTTGAGGCGTTTTATTTTATTTTTTTCACAAGTGCTCTCCTTCTTAATCATCACTGTGATACTCCCAGGTAGGAACTATCATTAACTTTATTTTATAGATGAAGAAACTGCAGCTTGGATAAACTGCTTTACTTTCCTAAGGTCACACAGAAAACCAATCAAAGCTAGCATTTGAGCTCAGGTCTCTCCGATTCTAGAAGGCAAACTCTTAACCATTATGTCACATTGAACTCTCAAAAAGGAGGTACAAAATCCCATTGTTCTTAGTGTGCTCCTCCGTTCAATTGCAGCTAACCTTGATCTACAAATAAAATTAGATCTTGACTTTGTACGTCAAAGGGTAAAATCATTTCTGTGGAACAAAGGTAGGTGAGCAGGAAGTGCCTTGCTCTCACTACTCACTGATATCTCTATCTGGGACTCAGGGGTGAACCTGCACACCTGGGCTCCAGATGGGGGAAGCTGTCTTACACACAGCATAAGCCGCCAGATCCAATTCCATCACTCAGACACCCGATGCTCAAAAGATGTGCAAAGGCTCATGCTGGCTAATTGTTTTTGTCACTTCCCAAATGCCCTCTCCAAAAATGACACCTTAGGGAGGCAAGAAGTGGCTTTATGGGATATTGCAGAGTCGCTGGTGGGAGCTGGTGGGAGCGGAGCTCATCAGAGCACACTCAATGCCCACCGTCACTTTGGAAACACGGAGATAAAAGGGAGAGACAAAACCCTTCACTATGCGTGCATTTGACAGCTGCGGCTCTCCCATTGCTAGTTCTGTGTCTGCTGTGAAGACCACGGGGAGGCCCACACCAAAGCTCTGTTAGTGCTAAAACAGATGTTCCTTCAGCATGAACATCTTAGGTGGCCACTTTCATGGGGTGGAAAAGGATAATCTAAACCTTCCAGTTCTTGCCAAAATAACCATGTGTGGGTCTTTGTTCTGCAATCCTCTGGAACACACAGATAGATTTCCAAGCAGTGGGAACCTCCTGTCTTAGTCAGTCTTTGGACAAACTCTTGTTCTGTCCATTTCACCCCAGTTTCCTGAAACCCTGGCTGTAGGGCTCCTGTGGCTGGAGCCTGTGAGAGCCTCCTTTGTAAGGAGAGTTTTCACAGCCAAAGCCATCAAGGCAGGCAGTGAGGGACACTGGGCCTCAAGTCAGTTGCAGCAGTGACAGGTATTACCTTGGCTTCCCGGGCTGAGAGGTTCCCCGCCTGCAGTTCTGTTTGTCTCTTTGGGCTCCTCTCCAGGGAGGATGGCAGTAGAATCACTGCCCATGGGCTACAGTTGGCAGTGGCTGGCTGGGGAGAGGATGGCAGAGGACCAACCCATTGCCGACTCAGATGCTTGGGGAAACTTTTGGGCCTTGACAGAGAAACAAGCTACGAAGCAAGGAAAAGAATTCTCCAAAGCAATCCAAACATGGAAGCCCCAAATTTATATTCAAATCTTTCCTCCATCTTCCTTCTCTGTGAATCTGGAACATTTGCAACAGAGAGAGAAACTGGAATGAGATGGATTTAGAAAAGAGAGAGAAGTAGGTTAGAGAGTTGTTCAGAGAGGCACTGTGACAAAGTGAAAAGAGTATTACTCAGCCATAAAAAGAAACAAAATTGAGCTATTTGTGGGAGGTGGATGGACCTAGAGTCTGTCATACAGAGTGAAGTACATCAGAAAGAGAAAAACAAATACCGTATGGTAACGCATATATATGGAATCTAAAAAAAAAAAAAATGGTACTGATGAACCTAGTTGCAGGACAGGAATAAAGAGGTAGACATAGAGAATGGACTTGAGGACACGGGGTGGGAGGGGGAAGCTGGGAAGAAGTGAGAGTAGCACTGACATATATACACTACCGAATGTAAAATAGGTGGCTGGTGGGAAGCAGCCGCATAGCACAGGGAGATCAGCTCAGTGCTTTGCGATGACCTAGAGGGGTGGGATAGGGAGGGTGGGAGGGAGGCTCAAGAGGGAGGGGATATGGGCATGTGTATGCATATGGCTGATTTGCTTTGTTGTGCAACAGAAACTAACACAGTATTGTGAAGCAATTATACTCCAATAAAGGTCTATAAAAAAAAAAGAAAAAAAGAAATGGACTTGGAACAAGAGCTCAGATTTGGGCCTTGTCTCTATGCCTGTGTGGCCCAAGACAAGTCACCTTTCAGTTCCAAGATCTGGGTCTCTAAGGTCCCTTTCAGCTATAAAATTAAGACCTAAGAGTTCTTGGTTATATAAATAGAATGCTTCCAAGACCATAATCAAGAACCATTTGTTAAGTCATCAGTGTGTGATTTTCTGAAGATAAGAGCAAGAAGACTTGATCCTTACAGGCCGGATAGCTGTGACATGGGCCAACAACTAAGTACGTGAGTGTCTAAAAATTCAACTAATATGAATTAATAATATAAATATTAAGAATTTAATAAACAAACAAACAAAAAGCTTATACCATGGGACAGTGTGTGACAGGGGAATTTTTCAACAGGGGAAACGCCACTCCCGACTTTAGGATGGGGCCTTCGATTTCAATTGCTCCAGAGCCTAAGACACACGGGGACCCTCTGGCATGGAGCACATCCCAAGCATCTGCATGGCAGAGCTGTGTTCCATTACCATTTGCAACACACTTGAAGGAGTGATAGTTCAAAGAGAAGGAGCCCTTCTGGGGTTAACTACCAAAAAAGCTGAAGACCAAGGCTGCACACCTATGCTCACTGGAGTGAGTTTCTTTCAATGGATGTCCTTGCTCACCTTGAAGAGACTGAGAATGTTTAAGTAACTTAACCAACACTCAGTAAGGAGGGGAATCAGGATTGAAACTCAGTCTGCCTGACTCCAGAGCAAACAGTTTTAACCACCAGTCTACACTGCCTGCTTCAGAATTCTGTCAACCTGAACAGCAGTGATTTCTAATCCTGACAAATGGTAATGATCAACAGTAGTAATTCTCTAGCACTACCTGAAGAGCTTTGTAAAAACTACCCATGCCAGGCTCACCCCCAGAGTTTCCAGCATCCTTGGTTTGAGGAAAGGTCTGGTCATCAGTCGTTTCGTTTGTTTTTGTTTTTGGCTTCGTTGGGTCTTCGTTGCAGCACGCGGGCTTTCACCAGTTGTGGTGAGTGGGGGCTTCTCTCAATGCAGTGGCTTCTCTTGTTGTGGAGCACGGGCTCTAGGTGCACGGGCTTCAGTAGTTGTGGCACACAGGCTCAGTGGTTGTGGCTCACGGGCTTTGTTGCTCCATGGCATGTGGGATCTTTCCGGACAAGGGATCCAACCCATGCCCCCTGCATTGGCAAGTGGATTCTTAACCACTGCGCCACCGGGGAAGTCCCCATCAATCGTTTTTAAAAGCTCTCCCCCAGGTGATTCTAAGTGCGGTTGGGGTGCGAATCACTGATGTTCATAATGAAAAATACCAGACTCCAAATAAACTCAGGTTCAGGGCTGCCTTCATGGGATGTATCCATGGCAGATTTGAGCTGATTGTTTGAGTAGTGGCTTGTGGAAGTGGATACAAATCTTAGAATCCTTTAGGGATAGATGAAGCTCTGGAACCATGAGGACTCTGATCTTGGTGAAAATTCCCCACGTGCCACAGGCCTTCATTGGAGAAATCACCCAAAGAACACAACTAGGAATTCATTCTGTCCCCAAATGCTTACATGGATGTTTGTTTCAAGAAGATAAATTTAAGTTCCTATTAATGGGAGAACACTTTCTCCCTCCACTCTGGTTTCCAGGAACAGAGATTTTCCCTACATCCGCCTTTTCTTGCCTCACCACTAATGCCCCAGGGAGGGGGCGTGAGTCCCTGGTGGTGACTAAGGGAAGGGAATTCACAGTGTTAGTCCAGGCCCTTCCTCCCTCCCTTCCCATTAGAAGCCAGCTTCCCTGGGAAAGCGCACATTCCGCTTTGTTCTGCCTGGTTCTTCAGGGTCCCTCAGGGGAAGACAAGTTTTCTAAGACTGCCCACAGTGTGTGGCAGTACGTCTTAATTCAGGGCACAGAGCTAGCCATGCCATCCATCTTAGGTGTTCTCATTAACTAAGGTGATATTTTAACCATCGTCCACCTTATTCCTTGTCCATCTCTTAAATAATTCAGAATTTGGATGGGGGAAACAGAGTTGTTACATACTGATTTCTTAAATAAGTTTCATCAGTTCCCTTTAAAATGTCATTTTCTCCTCGCTGAACAAAAGAAACATGAAACTACTACAGATTCTCTCCCTACCCATACTGTCTCTCTCACCATCCTACTACAACCCTCATTATAATGCATTAGCTTTTTCTTGAAATAATAATAATCAAACCATTTGTAATCCATATGTTTCTACCCAAGACTGGCAATCAGAACTTTAGGGTTAATTGCAAGAGCTGTAAAGAGGTTCTTGGACATTTGCCTCAAGAGCCTCCATGAATAGCACAAAGATGAGTAGTACGCTCAGAGCTCCCCACTGCCGTGCCAGGTTACGATGCCTTCTTTCCTAACCAGCAACCAAGAGAAAAGGCTTTTCAGATCTTCCGGAGGAGGATGTATGACATGGAAAGCTCATTCCAGTAAAGGGAACCAGACCCCTGTCATCTGACACCAACAAGGTGCCCTTCCCTTGGCTTAAAGGGATCTGGAGGAGGACAGCAGATAATCTTCAGCCTAAATAAGTAATATCATCACTGCTCTGGAATCTCTCTGAGGCATGCCCGGTTACAATGTGGAATTCCACAGGGCACGTGGCCCTCTTGGACTCCATCCAAAGGAATACGTTATCCGAAGGACCTCATCCTCACATGTGCCCCTGGGACAGTGTTCATCAGCAAGCTTCAGGGTAGCTAGTAAAATTCTGGTGCTAGTCAGTTGATCACAACACGCTCGTTAATAGAGTCAAGGCGCCATTAAGAAGCAACAACCCAGTTTGTCGCTTGCCCCTTCCTTCATTGCCCAGTTAGCTTGTTCATAAGGCAGCTCTGGGTGTCTGACGAAATGAGCCTCTTGCTTGCATGCCTAATCCAGAGGGCTTTCCTATGATCTGTTGTTTTCTATTACCAGCACTTCTGCTTCATGCCATGCTCTTGGCTAACTGAAGCTGTTCAAGGCATGAGGATTCTGCTAATGGACTCAGCTCTCCCACAGGTCAGATGCCAAGACGATTTCACAACAGTGAAAGGAAGAGCCCAGACGGCCAGGCTCGGATGGTAAAGGCCTTTAGAATCTGCCTTGAGGCTCTCAATGGCTTTAGATTGAAAACCGTCTTGGCTCCATCCACCAGTGTAAGGCACTTAATGACAGCCTGAAAGCACAGAGCTTAAACAGAATGATGAGCACAGGGCAGAACGCTGGACTCCAGAAGAACTGCCTAAGCACAGATAATTTTTCTACGTATTTGACGAGAACAAACGAGGTAAGAATTTTCCTTTTGTTTGTCCGGCCTCTGGCATTGTTTACTTTCTTTTTATTATTCTCAAAGGCACTTAAAGCTCTGGCAGTGTTTCTGTCCTAAAATCTTATTGTCAGAAGTTTCTTTTTCAGCTGTTTCAAATCATATCTGGTAGAGTGAGTGCTTTGCCTGGGCTCATCGCTTTACCTCAGAGGAAATAAAGTTCACCCTTTAAATGACAATATTGATTGTCTACAGCTTTAAGTTTTCTACACTTAAGCTGCAGGCTTCATTTAAAGACCTGTTTTCCTTCATCACAAAGGAACGATGGTAGAACTCTTTACTCTCCTGGCGTCTGGGGAATGATCTAACACCATATTTTGGACGATCGCTATGTTTTGTCAGATTTTCACTGTGTGTGGAGTAATTCTTTGTCAATGGTGATTTTGTCAACTGTGGTTTTGAGGCAGTGAGGTTTTATACGTGTGCCTGAAATTTCTAAAATATATAAGCTTCTAACATTTGCAAAGTTGAATTCAGTCCTCTTTTAAAAGGAACCCAATATGCTGTTTTTCCTCCCCCTCTATCAGGGCGTGCGTGGGACAGAGTGGATTTTACATGCTGCCCTTCCAGAACATGGACAGGATATCAACACAGAAAAATGAGCCCTTCAGCCCTGTGATGATTTGTGAAAAGCTCAGATTGATTTAGCAGGCATTTTCTTGACACCTGTGAAAAGTCAGCGTGTGAGAGAGGGTAGCATGATGGTTTTGAGGCCATGTTCTAGAGCTGGACTGCCTGATTGAATCCCAGCTGCACAGCTGTAGTGGGCTAAACGGTGGGCCCACTTCCAAAAAGATAAGAACAACTCCTAACCCCAGGAACCTATGAATGTGGCCTTATCTGGAAAAAGGGTCTTTGCAGATGTAAATACATTGCGGATGGATCTCTTGAGCTGAGATCATCCTGAATGAGCAGGGTGGGTCCTGTGTCCAGTGATAAGTGGCTTAGAAGAGACAGAGGAGGCGACAAAGACACAGAAGAGGAAAAGGCCATGTGAAGACGGAGGTAGAGATTGGAATGATGCTGTCACAGGCCAAGGACCACCTGGAGCCACCAGAAGCTGGAAGAGGCAAGGAATGATTCTCCCTTAGAGACTTTGGAGGGAGTGTGGTCCTGCTGGCACCTTGACTTTGGAATTCTGGACCCCAGAACTGTGAGAGAATAAATTTCTCTTATATTAAGCCACCCAGTTTGTGGTAATTTGTTACGGCAGCCCTAGGAAACGAATACATTACTTACCAGCTAAGTGACCTTGGACAAGTTATTTGACCTCCGTAAATCAGACCCTTCAAAGGAAAACCCTCCTCACAGGGTCGCCATGGGGATAAAATGCCTTCACACAGGTGAGTGGCTTAGAACAGTGCCTGTACCTGGTGTGCTCAGACAAGTGATTTTTTTCTATCACAATAACAGGCAAATGCAAAGGAGCTGAGATTTCAACCCAGTAAGTGCTGGTCACAATCCGAGTCACAATCCGAGAAACAGGAAAATCCTGGAAGAAACTACTTCAGCTGACCTCAGGGCCTCAGCAATTCCTTGTCCATCTCTTACAGCTAAAGAATATGAAGCAGGAGGAGGGTTCCCTGCAAGAGCCATTATTTAAATGCTTCTAAATCTAACTGGTTTTAGAAAAGTGCAACTTTTGGAGGTTTATGTGCTGAGACTTTAAGAGCACACGTAGTACACACCATGCATACTTTCCCTCAAACCTCCTGCCCTCCCTGAATTTTGAGTTGCCTGCCTGGGTAGTTGTAAGGCCTTCACCCCAGGGGCGAGAGACTGTTCCCTTTTGCCTGGAGATGGGAACCACTGTGGGTCTGTGTGGAGGGTTTGTTAGCGGGCTGTGGAGGGAATGCCCAGGAGACTGAACTTCCTGCCCTCAAATCCCCTTCCTACTCTCAGGATCACAGTTTGATTTTGCTGTGAATCCCGGTGTCTTAGTCAGTTCAAGCTGCTATAACAAAATACCTCAAACTGTGTGGCTTATAAACAACAGGAATTTATTTCTTACTGTTCTGGAGTCTGGGAAGTCCAAGATCAAGGTTCTGGCAAATTTAATGTCTGGGGAGAGCCCACTTCAGAGTCAGCTGTCTTTTCACCATAACTCACATGGCAGAAGGGGTGAGCTCACTCTCTGGGTCTCTTTTATAAGGGCGCTAATCCCAATCATGTAGGTTCTCCCCTCATGACCTAGTTACTTCCCAAAAGCCCCTCCTCCTAAGACCATCGCCTTGGGGGATAGGATTTCAACGTATGAATTTGGGGGAGACATAACCATTCAGACCATAACACCCAGGAAGGCACAATTCTTCTTAGAGTGTCCGCTAAGAAGGACTCATAGATGTAAAACCCCCATGTCAGTGAAGACTTAGAAAGTTTTAGAGCTCAGGGGGTTCTATCAATCATTTTGACCAATGTTCCCATTTTATAGATGAGGAAAATGAGGCTTAGCCAGGCACAACAGCTGACCCCAGTGCACACAGGATCTGGTGGCAGAGCTAGCTCTGCTGGAGGTCCCTCACTCTAAGGGTGTTTGGGTGTTTGTTCTAGGAAGTAGACCTGGGTGGGAAAGACATGAGGGGCCAAAGCAAATGTTAGGACTTGTATACCTATCACTGCCAGCCCTAGGGCTTAGTCTGAGCATCACCATCACAAACATGAATTTGGTTCTTTTAAGGAGTGGACCAATTCTCAGCTCTTCCAGCAACTTCCTGACTTTCTAAGGCCTCCAGAACACACACTGGGAACGGGTACATGAGTATATGAAATACAGCTATATTTCTGAGCATGTTTTCAAAAAACAACAAGGACAACAATAATTCCCTTTCAGGATAATTGGCAAAATCAGAGTAATCAGGCTTATTATAGCGCCCAATGTGTAGTAGGTGGGACATATACATTGGTTATTGTTATTTTTATAATTACCAGTATGACTACTCACTATGGCTTTGCTTTGCTCAAACTCTCCATTATAAAAATGAAAGTAATAATAATGGTCTACCAGAATAGAAGCTACGAGCATGAACTCCAGAACCAGCAGGGTCCCAGTTCTATCCTTACAAGCTATAGGACCTTAGATACATTATTTGGTTTCCCTTTGCCTCAGTTTATTCTTCAATAAAGTCAGGATCACAATAGCATGTGCCTTATGGAGCTGCTATAAGGGTTAATCAAATTCATAAATGTAATGTTCTTAGAACAGTGCTTGGCACGTAGCATGTGCTCAGTACGGTGTTCACCACTGTAGTACTTTTACTTACCCCACAGAATTGTGACGAGAATCAAACAAAACAATGTATTTAGAAGCATGCAGTATATTCAACTGGTAATTATCACCATCATCATTATCATTATCCAATGACTGGGTCTTTCTGCTGTCAGGATCTGCCCCTGTATTTGCCTGATAGTTAATGCTTACTGAGCGTGTGTGTAGTAAGAAGTAGTATGCAAAGAGTGTATACATAGAACAACACTGAACTGGAAGCTGGGTTTTCAAGAGTCTTTTTACGGCAGCTTCTACCCTGCTGCTGGTAAATCATTTAGGGTGCGAATCCTGCTCTGGAGTGACAGTCTTTGGAAGACCCTAAGTGGAGTGTGTGTTTGATCCCCATGGTGTCCCCTGTTTTGAGAATGGCCAATGCATGGTTTGTTCTCCGATGGCCATGTCTGTGTAACGTGGCACTGTCCTGGCCTTAGCTGACCAGTCCTGTGGTGCACCCTGCCTCAGTCTCCAGGAGTTTTCAAACAGATCTGAGGAAATAGGATCAGTCTCTTTCTGGTGGTGGAATCTTCGGCAGCCACATTCCCTGCCAATCTGCAGTAGGGGAGAATGGAACTAATGTGCAGAAAACACCCAGGTGACCATGTGGGGAGGGCCCTAAGATCATCTGAAGCCATGGCACTCCATTGCATCCCTGCCCTTCCCAAGGTAATGTCTATCCTTCCAGTATACACCCCCTGTTTTACCTAAATGGAATTTCTGTTACTCGCAACCAAGAGAATCTTCCTCTCCCTTCTAGAACTAACCCAAGAATCTCCTGTGCTGCAAAAATTCTCCTGACCTCCTCCCCCATGAGGTCTAGTCTGGACCACAGCACTTTGCACCTCCCACCCCAGGGTACTTTCTAGTTCCCCTGCAATACTAAGCTTCTTAAGGACAGTGTCTAGATCTTATTTGTCCCAAATTTCCATCACCTGACCCAATGCTGGGGACCAATAATAGATTGGCTTTGTCTTTCAATGAATATGTAAATGACATAGAATGTAGGCACACATTCTATGTCTATGATCTTTTCCAAACTGGAGATTCTATAATGTGATCCTAGGTTATTTGTAAAGGGACATTCGGAAGGGGTTCAATGGATGGTTCCAGAACTGCAGACGTTGCTAGTTTCAGTTTTATGTTATTCAAATTTTACTTCCACAGCTCCATCTTTCCTTGACAGAGGTATGTCTCTAGCGCCACTCATGATTTGGAGTCATGAACTACTGGCATCATTTTTAGGTTCACAAATGGAGTAAGAAGGGATGAGGTAGGGAGAGAGACTGCAAATGAGAGATGAAGAGCTAAGAGAAAACTCGTGGTACATATGTGTGAGACAGAAATCTCCAGAAAGAGAATTAAACTGAATTATAAGTGTGAAAGTCAGAGGAAGAGGAGTTGGTGTCTGCAGGAACTTTGTCGGATCAGTCATCACAGTGAAACAACTAAACTGACAGAAGCTATAAGATATTAGATTTCTCCGTTCCTGACATACAGATGGCCAACAAGCACACGAAGAAACGCTCAACATCGCTAATTATTAGAGAAATGCAAATCAAAAGTACAATGAGGTATCATCTCACTCTGGTCAGAATGGCCATCATCAAAAAGTCTACAAATAATAAATGCTGGAGAAGGTGTGGAGAAAAAGGAACCCTCCTACACTGTTGGTGGGAACGTAAATTGGTGCAGCCACTACAGAGAACGGGATGGAGGTTCCTTATAAAACTAAAACTAGAGTTGCCATATGATCCTGCAATCCCACTCCTGGGCGTATATCCAGAGAAAACTCTAATTCGAAAAGATACATGCACCCCAATGTTCATTTCAGCCCTATTTACAATAGCCAGGACATGGAAGCAACCTAAATGTCCATCGACAGATGAATGGATAAAGAAGATGTGATATATATAGATATAGATATAGATATATAGATATATATACACAATGGAATATTACTCAGCCATTAAAAAGGATGAAATAATGCCATTTGCAGCAACATGGATGGACCTGGAGATTATCATACTAAGTGAAGTAAACCAGGCAAAGAAAGACAAATATCATATGATATCGCTTATATGTAGCATCAAAAAACAAGAGATGCAAATGAACTTATTTACAAAACAGAAATCGACTCACAGACATAGAAAACAATCTTATGTTTACCAAAGGGGAAAAGGGTGGGGGAGGGATAAATTAGGAGGTTGGGATTAACACATACACACTACTCTATATAAAATAGATAACCAACAAGTATGTTGTATAGCACAGGGAACTATACTCAATATTTTGTAATAACCTATAAGGGAAAAGAATCTGAAAAAGAATATATACATATCTGAATCACTGTGCTGTACACCTGAAACTAGCACAACACTGTAAATCAACTATATTTCAATTAAAATTTTTTTTTTAATTGAAAGAAAAAAGATTTCTCTGTTACTTTCATTTCCCAAAGTGTTTTCCAGGGAACAGTCTGGTGGGGGGAGAACCTGGCTGTAAAGGTGGCACGGAAGACCAAGTCTACTTTCTTCATGAAGGGAGACATGGGGCTTTGGGCCATTTCTTTGAAGTCCCTCTAGAGGCTTCTAAAGGTTGCGTAGTGGCATCTGATCTTTAATCCCAGACATCAAATTTGTTGATTTTTGCCCTGGACAATCTGTTTCTCAACTTTTCACAGAACATTTCCTTTGTGACAAGTAGGGAAAGAAATAATTGCATTTTTCTTTCTTTCTGTTTTGCCTTCCCATTCCAGTCACAGCATCAGAAAGGGGGAATTTACCTGTTGGATGATGTGCTGAAAGATTAGACACAAAGTGCTGACCTTGGTGTCTGCAACACACCTCCTCCAGATTGGATGTCTTTGCTTTCACTCTCTGATAGGAAGTGAGCGACACTGAGTCTAGTCTTAAGACCCTTTAATGTCTGAGTCCAGCACACTGTTTGTACTACTTACTGTCATCAAGATAACTAGGAGCATGGACTCTGGGATCTGACAGTCTGTATGAATTCCAGTGGATCCTGTTCCTAGGCAAGTACCTGGACAGGTTATCTAACCTCTCAGACCCAGGCTCCAAGCCTCCAAGGTGGGATAATGATAGCTGCTAGCTCGATGAGGCATTGTGAGGGTTAAATGAGATAAAACATGGAAAGCCTTCACCCAATTACTAAATACCCATGGGCATTTAGTAATTCCCATGAACATTAGTTATTATTACTATATTACTATATCTTTAATATAGTAATAATATTTCTAATAATAAAATAGGAGAAAGCTTGGCACTGGACAGAGAACTTGCAGCAGGAAGGAAGCTAAGTAGTCACACAGGACTTTCCTTGAGTTCATCCCACCCCAAAGAATTTGGTGCTGCCATACACGGGACATGAAGTTCAGAAATGGCTGTTTCGGGACTTCCCCAGTGGTCCAGTGGGTAAGACTCCACGCTCCCAATGCAAGGGACCTGGGTTTGATTCCTGGTCGGGAAATTAGATCCCGCATGCATGCCGCAACTAAGAGTCCACATGTCCGCGTGCTGAAACTAAGAGCCCACATGCCACAGCTAAAGATCCCACGTGCTGCAACTAAGACCCAGTGCAGCCAAAATAAATAAATACATAAATATTAAAAAAAAAAAGAAAGAAAGAAAGAAATGGCTGTTTCCAAACTGGTGAATTCCTTGAGGACTTTTTCTCCATTGTGGTTCATCTATCTGGTCGTGCCCTTGGTTTTCAGTGGCCATGATTGTTCCAAACCGTCCACGAGTTGGAAGAACACTGCTCTATGGTAAGCCCAGTGCCACCCTGATTCAATCTTCTCCAATTCTACAAACCCCAGGTAGTATGTGAGACAACTGATGTAGGCTTCCCAGGCAAATGCTTGCGGGCATTGTAGAGACCCCCACTTCAAGGGGACGGCAGATTCTGGTCATTAGAATAACGGCTGTGGTAACTGAGCTACCTTCTGGACAAAACGGCAGCTCTCGCATTGAACAAGTTTAGGAGACTGATTTTTTTCCCCCTGCAACCACTATTTATTGCATGAGATTTCAGAAGATGATGAGAAAGAGCAAGTTTATAAGACACGATGAGGTTGTATAAATAAAATGAAGTCATACCTGGGAAAGATGTACCAAAGAAAACTGAACCCAAAATATCTAACTTTGTAATCCATACTTGGCCAAAAGTCCCACTGAATTAAAGCACGGACTGCATAACTGTGTACACAAAATGCCTTTAAAGTTCTTCCATAAATTTAGAGAAAAAGGAATAGTCTGTTTAGAGCTACTAAGGCAAAATTCCTTACTATGGATTTACAGGCACTTGTACAAGTGGTCCCCAAACACCCTTTTTAACTTTTTAAAATTATAAATAAGAAAGAACAGATTCTACCCTCACAACTTCCACTTTTGAACTTGTAATCACCAGGCACAAAGAATAGAGTTCTTGGAAAAAAGGAAGGCTGAATTCTAGGCCTGTGAAGGGGAAGTTATAGTCTGACTGATTACATTGATTGCATTTTAAATCTACCAATTTCTCCCTTGAAACCCACATATTATTTAACATCTTAGTTGCTTTATGTTAAATTTGTTGAGGAAAATCTCTCAATACTTTCAGGCCTTTATCATAATGGTTTTGTGTGTGTGTGTGTGTTTTTTGTTTTTGCGGTACGCGGGCCCCCACTGTTGTGGCCTCTCCTGCTGCGGAGCACAGGTTCTGGACGCGCAGGCTCAGTGGCCATGGCTCACGGGTCCAGCCACTCCGCGGCATGTGGGATCTTTCTGGACCGGGGCACGAACCCGTGTCCCCTGCATTGGCAGGCGGACTCTCAACCACTGCACCACCAGGGAAGCCCATATCATAATGTTTTTTATTTCTTAATTTTCCTTTTTGTTTTTTTCATTTCTTTTTAAAATTTATTTTATTTTTTGTTAATTTTCCTTTTTGAATAAGTGAGAGAACCAAGTTGAATAAGCAATACTATATAAGTCATCCATTTAATATAGAAATTCTGGGAATTATAGCTTTGGTGCTCGCCTTCATTACGTGTACTGAAATCAAGCAGTTTCTACATCTAGGCAGACCGAGGCAGTTCTTAGGACATGTCGAAAGGGGTAGTGTCTTGGCACTTACTGTAGGAGAGCCTACAGCTGCTGTGACCCACATCTGAGCAATGACTCAGGGATGTGGCTGGCAAAGGAGGAGGAAGTGGCTATGAAGACCGGCTGTTAACAAACATATGACCAAGTCATCCCTCCCCCAACACTTACCATTACCGAGAGTGATACTGTGGAAATAGCCGTGCAGGGGACATGGATCTGTTTGCTACCTATGAGTATTCCTTTATTATAGCTCAACTACTGGACTCTGATTACATGACATGTAAATATATGGGATGAAGGAGGACTGGGGGGATTTACCCTCGATCCCACAGCCTTACGATACATTGACTTGTCTACATATACCTATCAACTACATTGAGACCATCAGATTTATATAAACATACCATATCATTGCATTTATAAAAAGTACTCACAATCACCATTCCATAATTTTCCCCAATAATCCTATGATATGGGTAGGGAACATCATTTTCATTTTACCAAAGAAGTACTAAATGTAGGAAAAGTGCTTGATCGTACTAGCAATGTAAGAAGTACACATTAAAACAAGAAAGCATATTTTTACTATCAAACTAACAAAGCCATGTAGATCATCAAATTAGCAATATTTTAAGATAACGTTTATGTTGGCAAGGTTGCATTGAGATGGAAATTCTCTTTCTACTGGTGGAAGTACACACTGGTTAAACATTTCTGAAGAGCACTTTGCAACATGTATCAGAACCTTTAAAAGTATTCAGGGAGTTCCCTGGTGGTCTAGTGGTTAGGATTCGGAGTCCTCACCGTTGAGGGCCTGGGTCCAATCCCTGATCGGGAACTAAGTTCCCACAAGCTGTGCGGTGTGGCCAAAAAAAAGAAAAAGTATTCAGACCTTTGGATGCAGTAATTTCATTTCTGAGAGTTCCTTCTAAGGAAGTAATAGGAAATGTGGACAAATATTGTAAACAAAGATGTTTCTCACAATATTCTTTATAAAGGTAAAAACCTGGAAATCATTGAAATATTTAACCACAGAAAATAGTCATGGCACACCTACACAGTGGAGTACTATAAGGCCCCTGGAAGTGATATCTTTGAAGAACTTTTAATGCTGTGAGAAAATGTTCAGAATATAATGTTAAGTGAAAAAGCAGGATGAAAGTCTTACATAATAGCATAATCATAATCATAGTTATATAACAACATGTACGTAGATCCATTTAAACTAGACCGGAGGAAACAGGACAATAGTTGTCAGAGGTTTCTGGGTTATGTATAATTTGGATTTTAAAAATACTTTTCTGGGGCTTCCCTGGTGGCGCAGTGGTTGAGAGTCCGCCTGCCGATGCAGGGGACACGGGTTCGTGCCCCGGTGTGGGAGGATCCCACGTGCCGCGGAGCGGCTGGGCCCGTGAGCCATGGCCGCTGAGCCTGCGCGTCCGGAGCCTGTTGCTCCGCAACGGGAGAGGCCACAACAGTGAGAGGCCCGCGTACCGCAAAAAAAAAAAAAACAAAAAAAAAACTTTTCTGCATGTTCCCTATTTTTAGAAGGAAACTGTATTACTTTTATAGTCAGAAAAAAACCACAACAAAGTTCTTAAAAATAAAGTGTAAAAGAAGTATTCTCAGGGAGATTCGTTAACTTGACCGAGGTCACACAGCCTCAAAGCAGAGGGGCTAGCACCTAAACCCAGTTCTGGCTCTAATCCCAATGTCTCCTTCCCCATACCACAGTGTCTCTGTAAATAGTTAACTTGAGCAACAAGTTATTGATGTTTGACTTGTTAGAGAACAAACCATTTGTGGACTCATGCTAAAATCTCCACTACTACTTTGATTAGACTCAAAGGAATACAAGGAATACAAGTATTCCTTTGTGGCTGTGCTCAACTTTCCAAGTCCTACAAGTGGCTGACATCTACATAGAGAAAACTCAAGTATGCTAAGCTCACTGCTCGATATCACCTGCATGAGATGTGAAACTCCCTTAATTCAGAGAACTATGGAGATCCAATATAGAACATGGCCTGGAAAGGTTATTCCAGTGATTTCCAAAATGAACTAAACAGTAAAATTATCAGGATGATTTTCCAAAAATACAGATCCAAGTCTCACCCTAGAGATTCTATTTCAGTAAGTCTGAGGTGGAGCCCTTGCCTCTGGACCAGGAGGACTGTCTTTAAACCATTCTAGCCAGTGGTAGAAAGCTCCCTGTATGCACCGTGAGTCACAGGTGGTGATTCCGCTACTAAAGGTTAGAAAAACTCCCCCTCAAAACCAGGATTCACTTAGAACTTGAGTGCACTGTTCACTGAGTCCTGTGATGACTTGGCCCACCTACTCAGCGGTTAATGGGGGAATCACCTTGTCACCCATTGCTGTCTGTGTTGGTTTTCTATTGCTGCTTAATAAATGACCACCCCCTCCCCCCAAAAAACAAAAGCAAAAACACAAAACTTAGTGTCTTCAAACAGCAAACGTTTTTTAGAGTTTCCATTGATCAGGAATCTGGGCAGAGCTACACTGAGTGCTTCCAGGTCAAGGTCTTTCTGAGATTGCAGGCGAGGTGTTGGCCAGGGCTTGGTTTCATCTGAATGCCATAAGGAGGACAAAAGGGGAAGGGGTCTACTTCCATGCTTACTTATATCGTTATTGGCAGGTCTCTGTACTTTTTCCTCCACCCTAACTCAAAACATGGCTCCCACAGGAAGAATGATCAGAGAGAGAATGAGAGAAAGGGAGAGAGTTTGCACTCAAGCTGGAAGCCACAATCTTTTTATTATCTAGTCTCAGAATTGACATCCCATCACTTTTCTGTATTTGCCAGATGCAAGTTAACAACCAAGGAGAGGGAATTACACAGGGTGTGAATGCCAGGATTCAGAGGTCACTGGCGGCCACCTTGGAGGATACTTGCCACACTGCCCCAGACAAACAGCAGAGTTAAAATTCTGCACTAACCCACCTTTACCTCTATCCTTCAACTTCTACTTGGTAAGTAGGCAGAGGTGGGGCTGGAGTGAACTCTGTCTATTGATGGTAATTGAATCAGTAGGCCCAAAGCAGAAGGAAAACAAACCTTCAAGTTTAATGTAGGGCAGTGCCTGAATTTTCACACATACAGTATGAGCCATGGATGTCACCTTAGGTATCAATAGAGAGACCCAGTTAGTCAACAGGTTCACTCCCTCTGTTTTTATCTTTAAAGGAGTGAACATTCCAAATGACCTTGGGAGCTATTATTTTCAACTCTGGCCCTAACTTGTGAAACAATACTCAATTCTCCTCGAAAACATACTTGAACTTCATGTCCTGACCTCAAATGCAACTTGCTTGGGGGTTGATGTAATTGTATTTTCCATCCTCTTTGTAAGATAGACAACAAATATTGAGTGAAAATAAATATATTTACTTATATTTTATACATTGTGTATATATACACACATATATATATATATTTTTTAATATATGTGTGCACATACACATACACACCCACACACACTTCATTGGGACCATCTAGGGTGCCTCCGCTTACCCCACTATCTCCAACTCAGCCTTAATAGCAAAGCCTTCTAGACAAAGGTAGGCATCCAGATACAACTGGTTTATCAACTAGACCTGCCATGTAAAGTTAATTTCAACTTGCCATCTAGTTGCCAGCTGACCACTGCTACACACATTTTCCGGCACCTCAACGTGCTATTGTCAGAGCCACAAATTGAAGCAGTAAATACAGCTGTGCCATAGCTGCTCTTAGGACGGGTGAAATCACTGGTGAGGAGGGAGTCCCCACTGTCATTTCAGCTGCCAAGACATTTCACACTAACGAACTGTGAAGGGGAAGTTGCCAATGATACGAAATCCCTTTTTATGGCCAGGGCTGGGCCAAGGCCACCAGACGGACCATGTTTTTCCCATGCTGCTGGGCCACTCAGAGATGTTCTTAACGACCAACGCTGATCTCTCTGTTCATGGGAGGTAGGAAATGGACAGGCCAATCCGTAAGCCATGCCCAAGGACTCTGGGAACACTGGCATGAATCCATAAGCCGCTATCCCCTCCTACCCCAACACCTCGAAATATTAGAAGGGAGCTTAAGTTACCTAGGTTCAGAGGAAAATAGAAGAGGTAATACTTTTGGCAGATCACCTAGGAAAACTAAAAGTAATTCCCAAGGTACCTGTTTGAGTTACGGAAAGTCCCATAAATATTGCTATCCCATTGGAGTCGGTCTCCACCCCTAATTCAAGCCAGCTGATGGCCCAAAGACTTGCACAAAGGAATTGCCAAGGGAAGCACTTGTTGTACAATGGAAAGAACCCTGCTTTGGAGTCGGAGAACCTGCTTCCATGTTTCACTTTTGTTATTTTCTTGCTGTGTGACCTTGTGTAAAACACTGGGACTTTCTGAATTTCATATTCTTATCTATTTATTATTAGCTACTTCATATGATTGCTGTGAAATTAAGTGAATATTAAAGTAATGTCACTAGACATAGAAGGGAATATTAAAATAATGTCACTATTAAAAATGTCTTTTGTTTTTACCATTCTGTCCTTGTGACAGAAATTCTGCCATCAGAAATATGATTCTTTGGGATAAAGCTCTCTTCCGGTGCCCTCTTTTAAAAGTAAAAGCCTTTGAAAAAAAGTAACACAGAATCTGTGAGTGATCAGTCAGTAGACTGAATTTCCCCAGCAAATAGGTATTTTAAAGTACTGAAAAGATGAGGGTGCAAGAGAAAAGGGATTTGGGGGAGCACGAATACTATCTTCAAAGAACAGAAATGCAGGTGGGTATCTGGTCTCCGTGTGAAACAGAGGCTGGCTGGTGCAGGGACATTTCTGGGAAGGAGAAGGGGACCCTGCAGGTGAGGAGGCCACTTGATTTGAGTCTTATATTTGAGTTACTTAAGTCTCTATCTCCCACTGAACTGTAAGTTCTTGTTTCCTGTTTACCGATATTTCCCCCGTGGCTTATTACAGCTCTTGGAGTGTGACAGTTGCTAAATGAATGTTTGTAGACTAAAAGCTACATTTTGCAGACTTCACCATTTTCCCAGGGTTGGTCCTCAGTCAGTTGATTGACCCGGGCTTTGGGGCACTTCTCCTGGACACACTTCCCTTCCTGACCTCTGGCCTTTACCTCTGATATTTCTGAGGTGGGTGCAAATCTCCACCCCTCCGAGGCATTCCAACCCTGCCAAAGGCTTCCTGAATGCACCTGAAGCCCTGGACAGAGGTCTGCATGGAGGAGCCCCTCCTACAAACAGGTCAATCCCTCATCATTTAAGACTCAGAATCCTAATGGGCACTGATTCCAGGGGTGATACACAGATGTAGGTGACACCTCTTAAGGCGCGGCACCTGGCCCAGCAGAACAAGCAACACTGTCATAGGGGCCAAGGAGCCAGCAGTCTCCTGGGTCAGGGGTTGGCCTGACCTGCTAAGTGCATGCTTAGGCCTCCTGGTATCTTTGGATTCCTGTCTTTATCACTAGACCCTCTGCGATCAGTTTTATGATTCTTCTGTATGAAACTAAACCAACATTACAGCTCTTGATTAGAGGTGATTAGAGAGCAGATATAGATTCAGGGAAAAAAATAAAATGTGTTTCCCCAGTAACCAGGAGGCTGAATTCAGGGGCTGAGAAAATCTGAAAGTTCAAATAGTGAAGCAGCAAGTTGGCTTTCACCTGATTAAAATAGCAGCTCAAAATTCCCTTTTTATCCAGACATTCACGATAGATTTTTTGAAGTGTTTGCTGCCTGATCCTCAGAGGAGGTTGAAACCCACCCCCCGCCCCTGCGTTTTGCTGACACAAATACAAAGGCTCCTGATACCAGGCCTTTGGGGAACAGGGGAGGCAATGACCCCCCGATGGTAAAGTGGATGAGATTTCTCTTTGAAAAAACGTTCTCCTTGTTGGCGTTTCATCTGCTGATCCAGTATTAGCATTCTACCCGCTTCCTTCTTCTCTAGAAAAATGTGAATGGGAAAACTATTCACTATTTATCCCTCCAAGGCAAGTTTGCATTTTTAAAAATTAATACTTAGTCACAAATGAATCATAAATGGCCCAAGGTTTAGGAGTGCAGTGGAGAATTTTGTCAAATTAAGGGAGTCTCCTTGGAGACTCCCTTCTGTGCGAGGGCAGGATGGCTAGGGGAGATTCTGATGTTTTGAATGATTAAGAATGAGAATGGATGTCCTTGGAAAGAAATGCATGTTGAACTCAACGGAGGTAAACTTAGGCTTGGGGGAAGCTTGATCTCAACACCAAAGCAACCCTGGAACCCCGGGCTGCAGGAACCCAGTTAAGAGGACTCCACCCACTGTGCAGTGGCTAGGCCATCTCTAACTGCAGGGGCCTTTAAATAACAGGCAGAAATGACTGAGCTGGAAAAATTCTTCAGTCTTGACATGGCAGGAAAACAGGCCAAAGCGTGCTGTTGGAATTACAGGCGTTCTCAGAAATATATCTCAGGAAGGTTTTTTCCACCAATGGAGATTATAACATGTTTTCCAGAAAGTGTCGCTTGATTGGAAGGGGTTCCCAAACCAGTTTTTAAATCTCTTTCTACACTGGCTCTAGCTCCATTGATCACCTGAGGTTCCCTTAGCCTTTGGATAGAGTTCACGTGGGACACATCACATAATCAGGATCTCTGTGTCCTTAGCTCCTGTTATGGAAATAGGTGAGAGTGAAGCCCAGTGTGAAAATGATACAAATAGCCCCATTTACTAAGCACAGAATGTATGCCAGGCACAGTGCTAAGTCCTCCACATATATATATATAATATATATATGTATATTTTCATTTTTAAACAGCTTTATTGACATGAATTATTGTACAATAGACTACACATATTCAATGCATACAACCTGATAAGTTTTAACATATGTCTATAGCCATGAGACTATCACCACAATCAATAATGAACATTTCCATCACCCCAAAAGTTTCTTGATGCCCCTTTGTCATCCCTTACTGCCTCTCTCTTGCCCACAGCCCCAGGCTCAGGTAATCAACCAGTTATCTGCTTTCTGTCACTATAGCTTGTATTTTCTAACATTTTATGTAATTGGAGCTATCATACAATATGGCCTCTTTTTTGTCTGACTTCTTTATTCACCATAACTATTTTGAGATTGATCTGTGTTATTACAGATAATAATAGAGTTCCTTCCTTTTCACTGCTGAGTAGTATTCCATTTGTATGGCGACTCTACAATTTGTTTTTCCAGTCTTTTACTGACAAACACTTGGATCGTTTCTAGTTTTAGAGCACATTGTGAGGCAGGTTTTACAACTGAGGTAGCTTGTTTCCGTCAGTTCCTAGAGTGGAGTGTCAGAAAACCCACCTTCTAGAAGTCCAGTCTAACCCTCTGCAAGAGATTTCCCTCTCTCCGTTGAGTCCAGGGCTCCCAATGCTTGTTAAGTGTCCAGTCCAGGCCTGTCTCAGAGCAGAGGGGTGCTGATGGCTGAGTAGACAGTGCCCATGGCAGGCTGGGTGCAAAGCCCTGAAGCAGGGCAGACTTCCGGTGCTCTGCTTCCCCAGAAGCCTGGGCATGAGGGTGTCCGCTTGCCTCAAGCAGTTGGAATTCTTCGGGACCAGCCTGACTCCCTTCCAACGTTTCAGTCAGTGAAGGCAGCTACCAGTCTGATTAGCCAAGTCCCTTCTCATTAAAGCTCTTCTGATTCACCCACTCAACACCCAGCACGTGGAATTAGGCTGCTCTGGGGAGATGGGCATGGAAGAGCTTTGGAGCCAGTCATCTCAGGGGCACGGGCAGTGGAGGGGCAACACCAGTGGAAGGTGAGGGCCACAGGAGGCAGGGCTCCACTTTGGGACCCCTGCCCCAGGGATCCCGCCTCTGGCGGCCCCACGGGTGCTGGTGTACGGAATGCTTTCACAATAGTTTTCAAGGGAAGATGACCTTCCACATACTCAGCTTAGAGGACTTTGCACCCTCGGTCACCTGAGCCACAGTAATCAGCTCGTGGCTTCTAGTTTATCACACAGTCACACCTCAGAGTGAGCTAGCCCTGCATGAGGACACATTGCCTTGTCTGCAGCCCCACAGACCCAGAACCCTACCTTCCCCCCACCAAGTCTCAGTGCTGGGCCTGGCTCTGGTTCTACTACATCTTGAACTCAAGGTAACTATGGCAGTGGCCCAGGATTTACATCCATAAGTGACTTAAAAGTCTGTGCTCTTATCACCATGTAGCAGAGGAAGAAATAAACTTCTCTATAAATGACCCTTGGTAGCAAGTGGTCAGCTAGGTAGGAGAAACAGTTCTGCTAAAGTCAGTGTCCACAATGTGTGTGTCAGGAACATACTGTTGGGACCATATGTGTCAGGAAGAGCATATGGAAGAAAGCAGGTAGGTCATGGAAGGAAGGGCCTTGTCAGTTCCAAGCAGGTTATGTCACACCTCCCGCTTGGGGTTTTGCTACATGGAATTGGTCCTTCCCAGAGACATCTGTCACCTAGTTCAAGGGCTACAAAGAACTAGGCTGGCCATAGAAACCCTCCCCAATGCAGAGAAGTACGTGCTTAAGAACAGGAGTCCGGCATTAGATGCCTGGGCTACACAGTCTTGGGCAAATCACTGTTGTCCTTTGTGTCTCAGTCTTCTCGTCCGTAAAGAGTTTAATGCTGTGCTTACCATGTGGCAACATGTCTCACTCTCACTCTGATGGGTGTGTTCTCCTGACTTAACACTTTAGACAGAAGAGATACTCCTGGCAACTTTCAGGGACACACAGAAGGTTGAAATGGTCCCTTCTGTGGGTTTCTAGAGTTTTCCCAGAGGAGAAGAGCAAGCAGAAGTCAGTACTGCTCCAATGAGATATTTGCATGTGGATAAAGGTTGTTTGCTTGAATCTCCAGGACAGATACGAAGCATTACTCTGGGCTTCTGGAAACTTTCTTCATAAAAATATTCATACTGTACCCAGAGTAAGGTCTTTCTTTGCCCAGGTGAAAAGAGATTACTCTATTAATGTTGAGAATGATATAAAGCAAATCATATATAAAGTTCAGATTTATTTGTACTTGCTTCTGAGAGTGATCTATTCCTCAATTGTAGCCATACCCCTGGGATATCAATATTAAACATCCACACACCCTGACCCGTGTGCACATATACACACACACCATCGAAACTTGTTATATAACACTTGAGATATTCTCCAGAGAAAGGAGAAAGGACCCAGATCTGAGACTTTAGGACAAGAATGCTCCCTTCACCTATTACAGATTAAATTGTCACTGCTCCCTCTTTACCCTTGCCCCAAAGTGCTATAAGATAGATCTATGTCTGTATTTTTTTTTTTTTTTTTGCGGTACGCGGGCCTCTCACTGTTGTGGCCTCTCCCGTTGCGGAGCACAGGCTCCGGATGCGCAGGCTCAGCGGCCATGGCTCACGGGCCCAGCCGCTCCGCGGCATGTGGGATCTTCCCGGACCAGGGCACGAACCCGTGTCCCATGCATCAGCAGGCGGACTCTCAACCACTGCGCCACCAGGGAAGCCCTATGTCTGTATTTTTTAATGACTTACCAAGTCACTCAAATCTCAGCCAGGGATGTGAATTGCTACACTTGATGATACCCACAGATCTAATTCAGATTAATTTTGCTGGTCTTTCTTCAGCATTTTTTGGAAAGGAGAGGAGGGTTGTTATTTTCATTATGTTCCTGAGAGCGGATCACTTTCTGTGCTCTGTGCCAGCTTGGTTTACAGTAAGCTTCCTCTGGCAGCCTGCGTGGAAGTGAATTCAATTGCCTGTGTGTAGGTGGGTCTGTGTCTGTATACTCTATTTCCTTTTAACTTAGGGACCATTGCTCACCTTGCTCTGTAGCTTTGCAGCCAAAATGAGTACGGGGCTCCTATCGATGTTTGTGGCCTGGAGTTGGGTTGCTCTCAATGAAAACGAATCATACTCAGATCTGTCCCACGCAGAATGAAGCAAGAAGAGAAATAAGCCATCAATTCAGGTGTATGCAAGTACAGGCTGCGGCTGGATTCTGTTCTTACTTTGAGCACAGACCAAATGCTACAGTTGGGTTTAAACTGCTGTACAGGGCAGTTTTTTGGAACTTTTACTATGAAGCATAGTTTCCATTATTCATCCTACTCCCATGAGTTCTACTAGCAAGAGGAACTACCGCTATGGAGTGTACAAAACTCAGCTTACCTAGAGTACTAGCTCCTTGAGGCCAGGTAAATTTAAGGTGGGATAAAACATGAAAAAGGAGCAGTTTTCTACCCTACCCTGTGTGTTTACCATTGGGATATATGTGTTAAGGAAAGACAGAATGTTCTTATACTTGATTCAGCTCTACAAATGGTGTTATTATGTAACCTGATATGGTTTTATGTTGTAAAGTCAATGGAAATCTCAATTTTGGTGAGGGATTTGAGCTATATTTCTGCTGTTCCTGTTAGGCAAACACGACCGGGTGACTTCCTAACTCTCTTGTTGGAGTCTTGGACTTGGTACCCTTATTAAAGCCCACTAAATTGAATCATTGTGTTTCACCTAATGGCATATCACATTTACGCAGAGGGTATTTCTTACCTAGAAGGAGAGAACCAGCCATGCCAAACCCTGAGGCTATGAGCATTTGGACCTTCTGATTAACTTCCTAAGAGATTAAATTCCACAAACTTTTTTTTTTTTTGCGGTACTTGGGCCTCTCACTGTTGGGGCCTCTACCTTTGCAGAGCACAGGCTCCAGACGCGCAGGCTCAGCGGCCATGGCTCACGGGCCCAGCCGCTCCGCGGCATGTGGGATCTTCCCAGACTGGGGCACGAACCTGTGTCCCCTGCATTGGCAGGCGGACTCTCAACCACTGCGCCACCAGGGAAGCTCTCCACAAAACTTTTTAACTTCAGAATTTCATATGTTGAAAACAGCAGAGCCTGCAGAGGTCGCTCGTTTTAAATATCTTTCTTTTAATTATTTTTTCAATGATATAAAAAGACGGCTGGCTGATTGTTTGTTGTTTTTTAAGGAAACTTCTGTGAGGAGAGTTAAGGTAGAATTTCCTTTCTGAATTTTGTTTGCTTCCTTTCTTCCCACTTCTCTTTGCTCATCTTGCCAAAACTAACGTTTCTCTATGGCTTTGGTATGCTTTATCCTCTAGCAGGACTTTTGATCTTTAAAGATTTAAAGTTTGGAATAAGCACTGGTGGCTTCAAGTTTACAAAAAACTGCAATTTTCTTTCTCTTTCTTTTTTTTAAAATTAGTTTATTAATTAATTTATTTTTAGCTGTGTTGGGTCTTCGTTGCTGCGTGCGCGGGCTTTCTCTAGTTGTGATGAGCGGGGGCTACTCTTGGTTGTGGTGTGCGGGCTTCTCATTGTGGTGGGTTCTCTTGTTGTGGAGCATGGGCTCTAGAGCACAGGCTTCAGTAGTTGTGGTGCATGGGCTTATCTCCTCCACGGCATGTGGGATCTTCCTCGACCAGGATTGAATCCGTGTCCCCTGCACCGGCAGGTGGATTCTTAACCACTGTGCCACCAGGGAAGTCCCCGTCTTAATTGTCTTAATGTCGTACTCTTTTGAACTTGCCATCGCTCCACAATGTGGCTTCCTTTACGTAAGATCCAATTAATCGATTCGAAAGTGTTGGGTAATTATGCAGTGAAGGTGGGAGAGTGTAGCTAGGCTGAAATAAGCTGCCGAGAAGTCATGAATTCACCGTGCATGACTCTAAGAACTCTGCTTAGCATGAGTCACATAGACCTAGCTTAGGAATCTAGCTGGGAGCCTGAAGCAGGGAAAGACTCTCCTCCTTAGTTCTAGCTGGTATTGGTCTAGCAACTTCTTAAAGAACCACTATAATCTTTCCCTGTTCCCAATCCCTTGTTCATCCTCCTTCGGAGAAAAAGGAGGTCTCATCTGCACAGCATCTTAAGCACAAAACCAGTAAGACCAGTAAATCTTTAGAGTTAAAGGGTTTTATTAAAGATAGTTAGAAAGCTAATATAATGAAGTTCATCAATCATTAGGCCATAAGTTCCTTAAATGATAATGAGGTACTTAACCCCTCTGTGAGGCCAAAGGCCTCCCACCACCGAGAGCCAGTCTCGAGCGATGTCCTCCATGCCCAGTAGTCCCCAGGCTCTCATCTGACATTCACTGTAGCTAAGGTGTTGGTATCCTGCACCCATAGCTAGCCTGTGATGGTGTGCTCCCCTAATTGCTATAATTGCTCTCAAAAGATTGCCAAACATCATTCCTTTTTGATTCATATTGAAGTCAGCTAAATTACTCTAGAATATGGAGTCCAGGAACTCTTTTGTGAAGCAATGTAATGGAATCAGCCCACATGAGCATACACAATGAGAATTCAGATAAGCTGAAAATTGATGCAGAAAGGCAGGGACGGAAACAGAAGGGCAGCAAGATACTCAGTTATTGTGTGAAGGGGAAGGGAAAGCCACCTCCCATATCCCCAAGTATAAGTCACAGATGACCCTGCCCCAGTAGGGCTTGGGAGAAAACAAATACAACCAGCCAAGAGAAACCAGAAGTAGCTGCAAATGCTTCTTGCAAAAGTTTTTAATGATACTCCCCCCAAACTAGTGACTCCACTCCTTCCTCTGTCTGGATTCAGAATCAGAGATCTCAGAGCTGGAGGCTCCAATTGTGACAAATCATCCCTGCTTCCATCTATTTATCCATCTATCCATTCCATCTGTTCGTCAATCCATCCAACCACTCATCCATCCATCCATCCATCCATCCATGCATCCAACCATCCATCCAGGCTTTGAATCTCTGTGTACTAGATAATATAGTCTCTGCTTCTGACTTTTGGTTGGGAACACACACACACGCACGACACGTGCACACGCACTCTTATTTTGCAATGAATGCTTAATAATATCAACCTTCTCCATAAGTAAGTGCCAAGATAGTATTTTTATATAAGGAAATATTTAATGACGAGGACAATATCATCACCTCTGCTAAGCATCCTACTTATAAACACCCTTACTTCTTAATTAACCTCCCCCCATTCTCCAGTAAATGAAGCCTCCCTTCCTAACAGAACCACCCACATCAATTTTTTTGGTGTCTGCAATAATTTTTAGTAACTACCTAGTTACTCTATTCAAAATCACTCCCCTAAATCCAAGGGATAAATGCCGTACAGTTTTCCTCTGATACAACTCTGCTCCAACTCAAATCACACTCAGGACCTCCACACCTTGGTGTTTGACAAAGAAACACCACCTTAGCCTCTGCCCATCCCAACCCATCATCCCTGAGAAAAGCAATTTCACTCCCCATTATGACTCCTAGCACATACCATTGTCCTCCCTTGCTTGGAGGAAGTGGGATACTGAGGCCATTTCCACATCCTATTTTGGGAAATGGGCAACCTTGATGACCTTCACCAAGAGAGAATGCGGAGCAGGGCAGCAGTACCCTGGGTAACGCGTCTGACAGGGTCTTCACGCTCACATCTCTCCTGCAGCCCTGAGATGGTGGGCAAATTAGAGAGGATGGGGAAAGGGGAAATTTTATTATAAAGAAAGCTTTGCTGAGAGCCTTACTATATGTTTGACCTCCTCTCCCATGGTCCAGGTGTCCCAAATGTAGATGCCCACAGCCCCGTGTTTACGCCAATCACGGTACTTGCTCTATGTGGTCAGCTGACTAACGCCCCCCCAAATATCCACGTCCTAATCCCCCAGAACCTGTGAACAGTACCTTACATGTCAAAGGGCACTTTGTAGATGTGATCAAGTTACGGATCTTGAAATGGGGAGATTAGTCTGGTGGGCCTAATGTCACCACAGTGATCCTCACAAGAGGGACACAGGAGAAGACAGAGTCAGAAGTCAGACAGAAGGAGATGTAACGATGAAAACAAGAGGTTGGAGTCATGAGCTAAGGAATGCAGGCAGCCTCCAGAAGCTAGAGAAGTTGAGGAAATATGGGGAAATGATTCTCCCCAGAGCCTCCAGAAGGAACCAGCCCTGTTGACACCTTGACTTTAGACTAGCGAAACTGATTTGAGATTTCTTGGCTTCCAGAACTGTAAGAGAATAAATTTGTGTTGGCTTAAGCCACAAAGTTTGGTGGTAATTTGGGACAGCAGCAACTAAAACTCCACCTACTGACATTTCTACCCATAAGTCCATCTCCCCAACTAAAGTCCACAAGTTTTTCTTTATCTCCCCAGCTCTGGGTACACTGTCAGTTAGGTTCTTTCAGGATGCAAGATACAGAGACACATTCCAATGAACTCTAATAAACGGTATTCATCATAATGATACTTAAGAAAGAACAAAATTGGCAAAACTGTCCCAGCAGCTGCCCTGAGCCTCGAGGCTACTGGAACATCCTTTTACAAACAGTGCTGGTTTTGGTCATCAGGTAGCAAGGTCAGTAAGTCAGCACCAACATTAGTGGTCATCCTTCCAGAAATGTGAGTCTATTTTAGGGACTCACATTCTCTTTCCCTTGCTGCCATGTTACCCACTTTATAATAGTAGATACAGTCAGGGCTCCAGGTTCTCATGAAAAAGAATCATAACATGTTACTAGAAAGACTACAGATAGAGCCCAGCTGAGAGCCTCTGCAGAGAGATGAAACTCCACAGTGAGATGTGTTTAACTTCAGAAATTTGGGAGGAGAAATCTCAGTACAGAGTGGAAGCACCCTCACATTTTCCCTGTGGAGGGGATCAAAAGCATTCTTCTCCATCCCTTCCCAAGAGTCTGTAGTCACAGGAAGGAAAGCCCAGGCAATCCAAGAATGCCTGACACAGACAACGCTGCCGTCACCAGAAGAATCTTAGGGCTGGGAGCCAAATTATTCCTGGAGCAGGAAAGGGCTCCCTTGAGAAAATGGAGAAAGTAGAGGCATGAAGAGGGTAAAGAGCTGAGGCCCAAAGGAAGGGAAGAGAAGGAAGTAAGCATTAAGAAAAAAGGTCATGTCCCCAAGAGGCTCCCTCAGAAGCCCTCAGCAATGGCGTCTCACCTTCTGTGCAATGTGAGTGAAAGAGGGAGCTGGACCGCATTAGATTTGGATTTAGATTTCCTCTGCTAAGCTGAGTATAGCTTTGAGAATAAGACAGAAACCCTCTGTGAACATGGACTTAACTCTTCATCCAGATTCAGGATACTCTTCATCTGGGGAAGCAGGGAAGAGAAGGCTGGCATGGATCAGTTTCTTCAAGGATGCTGAGATGGTGTAAGATGGGCTGAGGGAGCAGGATTGGAAGGAAGAATCTGGGAAACAAGAGTCAATAGCTCCAAGTCACCAAATCAAAAATGCATTAAGTATCTGGTTGGAGGAAGAGGCCCAGATCAGATTGCCTCATGGCGTTGGCATTAGCTGTTGCAAAGCAAACTGAATACAAAAGCATCATTTTGACTCTACAGAGTCAAAGGATCCCAGAAACGTTTCCAGGGAGCAAGAAATAGTAGGTGGAAATTAATTCTCACTAATGTGATACTTATAAAATATGACTATAGCTTCTTTGTTAACATTCTGCCTTTACTGACTTATTTTAATGAATGTAAACTAATTTATAATAAATTTTATAGATTCACACATGACCTCAGCTTCCCTAATCATATTTTTCATATAAGGTCACATGTTCCTCAACTGGAATTTCAAAAATCTGATATCTGCAGTTGGTCATGAATTAAATATAATATGATCAAATTGTACAGCACGGCCATTAGTTGACGATAAGTTTGAGATATGGCAGATATTATAGGAGGATAATAATAACGGCCATTATTTATTGATTGGTTACTACTTACTAGCCACCATGCTCTGCATTTCATCTCATTTAATCCTTCTAACAATATGGTGAAGGGGTGTTACCCTACTTTATAGGTATGGAATCTGAGGTAAAGAAAGTGTGAGGGATTTGCTTCAAGTTCTACAACTAATAAGTAGCAGAGAGGGGGATTCAAACCCCACACTATCTGAATCCAAAGTTTGTATGTGCTGCCTGTCTATGGGAAAGCAGGGTGGCAGAGGGCTTGTGATGGCCCTGGAAGAATGAATGAAAAGTGGATGTAGAAAGGAGAAAGGGAGAAATTCAAACTGAGGTTGGGACAGAGGAGCAAGGACACAGATGGAGAGCAGGGAAGACCTATCTGCTTGGGAATCAGGTTCATATTGGGACCTAGCAAGAGGTGAGGATGGAAAGTCCGATGGAGCCAAATGGGGAAGCCCTTGAAATTCCAGCTGAGGACTTTCCACATGATTCATCATGGGAGAGAGAGCTCTTGGGGGTTCCCTCAGTCTTGGTTTGAGTGATACAACCCATTCATTTCATTTCACAATCCTTTAGGCCATTTTTAAAGTGGCAACAATGATGGCAACAATGATGTTTGCAGGAAGTAAGGAGGCATGGGTGTGGAGGGAGAGAGAGTAGGGAAGAGGTAGTCAAGAAGTTATGGTGGCTTGGTAGGAATATCTGCCAGGCTAAAGGAAAATATTTTGACAAACTTATTCCCTCATTTATACTGGTTCATCTAATCTGATTCTTCTGGGACAATGTCAGGCCCTCTAAATACAGGAAAAACAGAAAGGGGAAGGAAGTGAATTCTTTAACTCCTGCAGAAAACTTTAGCTTCAGTTCTCCTGGGGGGCAGATGGTGGCCGATATTGCAATCGAGCTGAGTGGTCTGCATCCTAAGCTTGGACCTTCTTAGCTGGTCATTGCAGCTGACTTCTGTTGACAAATCAGCTGTCCCACTCTTGGGGAAGTGAGCCCCCTGAGTGAACCTGTTCATTGTGAGTCCTGTTTCAGACAAGCATTTGGTCAGGGGAGTGGGGACTGATGGATTTTATTAAGGGACTCTGTGCCAGACACTTTTATATATGTTACATCATTTGGTCCCCCCAGTAACCCTGTGAAGTGATTACTCCTCAGCTACAGCTGTGGAAACAGGCCGAGAGATGGCACTGAGGGTCACGCAGCTAGAAAGCAGAGAAGGAGAGGTTTGAGCCTGGTTCTTTTTAACTCCAAGCCGAGTGCTCTGTCTCCCCCATTACTGTGGATTGTAGGTTAAAAACAAACAAATTAAGCAGCGGAGCCAGGAAGGAGAAGGAGAAGGAAATATAATAAAGGAGTTAAAAAAAAAATCTAAGAGGTTTGTCCTGTTGTTTGGATGCAAACTTAGGTTTGGACCTGCAATTTAGGATCCCAATGAACTGGTCACCATGGAGCTGAGGGCCGCTGAAAGCACTGCTCTCCTCCAGCTTTTGAGTTTTCTAGAAGGAATCTCTCTCTCAATCTGTTTGCCAGAAAATGAACCTGAAGGAGTCCTCATGATGAGATGAGCTGGATTGCTATAAGGATCGCAATCCTGGAAGATTTATGTCTGTGACTTCACTATGAAAACAAAACTGTTTTCCCCAACCTGTCGGGGGGCAACAGTCAGAAGAAGAAAGTAAGGTTTACTTTTGATGAAACATGTGGTTCATAACAGAGCCTCTCTTACCAATGGGGTGATTTGTAGGTAAAATATAAAGGATTAAAAAGAAAAAGAATAAAGAAAACATAACAGAATTCCAGTTACCCCACTCCAGGACAAGGAAACAAAGGGTCAGCTTTGGCAATAAAATATGATACATTTTTGTATATTTTTTCAGCATTAAGATGCACGTCATTCTGCACTTGGAAGTTGCTTTTGTATCAGTTCACATAGGGTGGATCTATTTTTCCCTGTTGTTATAAAAACATCTCAAGACACGCATGACAAGTCTTCAGAAAATGCCGATTCCTGAGCCACTGCGGATAATTGTACATTAATATGGATTGACAAAGACTAGTTTTGATCCCAGTCTATGCCTGTCAGCATAATGCAGGGTCCAGCCCATATGTCAGGTGGGTGTAATGGCTTCTGGCAGCGTTAAGGTCCTATAGTGTGAAATCAATGGGATAATAGCGGTAGCAAAGCTGTAGACTGAAGAGTTAGGCAGTCTGGAGGTGGTAGTGCCCGGGGTAGTAGCCAAGACCCAGGCAAGAAGCAGACTTGGAGTTGAGGTCCAGTTTGGTTGGGACGAAGTAGGTACTCCATTTTCTAAAAATGGACTGCTTTGGGTCCCAGTGAGGTCTAAATTTAGTAACTGAAACCTTCACCTCTTTTTCAGCAGAAAACTTTCTGCTCTAGAGATGGTTACCAATAATCACTTACCTAACCTATTCCAACCCATTGTGGAAGCACACGTGAGTAACACACATGCTCAAGTTAGTGTGGTATGAAATAGATTGGCAGGGCCCCCTGGAAGGGTAAAACAAACACCTAAGTCATAGCATATTTTTGCCCTTCCTTCCCTGAGCTTCTGCAACAATTCACATGCATTTCCATTAGTCTTTATCATGCGTTGTTTTAATTATTTGATTCTATTACTGTGAACTCTATATGGGTAGAGGCCAAGCACAGTGCCTGGTACATAGTAGATCAATAAAAAGTTGCTGGGCTTCCCTGGTGGCGCAGTGGTTGAGAGTCCGCCTTCCGATGCAGGGTACATGGGTTCGTGCCCCGGTCCGGGAGGGTCCCACATGCCGCAGAGCGGCTGGGCCCGTGAGCCATGGCTGCTGAGCCTGTGCGTCCGGAGCCTGTGCTCCACAACGGGAGAGGCCACAGCAGTGAGAGACCCACGTACCACAAAAAAAAAAAAAAAAAGTTGCTGCTCATGAATTTAAAAATAAAAATGTGTTTATTGCAACTGGATAGAAAGCTATACCATTCAAATTTCAATCAGCTCAGTATATTCTCTTCTAGATAGACAGTGTTTTGTCATACCCTTTCCACATCCATTCAATCCTGGCTAAATGCATGAATTAAGACTGTCCTGGCATTTTATTGTTTTATGATCATCCCTACTGTGACAGGCATGCTGCTAACAACTTCCTTCAAGAAAGAATTTGACATTCAGCTGTGCTAAGTGCAGTTAGCTATCTGCAGAGCCTTTGCTTCCTATGCACAGCACTGGAGCTGATTTCGTGCTCTGCTGCAGCCCCCGGGCAATGACTGAGCCTTTGGGAGGAGAAGCACTAGGGCGTGGCCATTTCTGTCCAGTGTGGTCTCCCCTAATGGGCAGTATTTGTTCTGGAGTTGCTATTGGATTGGTCTGGGGCTTTTCTTGACCAGTTTTGCTTCTCTTCCCCTTTCCTTTCAGGTATCAGATCTGTATCACAGTCTAACGAAGTTCCCTGCCCAAAGCTGTCTTCTTCCTCTTTATCTTTCACAGACTTTACCCCCCAATAAATCTCTTACCCCCCTGTCTCCCGTCTCAGAGTCTGCTTCCCAGAGGACCTAAATTGACACACCTACACAATACCTCATCAGATTTATTTTCTTCCTTAAACACAGTGGAGAGATTTTATTAATTTGAATGTATAGTGTTTCCCCACCACAGCTGTAGCCCTGTTGAAGTTCCCCTCCCCACCCCTAAGAAAATCATTTATTGTCACAACAAATAAGCCTCTTCCAGATAGTGTTTGGGATCCTTGTATTGTTCACAAAAAAATCTCCTGGGGTTGGCTAAACTTGAGAATGGGGCATTCTAAGACATCACCCACACATGAGCTCTTTTGCAAGACTTTGCAAACTTGGATCACAGCCTGAAAGAAACCTGAGTGCCCCTCTGAGGGTCCAAAAGGGACCTGAACATGTTGGGAGGTGATAATGAGAGCAATCATGTTTGAATAGGTTTGTGAGGGCTCTTGGACGGGGCCCTTGAGAAGTTTAGTGCTTTTCTTCCACTTGGCATTTTGCATTTTTGGCACAAGACTTTGTTAAAGCTTGGAATGAGGTTATCACAGCTGTTTATTTTGCCAAAAAACCAACTACTGCTTCAAGTCTTATGTTCCCTCATCTCTTGTTTGCTTCTGCCTTGCCAGGGAGACTGCTCTCATGTGGCTCCTGGTAGCCCCACTGGGAGCTGACAGTGAGACTGGTGGAAGTGGGGTAAAAGATGTAGCCAAGAAAATCAAACAACCTGAGTCCTCTTATTTGTCCACTTGCTGCTCACAATCTGGCATCCTTGCAGACGCTACTGGAGCCACGCTCCTCATTATGAGGCATATCAACTACACAGCAGACACATACTTCTCCTATTACATAATGCCTCAATACTGGACACTGAAAATATCGAGTCCTTTGGCTGTGACTTTGTGTGCTCAACTACACTGAAAGAAGGAAAACATTAAAAAGCATCAATTCAGGCATGTTTTAATTTAATGCAGCAAGAAGATGGCTGGTGCACTGTTTCAAGGAACAGAATGTAAAATGTCGACACAGTTGACTCCCTCCTCCGGGGAGCCTTCCCTGACCTCTCCTTGGCTCCAGCCACTTCAATCATTCATCAACCCCATAGGCCCTTGGGTATGCGCCTGTATAACTCTAGTTGGTTTGTATATTTTTACGCCCTGTCTGGGAGTTGGAAGGAACTGGAGAAGACATATAGAACAATCTCTAACTGAAGCCAGGAAGCCCCTCTCATAAAGAGTAGACATGTCTTAAGCAGGTATTAAGTTCCAAAGTCAGCATGTAGGGTGAAGTCAAGTGTTGTCAGCATTACCTTTGAAAACCCCAAAATGAGAGGCACGTGGGAACAGAGGCAATGTGGGATGGAGGGAGGCAGACCCCATGTCTTTGGTCTCACTCTTACCCCAGGGCAGCAACGACCGTATAAGAGGGATGGCATGGAGAATCACCTACACTATTTAATCATTTTCCATTTGTATTTTTATCAAAGTTACAAATGTCACATTTTATCGAATCAAACTATTCTACCAGATTTTTACAGAAAAGATCAGTTCCCCCACCTACTCTTTCTTTTCCCCATCAGCAATGATTTTCAACTCAAATGACTATGTCTCCATATTTAACTCTAAATAATACACTCATATTGCTACTTCTTCATCTTTCATTTTTAGGCATTATCTGTTGACTTCCCACCATGGAAGACAGAGAATTTAATTCCTTTTCATCTTCCTTCATCATCACATGCCCATCCAGTTCTCTCACCCTCTCATTGCAATTATGTTATAATTTTGCTTAGATTGATATTCAGTGTTTACATTTTTATGTCTATGTAAACAGGATTCACAGCTGAGCCATGTAGTAAACTTATTAGTTTCCTTTCTTGAACAACTTTGTATTTTCCCTGGAGCTAATAATTATCTTTTATTTTGTCTTTTTATTTGCTTAATTTTCTATGCACTTTCACTACTGCAATCAGTAGTCAACTCTCCACCAGTTGTCCAAGTCTCCTGCCAGTATGTTCAAATACATCACAAGGGCGATCAATTTTATCCTGGAGAAATCTTCTGGAGCCTTCTGACCATTCCTATATGGTCTAGTTACCCCTCCTAGCAGGGTCACAGCTGTTGTCCTGAGTCATATTCCCTGGAAATACCATTGGTCTTTCTCCCATGTTGTTGCCATGTTGTTCTCTTCCTGTATCCCATGGTTTCCTCTTCTTCAGCTCAATCTCCCATTAGGTTGAGTGTAACTTGCTGAAACTTCCTGAGAAAGGGTGAAGAAGTACATTTTTAAAAACCTTGAACGTCAAGAAGGGTCCTTATTCTATTCTCAAACTTTACTGATGGTTTGAGTGTACAATTTTGGGTTGCAAATTATTTTCTTTCAGAATTATGAAGGCATGGCTCCTCTGTTCTAACACTGCAACTAAAAAGAATGATACCATTCTAAGTTGTCTCTTTGTGTGTTTTTTCTGTGAAAGCTTGTAGAATCTTGTCTTTGTCCTGAGCATTCTGAAATTTCACAATGATTTGCACTATTATGAGTCTATTTTTATTCACTGGGCTGGGCACTTGGTGGTCTTTTCAAAATAGAAACTCATATCTTCCAAGTCAGGTAAATTTTCTCGAATTATTTCTTTAATGAATTTCTCCCTTCATTTTGCCTCTTCTGTTTCTTCTGGGACTCCTATTGTTTGCATATTGGGCTCCTTAGAATAGTTTTTCTTAACTTTCAAAAACTTTTCTCTTTCCTATCTGTTTGTCTTTTGTCTCTACTTGCTAGAAAACTTCAACTTTATCTTTCAACCCCTCTATTGAATTTTTCATTTTTGCTATCATATTTTTAATTTCTAAGAGCTCTTTGTTTCCCAGTGAATGTTCCTTTTTAATAAAGCATCCCGATCTTATTTCATGATTGAAGAATGTTATCTCCCTAAAACTACTGAATACTGTTGGGACATGCGCACGTGTGCGCACGTGCGTGCACACACATACATACACACACACACACACACATTCTCTTCTCCCTAACAAAGTCTCCACTTCCTCTAAATTGCCTTATTTTTAAAAATTGTTTTGCTTTCCATATGAGGTTTTCTGCATATGTTTGATGATCCTTGGTTACCTTTACTATTTAAGGCACTAAAAAGTTGATTGGAAGCTTCAAAGCATGGTGGCTCTTATTAAATATTAGCTTCTTTATAGGGTGATCTGGCTGGAACCCCCAGTGTCAGTATCTTGAGGTGTTTCCTCTTGACTTGGTCAGGTTTCCGAGAGAAGACATGTCTAACCTTCCACCTGGAGGGTGAAGGCCCATCATTCGGTATTCCAATTGCTGTTTCAGAAATTCTGTAGGATAAATCGAGTTCCTTTTTCACTTTTCCACAGTTGCCCTGAGGATTCAGCTTTCTCAGGTTTACTGTCATGCCTCCAACATGTTGCTGTCTTTGTTTCTTCTCCCATTTTCCCCATCCTTGTGGTTTATGCGTATTAAAAAAAATCCAGGATTTGGAGAGGGAGTGAAAATAGATGTATGTATTCAATCCATTATCTTAACCAGAATCCATTATTTAATTGTCTTCTTTCTTCATTTTTAGCTTCACAAACAAAAATTTGGATTTATATATGTTATATACTCATAGGTTCTGTCTTCCCAGGGATTATGATGATATTTGTTGAGTATCTTACAATTTATAAATATTTTCTCACTCTTGATCTCATTTGTTTTTCACTATGACCTAGTGAGGTAGAAACTATTACTCTTTATTTATTTATTTTAAGTATGAGAAAACTAAGATTTAAAGAGGTTGAGTCCTACACAAATTCCATCAGTTGGTAAGGAGCAGAGACAAGACTCAGAACCAGATTTCCTGACTCCAGGCTTTTTTCTGGTGAACGCTTTCTGTAATCAACCTGCAAAGGAGCCTGTCTCACCAGTGGATGGCTCTGCAAGGAGATTCCTCCTGATTAATAGCTGAAACCTGTCTCCTTTAACACCTTCCCACAGGTTCTGGTTCTGCTGTCTTCAGTTACCTGGCGTAGATCTAATTTTACTTCCCCATATGAGGCCTTAATTCTTTGTATTCAGCTGTCATTGGGATATGGATCAAGGGCAGTGGAGTTGTAAAAGTTAAGGATATCTGAGTCTAGGATGTTGGGTGAGTATCAAAGCTGTCTTTGGTGATGGCAGGTAGAGTGTGAGTGTGATGCCAGAATTCTCAGAGAATGATGGTAGTAACTGATGGGAGGTCAGCAAATAACAGCAGCAAGGCAGAGCAGAGAGAACATGGTGCATCTGAATAGCCTAAAGCTCAAAGGAGGAAGAGATTTTGCCTATGGGTACATGGTAAATGTGCAAGGAGAAGACTGGAGAAGGTCGTCACTGCCTCCTACACAAAGAATTAGGTTTTAAGTTTTAACCCCTCTTCCCCAAAATTAGGTTGTGAACAATCCAGATAAGACAAGGAAGTGGAGGAAACAATGGGCTGTAGGTCAAAGATGTAGACGTGTTCATCAAAAGGGAATGAGGTTTCAGTAAGGTACAGTGGAAAGAATTGGGATAAGAGTTAGTGAAAAGCAGAGCTGGGAAAACATAAGCTCAAGGCAATGCACGGATGTGTCTGTGATCTTGAGTCAATTAAAAGCACACAATTTCTCTATCCCTGACCTGCTGCTGAGGCAGTTGAGGACAATACCAAGACAGCCAGAGTCTTGCTTCTGTCTCTCCCTTCTTCCAATGGAAACATGCCTGTGGGGAAAGCCTGTGTCCTCACCTGTTGCTTGCCCTGTCTTGCCACCTGGCCCACAGCGCTTTTCCTTGTCCATCACTGCCAAAGGCACTAGGTGAAGGACTTGGCCTGAAGCCAAAGTAAATAGCAGCTGAGAGACACACAACAGTTGGTGTCTGGCTCAGATGGCTTTGGCGCCTTCTAGAGAACCCCCCTTCCCCCAAAGAAGTCTGCCCGGCTTGATGAAAACTACCACTAACATTTGTGCAGTTCTTTGGGGTTTAACAGGCACTTCCACATATAATAATCTCATTACATCTTCCCAACTATGCTGGTCATAAGTTTTATGATTCTCATTTTATTTTATTTTGTTTTTAATATTTATTTAATTTTAGCTGCTCCAGGTCTTAGTTGTGGCTTGAGGACTTCTTAGTTGCAGCATGCAGACTTTTAGTTGTGGCATGCATGGGGGATCTAGTTCCCCGGCCAGGGATTGAACCTGGGACCCCTGCATTGGGAGCTCAGAGTCTTACCCACTGGACCACCAGGGAAGACCCGATTCCCATTTTATAGATGAAGAAACTTCCAGCTCCATCCCTTAGAACTGAGTGATACTGAGTAAGTCTTTAACTCTCTCTGAACGTCAACTTTCTTAGCAATAAAATAGGAATAAGACTTAGGACAATGTTGTTTTGAGAATTAAATAGGGTTATGTGTGTATAGAGTTTATACACAGTTATCATTCCATATATGTTCATTCTATATTTCCACTTAAATGATTTACACCAGTTCATTCAGCCAGAGAAAGGCAGATTTGGAGTCTCCATCTGCACTTGTCAGGAGCAGGTCATTCCTAAAGGAAGAGAGGAATGATTTATAAGAATGTACCTTCAGGGCTTCCCTGGTGGCGCAGTGGTTGAGAGTCCGCCTGCCGATGCCGGGGACACGGGTTCGTGCCCCGGTCCGGGAAGATCCCACATGCCGCGGAGTGGCTGGGCCTGTGAGCCATGGCCACTGAGCCTGCGCGTCCGGAGCCTGTGCCCCGCAACGGGAGAGGCCACAACAGTGAGAGGCCCGCGTACCGCAAAAAAAAAAAAAAAAAAAAAGAATGTACCTTCAGCGACTGTGATAGAGTATAAGTACAGACCCAGCAATTTTTTCCATCCCTAGGTGCATCCTTCTTTGCAATGTGAAGTTGTCATCCTTCCAATAAAAGGTGGAGTCTATTTTCCCTCCCCCTTGAATCTGGGCTGGTCTTGTGACTTGCTTCAATTAATAGAATGTGGCAGAAGTGACAATGGGCCTTTAGTGTCCATCCTCACCTTCTTGATGCTCTGTGACTCCCATGTAAGGGGGTCCAGGCTGGTATCCTTGAGGATGAGGGACAGCATGGAGAGTCCCAGTCAACCCAGGAGTTCCAGTCATCACCACTGAGGCCCCAGACACACGACTGAGGCCATCTGGAATGGTCAGCCCCTTAGTCAGCACTCCTCACTCCCTACCCCCTCACGTGCTAAATGACTGCAGCATACATGAGCCCAGGTGAGACCAGCAGAGGAACTGTCCAGTTGAGCTTGGCCCAAATTACAGGATCATGAACAAATACATAATTGTTGTTTTAGCCCACTAAATTTTAGGATAGATTGTTGAGCAGAAATGGATAACCGATACATGACTAAGGTAAGATGCTAGGATAGTGTCAATAAGTTTGCATAGATACTGAAATCAGATAGGACTTGATCAAAAGGACCCCGTGACACCATCTTTCTCTTTTAAATTATGGTTGATTCGACACCATCTGGTGGTCCTTTTGCCTAAAGATAGAACCACGAACTGATAAGTTTGTGAGGACCTATTCCTCTAATATGTATAATTGTTTGGATTCATAGACACAGTAGGATTTTTGACAAAGGAGACAAGAATATACAATGGAGAAAAGACAGTCTCTTCAATAAGTGGTGCTGGGAAAACTGGACAGCTACATGTAAAAGAATGAAATTAGAACACTCCCTAACACCATACACAAAAATAAACTCAAAATGGATTAAAGACCTAAATGTAAGGCCAGACACTATAAAACTCTTACAGGAAAACATAGGCAGAACACTCTGTGACATAAATCACAGCAAGATCCTTTTTGACCCACCTCCTAGAGAAATGGAAATTAAAACAAAAATAAACAGATGGGACCTAATGAAACTTAAAAGCTTTTGCACAGCAAAGGAAACCATAAACAAGACGAAAAGACAACCCTCAGAATGGGAGGGTTTCTCCCTCAGAATGGGAGAAAATATTTGCAAGTGAAGCAACTGACAAAGGATTAATCTCCAAAATTTACAAGCAGCTCATGCAGCTCAATATCAAAAAAACAAACAACCCAATCCAAAAATGGGCAGAAGACCTAAACAGACATTTCTCCAAAGAAGATATACAGACTGCCAACAAACACATGAAAGGATGCTCAACATCACTAATCATTAGAGAAATGCAAATCAAAACTACAATAAGATATCATCTCACACCAGTCAGAATGGCCATCATCAAAAAATCTAGAAACAATAAATGCTGGAGAGGGTGTGCAGAAAAGGGAACCCTCTTGTACTGTTGGTGGGAGTGTAAATTGATACCGCCACTATGGAGAACAGTATGGAGGTTCCTTAAAAAACTACAAATAGAACTACCATATGACCCAGCAATCCCACTACTGGGCATATACCCTGAGAAAACCATAATTCAAAAAGAGTCATGTACCACAGTGTTCATTGCAACTCTATTTACAATTGCCAGGACATGGGAAGCAACCTAATTGTCCATCGACAGATGAATGGATAAAGAAGATGTGGCACATATATACAATGGAATGTTACTCAGCCATAAAAGGAAACGAAATTGAGTTATTTGTAGTGAGGTGGATGGACCTAGAGTCTGTCATACAGAGTGAAGTAAGTCAGAAAGAGAAAAACAAATACCGTATGCTAACACATATATATGGAATCTAAAAAAAAAAAAAAGAAAGAAATGGTTGTGAAGAACCTAGGGGTAGGACAGGAATAAAGACGTATTCACAACGGTGAGAGGCCCGCGTACCGCAAAAAAAAAAAAAAAAACAAACAAAACAAGAGGGAAGAGATATGGGAACATATGTATATGTATAACTGATTCACTTTGTTATACAGCAGAAACTAACACACCATTGTAAAGCAATTATACTCCAATAAAGATGTTAAAAAAAGAAAAAAAATAGACATAGTAGGAGCTTACATACAGGGGGCTCAAGCTCAGAGTCTCACTGATTCCTACCTCATCTTTATGACCAATAAAGGACCAGAACTTTTATTTCTGATAGAAGGTCTCAGGAATATTCCCAACATCATGCTGGGAGTCCACAGTCAAGCTTGGGACCAAATCTCTTAGTCCTTGACCTCCATCACTCCGTTTGGCCATGTGGAGAGAACAGGGTTATCTCATCACATCCAATCAGTTTTTCAGAGACCTCTAAATTGTTCTGGAGCAAATAATGCTTAGGAAAGGGGATACAGAAGCAGGAAGGATGGAAACAAGATATTTCAGGGTAGGCTGAACTGACTACTGCAGACCTGACCCTGTCTGGGTCAACATCTCAGAAGAACTGTGGTCTGAAGGGGCTCAGACAATCCCTGAAGAACTTCACAACCAATGTGAAGTGTCCGAAGCTACCTGCTCTTCTCTGAGCAGGGAAAGCCACTGGGTACTTCTCAGACCCCCGGTAGTTCTGATCTTGGACTTCCTCATCGGTGGGGGGAAAAGACTGAAGTGACTTCATGCAGTGGAGACCCGACCACGTTCTCCCTGCAGGCCAAAAAGGTGCTGGCTTTAGAGAAATTAATCCATGGGCCAATGGGAAAATGCTAGTAAAATATTCACACATATATCCACTTGTCCTTAAGCACAGTGAGATTAGTAACGGGGGTCACAAGTCACTTGTGAAGTGTAAGGGGCGCAGGTTGCTGTGTAGATTCTAAGCTTCCTCCCAGTGGCTAAGATCCGTTTTTGTTAGGTCTCTCTCACCCTCCCATCCTGTTCTCTTGGCCAACAGCAGAGATAAGGCAAAGGAGTCGGGACAGCAGAAATGGCTGTTTGTTTCTGAGCTCTGCTTTTTCTGCACAGTCCCATTGCCTATGAGGGCAGGCAGGAGAAAGGGAGGGGCGGCAGGCTGGGGGCGCCCCTTGCTCAGAGCTGTGGTGTGCAGCCCCCCTATCCAGCCCACAGGCAGTCAGCAGAATTTATGGGGACTCCAGAGGAAAGCACACCTGCTGGAAAGGTCACCAGGAAAAAGGAAATCTGGCTCCAGTACTGAAAGGCTGCATGAATTTCGGCAGATTAATAAATTAATATATTTGTCTCAATTTACAATATGCTTTCAAAAGTAGTTTTGAATTAATCCTCCCAAGCCTGCTGTGACATATGTGACAAACGACGTTGTTACTATCTAAGATGAAGAAGCTGAGGTTCAGGGAGGCAAAGTAATTTGCCCAAAGAGAATCTGTTGTCTCCAACTCCCTCTGTCTTTCCTACCACCCCTTATACATGAAGTTCTCTGAGTCTGAGCTGCATCACCATTGAAATAATGACAGTTTGGGGGCTTCCCTGGTGGCGCAGTGGTTGAGAGTCCACCTGCCGATGCAGGGGACACGGGTTCGTGCCCCGGTCTGGGAAGATCCCACATGCCGCGGAGCGGCTGCGCCCGTGAGCCATGGCCGCTGAGCCTGTGCGTCCGGAGCCTGTGCTCCACAACGGGAGAGGCCACAGCAGTGAGAGGCCCGTGTACCACAAAAAAAAAATAATAATAATGACAATTTTACTGGGCACTTTCTCTGTGTGAGGTAAGCACGCTACCGTGTTATCTCATTTAATCCTTAAAATAACCTATGGGCAGGAGCTACTTTATCCCTGTGTACAGATGAGAGAATTGGAGCTTAGAGAGATCAGAAACCCACCCCAGCCAAAGCCCACATTCTTAGCCACCTTGCTGTATAAGTTCCCATCCATAATTGGAATGATTTTTCCCACCCACTGACCTCACCAGGTAACACTGAAGACAAAATTAGATGATAGATGTGAAAACGCTTTTTGAAAGTTAAACGTGTGTGGCATAAAATAAGGAAAAATTAAAATCTCAACTCCTGCAGATCTTATACTGTAACAAAGCCCAAACTAACTCCCAAGAAACTGACACAACCACAAGTCCTCGCTGACATAAAGTGGCAGAGCTGGCTGCAAAAAGAAGTCACAAAGGGAAGATGCAGGAGCTGAGAAGCACCAGTCCTGGCGGACTTCCTGAAAGAGGTGACTTTTGCTTAAGTTCTCTGCAATAATGCAGGCACAGAATGTAAGAGAGGAGAGGCCAGCAGGGCCAGCAGAAACACTGGCCAGCAGGGCCAGGCTGCCCTGTCCCCAGGAAGGTAGGCAGGAGTCCAGGCAGGGATGGAGATCCTGATAGGAGTGAGTGGAAGGGAGCAATGCTCTTGATGCCACAGCAATGAGTGTGTGTACGTGTCTCTGTGTGTGTGTGACAGTCAGGGCCACTCCCCCCCACCCTCGGCAGTGTCACGCACAATAGCTCCCACATTATCTTAAACACAGACCCAAACTCATCTGCTGAGCACTTCTTGCTGCCACAGCCTTCGATCCCCCACAAAATCGAAATATACTCTGATCTTGGTGCACACTCGTGCTCTCACTTGCGGGCCTTTTCCATGGACTTTTATGTCTCTGTTTACTTTGTGTGTTTCGTGAGTGGCTCATGCCTTTAAAGGAAATGCACCAACCTCGGCCTGTCATTATGGCCCTTTGCTGGCCACTGGCTGCACTCAGCCCGCTCCTGGGACGGGTAAGCCTGGACTTTTAATTTGCTGTGACAGGAGATAATTGCTGCTTGAGTTTCCACCTCTGAAAATAAACCAGGGTGGTGCTTCCCGGCTAGGAATCCACAGAGGCAAGCTCACCCCTGGAGCCTGTGCCAGTGGAGGCTTAGTCAGGGCTAGAATGGCTGGTCTCAATGTCCCTCACCCCTTTCCTTTTCTGGATTTCAGAACGTACAATTAGTGTTTTCTTTAAGAGCTCAAGATGGCAAATTTAAGAAAGTTCAGGGAGACTTTCTGATATCGTATGCAAGAATTCCAGAGGTGGGATTCTGTGAAATCTCAGACTCTGGGGATACTAACCTTTCCACTCAGGCCTAATCCCCAGTTACAGCTCTGTTCAAGTTCAAGCACATCATAGTCAGCCCACCAGGGCTGTACTCCATGCCTTTTTCCTTCTTTTTTAAAATACACCATGCATAGGAATATCTCGGTCCCACCAATCAAAGCACTCAGAATTGCAAGTCAGGTCATGCGTTTTTGATTAATGGGCAAGACACTTCTCACCTCTAAAATGAAGTAGCTAGAGAGGACGTTCTAAGGTTCCTTCCAGCTCAGGGATCCACTTACCTTGAACTCCATTCCCCGACTTGTTTCACTATGACCAACCTGTGCAAGGTACTGCGAAGCCTGAGTGGGTCATACAAGTTCATAAGGTAAAAAGACGTCTGGGGATCGTACATTTCAGCCATGGCTTAGCACTAACATAATACAGAAGGAGAACTAAAGGTGGGGAAGCTCAGAGTGGTCGAGAAGAATGAATCCATGAGGACCCTGCCCCATGTGCACGGTGCCCTGTAAAAGGTCCCTCCTGTGCTCCAGGTCTCTGTTCAAATACTGTCCCTCTGGGGCTTCCCTGGTGGCGCAGTGGTTGAGAATCTGCCTGCCAATGCAGGGGACATGGGTTCGAGCCCTGGTCTGGGAAGATCCCACATGCCGCAGAGCAACTGGGCCCGTGAGCCATAACTACTGAGCCTGCGCGTCTGGAGCCTGTGCTCCGCAGCAAGAGAGGCCGCGACAGTGAGAGGCCCGCGCACTGCGATGAAGAGTGGCCCCCACTTGCCACAACTAGAGAAAGCCCTCGCACAGAAACGAAGACCCAACACAGCCATAAATAAATAAATATATTTAAAAAAAAAAAAATACTGTCCCTCTCCCTCTACTCATTAGCTGTGTGACCTTGGGAAAATTACTTAGCCTCTCTTAGTGTCCCCATCTATAACATGGGAAAGATAACAGACCCGCCTCACTGAGCTGTCCTGAGGTTTAAGGCAGATCTCATAAGTGTGGTGGCCATTTGTGCATCACTAACAATGCTCGCCTTCCTCCTTTTGGGTACATGGTCAAACAGCATTTCCCTGTCCTTTGAAGTGGGACTTAACCATGGGACTTGGTTTGGCCAATGAAATGAGAGCAGAAGTATTCTGTGTTGCTCTATGCAGAAGCATTTAATAGCCAATGTAAGACACAATTGTGCTCCCTTCTTGCCAGGGCAACCAGCAATGTCACAGATCGAACAGGTAGAAGCTCTTTTATTCTAGGTCAGCATATGAAGAAATGTGGAGCAGAGCCCCCCAGCCAACTGCAGTAGACATTTAATGAGACTGAGAAGTAAATTTTTACTTGCTACTAAGATTTTGGGATTGTTTGTTACCACAGCATAAACTAGCTACTAGCTTACCCTGACTATAACAATATATATGAAGCAACTAACATAGCCCGTAGAATGTAGTAACGTCATAATAAATGATAGTTCCCATCATGATTCTTACAGCAAAGGCCAGGACTACTGTTTTTGGAAGCAACCACACAGAATCTAACACAGTTCTGAGCAAATGCTTGTACACACTTTTGTAGTGAAAGAGAAAGAATTCAAAAATCATTGGAGGGGGCTTCCCTGGTGGCGCAGTGGTTGAGAGTCCGCCTGCCGATGCAGGGGACAAGGGTTCGTGCCCTGGTTCGGGAGGATCCCACATGCTCAAAAAAAAAAAAAAAAAAAAAATCATTGGAGGCTATCAGAACCTGGGGAAATGTTGTATCCAAGAAAACAGAAACCCTTTCCAGCAACCAGAGAGGGAGTATCACTATTTGGTGCAGGTGTAGAGTCAAATCATTATGTACTTGGGTTTTCACAAACCAGAAGGCAGGTGGTAGAACAACTGGTTTCTGTCCCCACTTCAATGAAGTTATTTCTGAGGCATAAGCCTAACGCATCCTCTGCTCAGAGTAACAGCTAACAGATGCTGGGGACTTGATTCCAATATTTGGTATTGATTGCTCAGTGCCGACACCAAAATCTTGGTTCGTATCAACACATGTCATAGCAATATTTTTTCTTATTAAACTCAGTAAGTTATAAAACCATAGGAATCTAATTTACTTTCAAGTAAAGGGAGCCAGAGTTAAAGAACCTGGTCATTCTTTCCCAGGGAGTCCCTGGTGACAACGCAGTTTAGCACCAGTATAGAAGAGGCAACACAGGTGAAAGTTAAAATCATGATCTCGGGTGCCCACGAGACATAGGTTTGCATCCCGATTCCTTCACTTAACTTTAAGACGGTATGTGTTCAAGAACTTAGAACTGTTTCTGATACATAGACAACAGTCAGTAAATACAAGTCTCATCATATACACTGTGTTGGTTGATAATTTTTCACATTTATATTATTGCTTTAGTCATTTATTCATTCAAAAAATCTTTGTTTCAACTTTTCTCTGGGCCATGACTTCATTTCATCTTCCAGGAAACTCTATGAGGTCGGTAATATTGTTCTAATTTATAAGTGATTAAATTGAGGTACAGAGACAATAAGAATCTTGAGATGATGTAGCTAGTTAAGTGAAAGAATTGGTTAAGTGAAACCTAGATCTGAAATAAAGAAGTCTAACATAGTCACAGTCATAGATCTTGTGAGTCACAGTCATGGATCTTGTGAGTAAATTCCAAAAAATCTACAGAGCTCCTAGAAAAGGAGAAGTTCTTTTAATACCACCCAACTCACTCTGAAGCCCAGTGAGTTTGAACTTGATAGGGATATTTATTATAGAAAGGTATGCTGATAAGGAGTGAGTCATCTCCTGAGCATAAATACCACCTGTGCAGGGAATGTGTGGTTAAATAGGGAAAGTGACTCCCCTGGAGGCCATGGAGATCCAACATGGCAGGTGAGGACCAGCATCCCTTCCCTCTCTGGCCCCAGAGGTCTCCAGGAGGAGGATGCAGACCTGGGTCTCTAAACCAATTCTTGAACACAAGTTTAAAGCTCATCCAGTAAGTTAAACACAATCTCAGGCATCTTACCTTCTCATGCAGGCGTCCTGGTGACTACTGGGGTTCCTGACTGTGCTCAGGAACAAGTGTGCACATCCTCTGGTCAAGCTCTGGGAGGAAGGGAGCCAGAGCTCTAGGACAGAGCCTGCTTCCCAGCCACTCAGCTGCTGCACCTGCTGGGTCCCCATCAGATGCTGCCTCTGCGTTCACCAGAAAATGTGGAGACGGCCCTTCTCTCCCAAGACCCCTCACGAGTGGAGCGCCTTCAGCCTCTGACTTAGTCTGTGATTCCTGTGGAGACAGCAGAGCCGAGAGTGGGCCCCTTTCCTTGGCCTCACTCAAGCCCACCCACCTAAGCAATTCTCATCCTTCATCCAAACAAAAGGGCTTGTGCACATCAATTCCTTCAAATAATGCCTGGGACTGGGGAAATGATCTCCTTCAGGGTGGTTCCATAATGCATCATGTAAACCGGGAAATGTTGGAGAGTGCAAACGCAGATGAGGTGGGACTCTAGAACAACAGGCATAAAGCAGGACTGTCCCAGGAAGACTGGGGGATTCTGTCCATGCTTGTTCCCCATCAAACCAGTCTCTGGGGGCCCTGCTGCAAATTCTGGGGACTCAACATTTGACTGGTGCTGTGCTTACATTTACTGGCAAAAATATGAAAAACAGAACCATGGGGAAATTCCAGCTGCCTGCCTAGAAATATGACAAGCTCCCAGAGATTTAAACGAAGAAGTGGGTTTAGGGGTTTGAATATCTACCAGATTGACCCAACCACCATGGAAACCAGAGCCCCTGGTTTAGGAGACAGCTGCCTATAGCCCAGTTGGTGGCATTTTGGGGAACAGAAGGAGGAAATCCTCTCAGTCAAGGATGTTTGCCCTCATTTGTACTGATTTGCTGCTGCTCATTAAAGGGATCTTATTTAAAACTAGAGTCATCTGTTTCCTCTTTGCGTCTTGAACAAGATTCCTCCCTGGACTACAGAGTAAGTACAGTGTTTGTAAACAGTTGTCTTTAGGCTGGCACAGCAACCTTCCCCTTATGCAACTGAGTTTTCTCTGAAAAGACAGCTGTTTAAAGCCCAGCCTAACACTTGCTGACTTTATTGTGCTGTATCCATGGGGAAATCACAGTCACCGGTTTGAACAGGCTAATCAAGACCTATGGATTGCTGTCTTCATGAACAGTCACTTTCCCAGAGATCAAAGCCACGTGGCTGGGGAGACCGACTTTCAGCCACTTTTCTTACATCCTTTTCTGATCAAAATGATTTATTACTTGAATGTCATAATCAGCTCAAGGTCTTTTTACTTCCGTGTTTTGTAGCAGACTATTGAGTACTGGATGATTTAGCAATTTCAGTCTATTAAGTCTTTATGAGGCTTAATCTGCCTTATAAACAGTCCTGTGATTTAAAAAAAAAATCTTTATCAGCATCTATGGAGTGGGAGGAGTTAAGAGCTTTAAAAATCCAAAAATGCCTCATTCAACCTCATCTTGCTGTAACCTGGGGAAAGACAAGCACATTGTGATGAGGAAACACAGGCCTGGGGCCCTGATGGAACGGAGCTGAGTGAGGCACAGTCTCACAGCACGTGCAGTGAGGAACCACAGGGATGCTTCCACACCACTTCTCAGAGCAGGGGGCTCTGGGGCACTGGCTCTTGTCCCTGGGCGCCCCCTCCTAACTATGGGAAGGAGACTCCCACAGAGAACCTTCTAGCGCAAGGCCCAGATGTCAGGGCTCCTGTGATCTCCTTGCTAACCTCAGAGAACAAACCACAGGGGTCTAAGCATTTGGATCTCTTTCGAGGCAGCCCTTGCCAGGAGAAGTGTCTGTTCTGAGTCTGTACCTGCTCCCTAAATCCAGGCAAGCTGGGCACTAGGGTGGGGCCGGGCATGCTGGCAGCAGCTCGATGCAGGAGCCACTGCAGACCAGCTCTCCCGGCTGCTATGACCACAGACCCCTGGGAGCTCCATGACATTAACTCTCCCCCAGGCCTCACAGCTGCCCTGCAATCTTCCTGGATACCACTCGAAGCCTTGCACTGAGCATGCCTTCCTTCACTTTTGCCCTGACACCTGATGTCCCAGGGCCTGACTGTCCTGTCTGGCCTCGTCTTGATAGTGCCTCCCCTGTAGTGTGTATTCAGCATCCAGGCCGGCAAGCTACCAGGTGGCTTCCAAAGGGACTGCCTGACACCGAGCAGTGGCTCAATAAATATTGGGAAGATGAATGAATGAAGGAATATGTGATGAAATTCTAGTCCTGATTCCCCTTGGGGAGCAGAATCTGCTTCCTCTTGACTCAGATGGGAAGGGTGACGGGAGTGGCTTGAGCCACCCACTGCCCACTCCAGTCTGGAGACTCTGGGAAGAGAGACCAGTATCAAGGGAGCAACGCAGGCTCCCTGCTCTGGACACTTTCTCCAGAGCTGCTGCCAGAGGGCCAGGGTGACACTCTCCTGCGTGGATAAGGGAGAAAGAAGCGTTTCCTCCAAAGCCCTGGCTAAGTGCAAGCAACACCAGCACTTCTCTACTCGGAGCCTGGGACGTGTTGAGGACATAATGGGCATACGTGATGACTCTCTGAGCTCCCAAACCGGTCGTCTCTGATGATGATCCTCTTAAGTAAATGATCCTTGCCACTGTCACTTAGGTTCAAAGAAAAGGGGTTTCCACATACCCAAACCAACGTTACAAGGTAAGGCCAGTAGTGCCCCAGCCTCCTGCCAATAAGCCTGGTCGGTCCACCTTAAAGACAGAACTTCACGGAAACTGGGAGTGGAGATGTGTTAAACCAGACGTCGTCTGAATCCTCCAAAAATTGTTATAACCAGACTCACTCTGCAAAGTCTGATAAGTGCCAGAGATGGAAAGGGGGGTCTGGGTGGTGTCACAGTCTGTTATATGGCTGCAATACAGCTTATGTGTCCCTGACTTTTCTAAAAGTTAATTCTCAAGACAAGCAGTCCAGGTGAGTGCCTGGCAATGGTATGGGCTCTGGAATAGTTGTTGATGGACTGACCTGGCATACCTGTCCCAGCTGCTCAGATACCTGGCAGTACAACACAGTCTTCTCAGAGGCCAAGACGGATCCCAGCCATGAATCTAACCCACTTAGGCGCCCCTCCATTTCAGACATCCACGGCCTACGTAGGCTGGAAGAGAAGTTCTGAATGGTCGTGTAACTGTGTTTGCTGTTAAAAAGAGTAAACCCTGGACTCTAGCTCAGAAGCTATTTCCTTCCTTGTGGACAAGTGGGCTCTACATCGGGAAGCAAGCCTCTTCGTTCCCTGGAGCATTCATAGTCAGGGGCTTCTAGGGGAGATCATATTACAGAAACTCCAAAATGATCAGAAATGCCTTCAGCCTCTCTCAGGGGTTCAGTCTAACCCAAAGGGATGGCTCAGAACAGGTTTGTTAATACCCATGCTCGTGTGTGCGCTGGGCAGCTCAAGGAGCCCTGGGCAGCAAGTGCAGGCACACCTGCCCTGGTCTGGAGCCAGGGCAACAGAAGATGATGCTGTGGAGCCTCAGGCTGACTTCAGAAATACCCACCTCCCGCCCCCAGCCCAGCTACTCAGCTTGACCCGCAGGGCATCTACAGGGAATCTTACCAGTGTTCTCCGGAGATGGTATCTGTCACACACTGGCATTTCCTACACTCCTCCTCTCACTGACTGCATCTCTAGGGGCTGCTGGGAGTTCCCTGACCAAGCTGCCCAGGATGGAGAGTCATCAGGCTGGCATCCTTAAGGAGGTGGTGTTTAGCTCCGACTTGGGAGTTTCTGGGACTCAGCATTCCCTCTCCCCTGCCATACTAAAACCCCAAGATCGCTTTTCCTAAGAAAAAAAGAGCTTCTCCAGAACATTCCAGTCTTAGCTCCTTCTGATGTCCCTGTCAGGCAGGCAGTCCCTGAATGACAGCATTCACCACCACTTCATTTACAGTGGCACTGGTCTGGTTGCATAAAGATCACTAAGGAGTCCAATGAAAATCCAGATTCCTGAGCCTCACTCAAGACACTTCCTGGGGTGGAGGTGGGACGAAGGGAACAGCAACCTGTATTCAGACACGTCCCCAGGTGCTCCTAAGACAGCGCTAGGACAGGGACTCACTAACAATTAGAACTTAAAAACTTCAAAAGTACATTTAAATATCCCTTTGTTTGTTAAGTCCTGTGAAAAAGTAAATTTGACCCCCAGAGACCACTTTGCTTCCTGACAGCTTTAGAAGAAGCAGTTCCCTCCTTTCCTAAAACAAGGCTGCTCTCTGGGTTCTTTAAAGCCTAGACAAACAAGAATCTTTGAGCAGCTCCAGTACAGTGTGGGCTGCAGGCCGCCTTCCTAAGCATTCCAGACTCCCACGGATGCGGCTCCCAGCAGTTCCCAAACTGCCGGAGATGAGTGAGGCTGTGAGCTTTCCTGCAGGGCTCACGAGGTCCCAAAACCTTCTAGAAGGGGTTTTCCTTGGCTACTGAACACTTACAGCTCAGGAAGAGGTCAAATGATGCACATTGCAGAATGAACCCCTGGAAACAGCTAAATTGCCTTATTGTGTGAAGAGCAGAGATGTGTCTTAAAAAAAATAAAAATACGAGTGAAGCCAGAAGGCATGTTGCTAACAACATGCTGAATTCAGTAAGAGAAAGACTATGCTTGTTGCCAGTGCTGAGGCAGGAAATAGCTCCTTTTCCTTTAACTAATCTCTTTGTTTACATCACTTCCTTTGCTCCATAGGACTGGCTCAGAGAAGGCCTGTTTTTCTGTTACGTTTTGGTTTTCTCGGTCAGTAGGATTTGGTCCCGTTGAGCCTCAGCCCAGGGAGCCCCATGGCCAAAGCCACTGTCGTGAGTCACAGCAGACTCAGTGCAGAATGAAGGGCGCAGAGAGCAAAGGCCAGCGACACATCTGCTCCCTAGTTGGGAGAGCACCTGCCTTGTCCACCGTCATGGTCCCTGCCCGTGGCCGCTGGCTGAGCCAGGCGGGGCTGACCTGCCTGTTGGTGGGGGCAGTGGGGATTGGAGGAGACTCGTCAGCCTTTCTCACATTTGTTGTCGGGTTCTTGGCACTGTGTTTGATGAATGTCGAATACAAAAATGAGAGGATGAGGAAACAACAGACGATTTCCAAAGAGGACTAGACAGATTTCTCTATCTCAGCCTTTTCACACACATACTCATAGATGCCTTCAAAGTTTGGGGGGAGGGAGGTAGAGAGAGGGAGAGACAGAGAATGATAAATCACAGGGTTCTCCATGGGCTGAAATCATTGATGGCTGCCTAGGAGGTGAAGGAAGATCCCAGCCCCCGTCACCATGGCTCCGAGATGTCAGGCGCATCACCTGCCCACTTCCTCCATTCATTCCTTAGAGTGTGGAGACGTAAGAGCAGGCCATCGTGAATGGCTCTAGACCAGCAAGGCAATGTGTACCCTCGTTGTTCCTCAGCCATGGTCTCCTGTCCCAGAGCGCCCCTGGGGAAGTGTGTAAAGTCTTGCTCTTTTCAAAGTTGGTTCTTTTTCTCTTTAATTCCAAGAACCCACTGGTTTGAGCTCCAGTTTGTCCACGTCGTGACATCTGGGGACATAAGGGGGCTCTACCTCTACCCAGCATTGTCGGTCAAGGGTGAGGAGTGAAGGCCCAGGAGCCAATGTGCACAGGAGAACTGGGGGACCGGGGGAGGGGGGCAGTGCCCAGCCCATTTAACCCCTTCCTTCCCACTCTGCTCTCTTCCTGGCAGAGGCATGTCGTGACAATACCCAAGCTCAGTCCATCTGGCACCGCAGATGCCCCAGATGAAGAAAACGGCCCATCCCGTGTGCAATGGAGAGAGCCTACTTCATATACACTTTCCTGCCTTCCAACAACGGAAGAAAAATCACTGTTCTTTTGGCTCAGAAGCCCTCCTTAAAGGGTTCATTATTTCACAGGCTGCTTACTATATACTCTGCACCACATTCAACAAACTTCATATAACTGTCTTTGAAATTAACAGCCACCTCTCATGCTTCTCAAGTTATTAAAGACGTTGGCATGGCGGAGAGACTGTAAACTTTCTATACTGGTGATTAGTCAGCGGGACTACATCCCACCAAATCCCCCAGAGCGTTCCTAACAAAAAGTTCCTTGTGACCCAAGCACCAATTTTTCTTTCCTGTCTGTTCATTCTAATTCCACTCAATTACTCCTGAGCAAGCTGTTTTATTCCTGTCAACTCATGTTTTTTACTGGAGCCTGTCAGGAGGCCTGAAGTGGAGGCTGATATTATGTAGGATGTTTTGAGACTCATTAAAACACTTTAAAACAATCACCTATTGTGATATTCACAGCCCTAAATAGGGTGGCTGTGCCTGGGCCATTTGGAGCCTGGATCGTTTTATTTATTTGCTATTAAAAGTTTCAGGTTAGAAAAGCTTGGCTTGCTACAAAAATTTTGGACCTGGGAACCCAGGACCTGGTCTGGGCTCCTGGAGGGTTCTGGGCAAGGATCTGAAAGTAAATGGATTACGTGTGTGTATGTTGGTGGGGAGGGGGTGTATCCAGGAACAGCTTTGCCTCTGCCTGATGGGCTGAGCAGGGATGGGAATCAGCAGGCAGCCTCAAGTAGCCAGAGAGATTTGCCCCCTAGTAGAGAAGGAGATTTCCCTAAGAAAGTGTAAGAACAGTTTTCCTCTGAAGATGGAAAGGTCCCCTGCTGTGTCACATTTAGTCCATCATTATTCCATCATTAGTCGTATGCAGTCAGTGAACAAGTTGCATGAACAAGGCACCAGGCTAGATTACCTGAGGTGGTAAAGCAGGTAACTCTGTAGTTCTTGCATCATTAGATGAGGGGTCCCTTTTTTTTTTTTGCGGTACGCGGGCCTCTCACTGTTGTGGCCTCTCCCGTTGCGCAGCACAGGCTCCGGACGCGCAGGCTCAGCGGCCATGGCTCACGGGCCCAGCCGCTCCGCGGCATGTGGGATCCTCCTGGACCAGGCCACGAACCCGTGTCCCCGGCATCGGCAGGCGGACTCTCAACCACTGCGCCACCAGGGAAGCCCAAGGGTAGGTTCTTTATATAGAGTATTTGTTCGGCTGTTTCCAGTTTTTTTTTTGTTTTTTTTTGCGGTATGCGGGCCTCTCACCTCTCACGCGGGGCACGAACCCGCGTCCCCTGCATCGGCAGGCGGACTCTCAACCACTGCGCCACCAGGGAAGCCCGAGGGGTCCATTTTATTGACGGCATGAGGAGCATCAGGCGCAGCCACAGCTCTGGGCCTGAGAGGGACCAAAACGGTTCAATTTGTCTGTCTACCCTCCCAGCTGCCTTTTGCTTCCACTCTGGTCTTCTGACTGCGCACAGTTCCCTCTGCTACAAGCATCTACTCCTGATTGACCATTGGCAGGAGCTCAGCCTAGACAGCCCCTGGGTTTGGAGGCTGACTTCTGTGCTAGAGCACAGAATCCAACAAGGAAGCTGTGCTCGACCTGGGGTGGAAATAAGCGATTCTTGATTTCCAAGTCCCAAGATCTGGAATTTCTTCTGGGGGAAAAAATTCTCCTTTCTTCAGTGATTCTAAGATGCTCTGTGATTTCAGTGTTTGCCATGGCATTGCTCAGATAAAGGCCAGGTCACCCCAGCTCACTGCATACATCACCTCACACACTTCTAGAACACGGTGTTTCCACAAGTGTCACATCTGTTTGCAGCATGCCATCTTAACTCCAAGCTGGAGATGGTAGGATCAGCCAGAAGCAACCCAGGCAGGGGGAAGTAAGGCTGGAGGTCCAGAGCCATGTGCCATCCGGCAGGTCACTTCTCCTTTCTTTGACAACATAAAGAGGGTGAAGTACTCAGCCTTTCCCATGCTGTGTTCTTCAGGCAGTGAGATGCTAGTCTATGCTCCAAGAGAAGCATAGACTGGTTCCCGGTCATGTACTTAGGGAAATACTGCCCACTACATCCCCAGCTCCTAGACTGCCTTCTTGCTACCATGAGATTAAAAAGTGATGGATTAACTGATCTTCAAGATCCCTTCTAACTCTTGAAATTCTAGGATGCAATGGATAGGGAACTTAAATGCAAAAAGTTATAAGGCATTTGCCAGAGGCAGTGATTTTCCATCCTGACTGTGTATCATGATCACTTGGGGAAGATATATACAAAATAAAACCCACAGGCCTATCTCTCAGCCCGGAGATTATGATTCACCAAGTCTGGGATGAGCCCCAGGATCTGCATTTCTAACAACTCACTGGCCAGTGTTGATGTGGGGCAGGCATCACAGCTGATAAGTTGGGGTCAAGCTGAGAACCAGACACTTTGATGAGGCAATGAAATGAGGAAAGAGCTAAAGCAGGCTTTTAGTTGCTCACTTCTGTTCATTGACTGGGCGCATGGGTGACTGTGCCTGATATGTTTTTAGAAGATACTTTACCAGAAGTCAACAATTTAAGATTCAGTGAGGCAGAATTTTTGTTTTGTTTTGTTTTGTTTTAAACCTCCGACTGACCCTCAAACCCTCAAACATCCCCAGGGCAAACATCTTACAGCTTAACTGATAGGTAGACATTGCCTGGAACCAGCGGGAAAGCGATGCTGGCTGCCCACCCTAGGAGTGTTGGGGGACTGAGAGGAGAAGGGTCCCTGTGAATGGTGGCCTCTTCGGTGTCTGCTGGCTACAAGCCAAGCTGACCCAGCCTTCTGTCCAGGGGATCAGAGCTTCAGGACAGAGAAAAAAGGGGGTCAAAAAGGAGGCCAGATCAGCTTTCCGGGCCAGCGAGGCTAGTGCTCATGAACCAGACAAGTTTCTGAGTGAGGAAACAGCCTTGACCCCCTGCATCGCTGGCCCACATATGCACACACACAGGAGAGCAGCTGGGCTGCTGGCCAGTGCTGCCTACTGACTGGGGGAGTCTGGTCCTGCTGAGGAGGACAAGCCAAAAGTGATGAATCGTATCTCAACTGAAGTTCAAGGTGAAGGGCAAGCCCAGAAAATAAGTCTTACTCCTAATACTCCCTCTCATATATCTGACAATCCAGACAAGCTGGATGACTTGCTATTTTGACAGATCCTGTTCTCCTCCCACTGTGAGCATTCGCTTCTGTTTTTTTTCTCCCCACGCCTGTCTGTTGGGCTCCTACACATACTTCAAGGCCTATGTCAGATGCCTCCTCCACTGATTTTCCCATTAGATGCAGTGACATCACTCCCCTCTGGAGTTGCCAGAGTTAACTGTTTGTATCTATCATCTGGCATTTTCTTACACGGTCATACCTCCTTCTTCTGTAAAACCCTGGAGAGTGGAGACCGGGTCTTATGTCTCCCTCTAGTCCCAGCATCTTCAACATCGTGCTTTGTACACAACAGGTAACCAGGGAATGTTTAAGGAATGCAAGGTGTTGATTGTAGACAGTAATTGTAAAGCATTATGGCTCTAATTACCTGTCAGTGGGCGATCCTTGGCACTCCCTCCATCTCTGCAGCATTGTGCCATCATCAAGCATGCAGCACGACATTGACAGATGGCTGGCCTCCTGAGCAGAGCCAGGGTCTTGATTGGAGGGTCTTGACGTGGTGTTGATACTCTGGGCTGCATTGCTTTTGGGATCCTCCTCAACAAATAATTTAAAAAAGGAAATTTATTCTGCTGGGAATTCAACTTGGGTGTGTATATGGACCATATTTTGCAACAGATGAGTAAATTATCTGATTAATAGAATTGACCATTTGTCATAATGTAACACATTATTCCCATCTTTATTATTTAGAGTTTTCATGCTTATAAATCTTACCTCCTTAAGAAGGATCAAGCTCCCTAGAAACAGAATCAGCAGTTTATACAATGGTCGAAAAGCCATGGGTATTGGAGTCAGACAGATCTGGATTCGAAGCTTTGTTTCATCGCTTCATAACCAGGTACTTTGGGCAGGCCACTGCATTTCTCTGAGCAAGTTTCCTAATTTATAAACTACCACTGTTATACTAACCGTGCAAATTTCTGGCATGTTCCCTGTCACCAAGGAGGCATTCCACGCCTGCCCTCCCTTCTCTCCTACTTCTTTACTCTTCCTGAAAAATACACAGATGCGCCAAGATTCCCCCCACCATGTTTTCTGAACCAAAACTTGAGGGGACATGATTCTGGGGCACTTATAGAGATGATCAAACAAAATATTAGATATTAAGACTCTCTCAGGAAATGCATATGGCCACTCTATCAAGATTACTTGTTCAGGGGCTTCCCTGGTGGTGCAGTGGTTGAGAGTCTGCCTGCTGATGCAGGGGACACGGGTTTGTGCCCTGGTCTGGGAAGATCCCACATGCCGCGGAGCGGCTGGGCCCGTTAGCCATGGCCGCTGAGCCTGTGCTCCGCAACGGGAGAGGCCACAACAGTGAGAGGCCCACGTACCGCAAAAGAAAAAAAAAAAAAAAAAAAGATTACTTGTTCATTTGAATGAAACAAAAATAAAAACAATTCCAAAGCAACTTCTGCAGCATATCAAACTTTTAACACAATTACCAAATCGTCACTTCACTCTGGGCCATGTAGACAGAGTGGAGGAGGGGACAGGAAGGCCATCCTGCTGCTCTGAGAGGCTCCCTCTTGGGTTTATCACCTAAGACCTGCTTATCTGAATGACTCAGAGGAGAAGGTTTACAAGCCATCCATCTACCTGCTGACTCTTGGGTCATGGTGTCCCGTTTTCCACGTGTACTTCTGTTCACCTCTTGTTCTGCAACGTTTGCCTCAGAAGTACTTGAGGAAATTAGACATCCAGCAACAGTAAGCTCTGCTATTTGTTCTATAGCCAGAAACTTGAATTAAGAAAAAAAAAAAAAAGAGCTTACACAGGCCTTGGGTATATCCAGTAGCAGGAATTTCCCACTGCTGGAAACCTAATGAAATAGTCTCAATACAGCATTTTATAGATCCTGTAGCAGGAGCTGAATTACCCTGAAAGGACCAGAGAAGGAGGCAGGAAGAAAGCCTGTTTGATGACCAATCTCTTCTAAACTGAATGGCTGTTTTTATCTTGGTGTATGTGTAGTTATTTTGTTATTGATGATAAGGTGGGATTTTTTTTCCCCCAGAGTTTCAAAGAAAAGAGAGGCACATCTTCAATTCACTACCCAGGGAACAGTAAGCAGGGTTCCTCTTCCAAAATTTCAATCCAAAAAGCGGCCAGCAGTGTTCTGAAACAGCCCTCCTGTGGGCACACCATGAAATAGTGGACTTTGTTTTGACTGGGACCTGTGGAAACAGACTTTTGGTGCTGCATCCCTTAAACACATGGTGTTCTGAATACGGCTTTGACGGTTGTTAGCCGAAGTGGATTTAACATGCAGCCTCGAAACCAGCAGCTGTCTTTGCCACAGACGTTGACCCTGTCCTGTGCACAGACAGGCATCGGGTCTAATTACCCTGAGCATTTGCCATAGTGTGGAATAAATGTAGCAGCTTCCCACTGGGGACGTTTCTGTGACACAGTGGACTGGATTCAGCCCAAAAAAGAATAGTTGTGGTGTATAGTCCAGCCCAACTGCCCATTCCCTCTCCTTGACCTACCCTTTGTGGGAAGCCAGGAATGCCAAATATTTCTTGTCGCTCTGCCCAGGCCTTTGCCTTATTTACAGTGCCCCCCAATGCCCCGGCCTCAGCCCCAGCCCTGTCTCATTTCCTGTGGCAGCTCAGGCGTTCCTTCTCTCTCTCCTTGAATGGTTGCATTTCTGTTTAAGATGGTACATCCCAGGTATTTCAAATGAAGAGAGACAGAAACATAAAATGACGTCCACTGAATAGGAAGCCGTGCTCTGGCGAGGATAATGCACTATTCCCAAGTAAAAGACTTCCTTGATGTTGACAGACTGTATCAGAGTTTCTAGGCTGTAGATAACATAATTTTTTTCAAAAAGTTAAATGAGACAGAGTCAGGCAAAGGCAGACCAAATGAACATGAGGTGGAAGATTGATGGGGAACATCTTTAAAGAACCACTGGCCACTCTGTGTGTTTTGTTTCCTGAAGGGCAGAATTAAGCCCTTAGATCAGGTCTTTCATTTTCGGGTTTCTTTTCTAATTCTAGAATCTCCTCTAACCACACTGGGACAGCAAAGTGGGAATATAATTCCTTCTGTAGTTATTGCTACACACTTATGAGGACAGTGTCTTCAACAAATCTGTTTTGCCCCAAAATACATTCTCAAAGTCATTTCCAGGCAGTATAACCCTGGAGGTGGGGCTTCAGAGAAACTATAAATGTTTTAATTGCAAACCTAGTAAAGAGAAAATGCAGGCATCCTGAACAGGCCTCCTCTGGGTAGCGTAGCCCTGTGTCCCAGTTTGCCTGGGGTGAGCTCCATTCATGTCTGTTGACCTGGTGTGCTGATTAATAGTGCCCTCTTTCAAAAGTGTCTAGTTTGGATGATAAATTTTATGGGCATCCTGCCTATCACCATTTCTGATGTCCATTACAAACATTGTATACAAATAATGGTTCTTCCGCCGTTCTGGCAGTTGGCCTGGCTCTCCGGAAGGGAGGGATGACATCTGAGCACACGGGTGGCGCAGTGGTCTCAGAGGTCACCGTGCTGCTCATCCCTCGGGGCAGGTCCTGAGCTTTGCAGCTAGCTGCTGGCTGCATGCTGCAAATCAGATATTTTTTCTTTTTTCTTTCTGAGATTTTTTTTTTAAAAGAACTTGCGCTTGAAAATAAGACACTTCGTTTCAGAACAGAAGACAAATCAGACCTCTGGGTTTCTTCTTCCCTGTCTCAATCCCTCATTCTCACCAAGACTCCTCTACTCCACCAACATCTGCAGTGTAGACAGTGACCTTGTTGGCTAAGGGCCCCTCAGTCCAGTTTTCCTTCCTTGCCAGGTTGGGTAGAACATCCTTAGGTAAAAAGAAAAATAACACCCATGCATAAAAAAAAATTAATTAATTAAAAAAAAAAAAACACCCACACATCTTTATCAGCAAATGTCAAAAACACATCGGGAGTTTGGCCTGTGCATTACTGCTTGTCCAACTGAGCTATTGAAATCGTTTGGAATTCTATGTGGGTTTTTAGGTGGTTGGAGAAACTTTGGAGACTAGGGAAGAAAAGCAGAGAAAAGATTGATTCATAGTTGTATCCTAGACTCTGGGCCCAAGGTGTGAACATTTGCCTAATGAATATGTGAATAATTGCATTGGTGGGGGGAGATTTTCATCCACTCTCAATTATTTTTTATACATTAGACAGTTTGTAAGATAAACAAAAATAATAACAAATAATAATAACAAAAATCCATAGTGACATATGTAGTCATTTGGGGACATTTTTCCTAAAGATATAGCACTTGAATGTAGCTCACTTTAGTCCTTAGGCAAAGCTGATTTAAAATTCTGACAGTGTACATACAAAAGTAATATGCAAAAAAACCCTGTTCGATTTGTGCTACTTTGTATTTTAATTGGGGTTAATTTTAAATGGATTGCAGATTGCACCTGTGGTGCCGCAAAATGCCTTGTTAACTTCCAAACTAGCCATGACATTGATGGACATGAGACAGATGCAGGGTCTGTTACCAAGACTTGCCTGCCAGATCTCACTCTTGAATTTAGGGTGACATTGCACAGAAGAAACGGTTTTGGTTAAATTCTAGGGCTAAAAGAAATAAAAAATAAATTGTCAAACCACGTCCATTTGCATCAAATCCACATCCATTTGCCTGTACTATATGATATCTAAATAGAATAAGATACAGGAGCACTGAGAAAATAAAGCATTTTGGTTTTAATGTGAGAATATCTTTTTTTCCCCCTGTTTTATATCCGAGCAAATGGCTGATGGTTAAACTGTAGACTACATAGAACTGGAAAATTATCAATGGACTTTAAAAATGTCTCTAAATTCTGTAATCTACTTTGGAGAGAACTTCCAAGGACAGAGAGTATGAACTAATCCACATAAGGAATGAAGACAATGAGAAGAGCTGAAATAAAACCCAAATGGTAAATAGTCACACACTGGTACGGTAAATTGAAACCCAGTTTTTGGCAATTTACAATAAGAGTATATTTGTTTGATAAACAGTTTTTGAACAGCAGCTTTTCATATTTTCTTTGCTAGATACTTTATCATCTCCTGTGCTCAACGAACGGCTCCACGTAGCTGCTGTGGCATTCAAGCCACACAGCTCTGTTTGCAGAGCGCGCTGGTGTTGCTAGACTGCCTGCAGCCAGCCCCTTCCCTTCCTTTTACTAAAGAACGTTCTTGACACTTGACTTGACAGTAGCAGTTTAGAGATCTAACACACAACTTTTGTAAATAGATATAATATTCTTGGTGTGACTTGCTGCTCTTTGTAAGAGTCAGTACTATTTCCAAACTAAAAAAAGAAAAGCAATTTATTTTGTCAATTACAAGTTTTAAGGTTTTTGTTGTTTTCTATTTGCTTCAGAATCCACCAGAGAATTCCTCTATAATGAACCTGGTATGGAATTATTCTTCCCTTTTTAAAAACAGCTGCTTTATGAAACAACTGGAATGTATTGGAGTTGTTTATGTATACATTTAAAGTGTCTTGGAATGTTTATGTGGTATGGATATTGTTTACTCATAGCATCAAAATGGATGTAAAGAATAGTATAACTGGTTAAAAACAAAAATAGAGTGCTGCTCTTCTAAGGAAATTGCTGTTTCAACCTGGACCAAATGGTCTTTCCCTTGGTGCATCACAAATAGCAGATTTATACCACTTTTTTTTTTTTTTGCGGTACGCCGGCCTCTCACCGTTGCGGCCTCTCCCGTTGCGGAGCACAGGCTCCGGACGCTCAGGCTCAGCAGCCATGGCTCACGGGCCCGGCCGCTCCACAGCATGTGGGATCTTCCCGGACCGGGGCACGAACCCATGTCCCCTGCATCGGCAGGCGGACTCTCAACCACTGCACCACCAGGGAAGCCCTATACCACTTTTCAGTACATATTTTGTATTTGTCATGTTTTGCTATCTTGGGGCTCTAACCTAGTTTCTAACTCCTTAATTATTCCTTTGATTAAGTAAATGTAATTTTTAAAGTTAGGCTGGAAATATATTAATAATTACTTTTAAAGTGTAATAAATATATAAACTTGTATAACTCAATAACCAAAAAACCCTCAAACAACCCAATTAAAAATGTGTCCATTGATGGATTTTTTTTTTGTATATAGATATATATATATATATATATATATATATATATATATATATATATATATATACAGGTGTATATATATACACCTATACATACATAAACATAATGAAATATTATTCAATCATGAAAAACAAGGAAATCCTACTATTTGCAACAACATGGATGGACCTTGAAGGCATTATGCTAAATGAAGTAAGTCAGACAGAGAAAGACAAATACTCTATGATCTCACTTCTATGTGGAATCTAAAAAACAAACAAACTTATAGAAAAAGAGATCAGATTTGTTTGTGGGTGGGGGTGGGAGGATTGAAAGAAGGCGGTCAAAAGGTACTAACTAATTTATAAGATAAATAAGTCCTAGAGATATTACATACGACATGACGACTATAGCTGACACTGTTCTATGATACATAGGAAGGTGGTTAACAGAGCAAATCCTGAGAGTTCTCATCACAAGAAGATGTTTTTCCTTTTTTTTCTTTTCTTTTTATTGTATCAATATGAGAAAATGGGTGTTAGCTGTACCTACTGCAGTAATCATTTCACAATATACGTAAATCAAACCATCATGCTGTATGCCTTAAATTTATTTATTTATTTTAACATCTTTATTTGAGTATAATTGCTTTATAATGGTGTGTTACTTCCTGCTGTATAACATAGTGAATCAACTGTATGTATACATATATCCCCATATCTCCTCCCTCTTGCGTCTCCCTCCCACCCTCCCTATCCCATCCCCCTAGGTGGATGGACACAGAGCACCGAGCTGATCTCCCTGTGCTATGCGGCTGCTTCCTACTAGCTATCTATTTTACATTTGGTAGTGTATATATATCCATGCCACTCTCTCACTTCATCCCAGCTTACCCTTCCCCCTCCCCGTGTCCTCAAGTCTATTCTCTACATCTGCATCTTTACTCCTATCTAGCCTCAAGGTTCTTCAGAACCACTTTTATTTTTTTAAGATTCCATATATATGTGTTAGCATACTGTATTTGTTTTTCTCTTTCTGACTTATTTCACTCTATATGACAGTCTCTAGGTCTATCCACCTCACTACAAATAACTCAATTTCGTTTCTTTTTATGGCTGAGTAATATTCCACTGTATACATGTGCCACATCTTCTTTATCCATTCACCTGTTGATGGACACTTACATTGCTTCCATGTCCTGGCTATTGTAAATAGAGCTGCAATGAACACCGTGGTACATGACTCTTTTTGAATTATGGTTTTCTCAGGGTCTATGCCCAGTAGTGGGATTGCTGGGTCGTATGTGTAAGGAACGGCACCAAGAAACGGAGGAGAGCTTAAACAAGCTTTATTTGGGAACGCTCCCAGGCGGGGTTCACTGGTCCAAGAGAAAGGGGCCAGAGAAGTCGCGTGCGGGTGAGGGTTTGGGCAGAATTTATAGGGGAAGAAGGGAAAGGGGTGTGGTGAATCTGGGAGGGCGCAGGGTATTCCTTATTTGGTGGTCTTTTTGGGCATCGTGGAAATATCTGGTGCCGGTCACATCAGTCTTGGAACCGTTAGTCCCGCCCCTCAAAAGGCGGGAAGGCTGGGACGGGTGGAAAGTCCCCAGGTCAGTTCCTGGAATTGGGTGGTCTGGAAAATTTCGGTTTGATGCAACCTGTGAATCTGATTGCGTTTTCCTGCCTCGGGCCAGTTGGCCTTACAGTATGATAGTTCTATTTTTAGTTTTTTAAGGAACCTCCATACTGTTCTCCATAGTGGCTGTATCAATTTACATTCCCACCAACAGTGCAAGAGGGTTCCCTTTTCTCCACACCCTCTCCAGCATTTATTGTTTGTAGATTTTTTGATGATGGCCATTCTGACTGGTGTGAGGTGATACCTCATTGTAGTTTTGATTTGCATTTCTCTAATGATTAATGATGTTGAGCATTCTTTCATGTGTTTGTTGGCAATGTGTATATCTTCTTTGGAGAAATGTCTATTTAGGTCTTCTGCCCATTTTTGGATTGGGTTGTTTTTTTGATATTGAGCTGCATAAGTTCCTTGCATACTTTGGAGATTAATCCTTTGTCAGTTGCTTCGGTTGCAAATATTTTCTCCCATTCTGAGGGTTGTTTTTTCATCTTGTTTATGGTTTCCTTTTCTGTGCAAAAGCTTTTAAGTTTCATTAGGTCCCATTTGTTTATTTTTGTTTTAATTTCCATTTCTCTAGGAGGTGGGTCAAAAAGGATCTTGCTGTGATTTATGTCATAGAGTGTTCTGCCTATGTTTTCCTCTAAGAGTTTTATAGTGTCTGGCCTTACATTTAGGTCTTTAATCCATTTTGAGTTTATTTTTATGTATGGTGTTAGGGAGTGTTCTAATTTCATTCTTTTACATGTAGCTGTCCAGTTTTCCCAGCACCACTTACTGAAGAGGCTGTCTTTTCTCCATTGTATATTCTTGCCTCCTTTATCAAAGATAAGGTGACCATACATGCATGGGTTTATCTCTGGGCTTTCTATCATGTTCCATTGATCTGTATTTCTCTTTTTGTACCATACTGTCTTGATTGCTGTAGCTTTGTAGTATAGTCTGAAGTCCAAGAGCCTGATTCCTCCAGCTCCATTTTTTCTTTCTCAAGACTGCTTTGGCTATTTGGGGTCTCTTGTGTTTCCATATAAATTGTGAAATTTTTTGTTCTAGTTCTGTGAAAAATGCCTTTGGTAGCTTGATAGGGATTGCACTGACTCTGTAGATTGCTTTGGGTAGTATAGTCATTTTCACAATATTCATTCTTCCAATCCAAGAACATGGTATACCTCTCCATCTGTTTGTATCATCTTTAATTTCTTTCATCAGTGTCATAGTTTTCTGCATACAGGTCTTTTGTCTCCTTAGGTAGGTTTATTCCTAGGTATTTTATTCTTTTTGTTGCAATGGTAAATGGAAGTGTTTTGTCTTAAATTTAAACAGTGATGTATGTCAATTATTTGTCAATAAAACTGGGAAAAAAGGAGGGGAGGTCTGGGATTGATATACAGATGATAGTGAGGACAATGAAGCAAATAAAATTACCTGTTTTCTTATTAATGTATATAAACTTCTGCTTGAACAGAATGTAGAATTGATGTGGTCTTGCAAACCAAACATTATCAGTGTATTAATAACAACAGTGATAATATGTTATAGACATTAACATTTACATCAACAAGTTCTTTTCCAGAATATACTGGAACTCTAAAACTACAAATTAGAATCAACTTACAGCTAAGAGCAATTTTCATTAACTATATGCATTAGTTATTGGTCACTTTTTGATGTTCCCCCATTTATTTCACAAATCTTGCATTTCAAAAGTAAGATAGATCAAAATCCAACTTTTTATTTACATTATTTAATACCATGTCATGCTTGTTTCTAACTATATTTTGAAATAATTTTAGACTGAACAATTGCAAAAATAGTACACAAAGTTCCTGTTATCCTTTACCCAACTTCCCATATTATAGCATCTTACATAATAATCACAATGATCAAGCAATGTATTAACATTGCTACAGCACCAATAACTACTCTATAGACCTTATTCAAATTTCAGCAATTTCCCCACTAATGTCCATTTTCTGGTCCAGGAATCAATCCAGGATCCCATATTGCTCCTTTATCCTTTCAACATGGCTCCATCCTTTTTTGAGCACTTCCTTACTACCTGTCATGTCCTTTTGAGTTTTTTAGTTTTTAAAAATTTTTTATTAGAGTAAGTTGCTTTACAATATTGTGTTAGTTTATACTGTACAGCAAAGTGAATCAGCTGTATGTATACATATATCCCCTCTTTTTTGGATTTCCTTCTCATTTAGGTCACCACAGAGCATTGAATAGAGTTCCCTATGCTATACAGTAGGTTCTCATTAGTTATCTATTTCATAAATAGTATCAATAGTGTATATATGTCAATCCCAATCTCCCAATTCATCCCCCCTCCCCCTTCCCCCTTGGTATCTATATGTTTGTTCTGTACATCTGTGTCTCTATTTCTACTTTGTAAATAAGATTGTCTATACCAATTTTTTCAGATTCCACATATATGCATTAATATACAATCTTTGTTTCCTTTTTCTGACTTACTTCACTCTGTATGACAGTCTCTAGGTCCAACCATGTCTCTACAAATGACCCAATTTTGTCCCTTTTTATGGCTGAGTAATATTCCTTTGCATATATGTACCACATCTTCTTTATCCATTCCTCTGTTGATGGACATTTAGGTTGCTTCCATGTCCTGGCTATTGTACATGTTCTTTTTAAAAGAATGATTCAACTAGTTTTTATAAAGTTGATATATATACATTACAATAAATTCAAGTAATACAGAAAACTACAAAACACAATGTAAAAATTATACAAAAATTTACCATGAAAGAATATCACATGAAAGAATAACTATTAACATTTGGTAAATATTGTTCCTGATATCTCTTTAGACACCTCTACAGTTAAAAGGATAGATAGATAAATTGATAGAATTTTGATGGAATGAAATTATTTTTAATAAAAGTATTAATAAAAAATATTAAAGCAGTTTTTAATAAAAAGCACTAAATGTAATTCCACTTGAATTTAACAGAAGAAAAAGAAACTAACATATAATTAAATGTGCTGAATTTTAGGTAAACATTTCTTTATAAAAGACATGTCCTAAATTATCTCTCTAAAGGCAAAGACATGTCCTAAATTGTCTGTCATCTAAATGAAAGACATTTAGGTATTTATCAGTTACTTTAGTGCCTAATAAACCACTCTAAAGCTTTGTGGCTGAAAACAAACACCATTTATTATAGTTCACAGGTCTACAGGTCTGTGGAGGTGGTTCTGCTGATCCTGGGTGAATTACCTAAGCATCTGTGGTCAGGACATGGGTCAGCTGGAGCCTGACTGGCCTACAGTCACCTCACTCACATGTGTAGCAGTTGGTTATCTCCTGGCAGGAGCAATGGAGGTGACCTTGTTGTGTGATCTCTCAGCTTCCAGCAGGGTAGCTCCGGTTTGTCCACATACCAGTAGCAGAGTTGAAAGAAAGAGACTGGAAGTCTGTGAGACCTCTGGAAGCTTAGGGTCAGAGCTGTCACAAGATGCTATTGGCCAAAGCAAGCCACAAGACCAGGCCAGATTAAGGGCTAGTTATCCATATTATTCCTAGGTACTGGTGTTGATCATTCAAAGATCAAGTTTTCATTATAATATTATTCACTCAATCTGCAGATTTAAGCATTTATTTGGGGATTGTTTTCCTATTACGTTTTTTAACATATTTTGTTTCATTTATTCATTTCTTTTTTTTCAAACATCAATTACGTATTTGCTGGATATTCTTTAATTGTCACTCATGTCTACCTTCCTTATTATCTTTTTTTACTATTATTATGTCTGCCTAGAATGTCTTCCCAGATATTCATTTTTGGATTTTTTAATTGAAGTATAGTTGAGTAACAATATTGTGTTAGTTTCAGATGTACAGTGTAGTGATTCAGTTATTTCTGGATCATTCATGTTATCCAGGTTTCAGATAAAATGTCACATGATCAGAGGGACCTTTCTTGATCACCCAATCTAAAAAAGGCCTAACATTTTCATTCTCTCTATATAATCATATTTTATTTTTTTATAAGACTACGTAAGTTTAGTCTGTGTATTTTATTCTCTCTACCCCCATCCTAGACTGTAAGCTCCATGAGGGCAGAGACTCTGTCAACCTTAAACACTGCTAAACACAGCATTTACAGCACTCCTGGCATGTATGGGGTATTCAGTAATTATACGTTGAACAAATGAGTAAAAGTTCTAGTTTAGGTTAGGTCTACTCTAAATTTTGTTGTGTATAGTATAGCTTTCGTCTCTGTAATATTTTTCATTTACCTGTGTTGCCTATAATTTCTTTGCAAGTACAGAGAATTCTTCGTCTGAACTCTTCCTCTGTTTATTTGGAAATTATCTCTAGTTGTTTATATTTCTTTGTCTTACCTTCCTTTTTTCTTTATTTTCCCTCTCATTTCAAAGTGGATCTGTGGGGGTGGCTCCTTCTGATCACTATTCATCCCATACGCCAAGTGAAAGATGGTCTGTGGAGGAAGGGAAGTAGTGGAAGATGTTAGTTAGTAAGCTCAGAGAGTACTGTCTCCTAGGGCCTCTCACCAAATCGACAATTTTTCTTAACCTGTGACTATGTATCATCACTCAATCTTTGGCATTTAAGAAACTGGTAATTTGGAAAGCGTTGTTTCCTCCACTCTCTCCATCTGACCTCACCTTTGATCATCTCTACAGCTAGGAGAGTAGACAACAGATAAAAACTGTGTATTGGCCTGGTTCCCCCTTGATTTCTACCTGCCATGTTCTGTGGTGTCAAATTGGGTCTCTATGGGGACAGTTCTCTTTGGCTGTGGCTCTCTGTGCCCCTGAATCTTATATCACTTAAAGAATCCTTGGTTGGGCATTTCAGGGTAGCCTCAGTTGCTCTTGGGGAAACGTCCCTCTTGCCCAAGGTCTGAGGATATGTTGTTAGTTGTCAGTGTTCTTCCCCATTTTGGGGCCAGATTTCACAGCATTTAGCAGGTTTGCTACATAGTTTGTGGTTTAAAATTGCAGTCACATACTTATTTCATTGGTAACTAAAATATTGTCTCTATTTTTTATTCTTTTTGAGATTTTTGAGGAAGGGAAGAGAGAGAATTAATGTCTACACACCATGATCTTTAACCAAAACTCACTTTGTACTTTTCCAATTGCATTTGGCAAATTTGCGTTACAGAGTGCAGGAGAGAGCATAAGTGTCATCCACACAGCAGGTTTAAGATTTAGATCTGAATTCTCATGACGTTTATCTACATCTTAATTGCATCCATCACCTTTCTTCTCCATTCCATTTGCTCTGCTTTTCTCTATCTCAAAATCTCTAGAGTCTCTTTTTGTTTTGTTTGCTTGTTTGTTTGTTTGTTTCTTGCCTCCCAGTGTAACCTCAATATCCTCTTTTCCTCCTGTGACAGTGGTTTCTTTGTCATCTTTGTGGCAAGAGCTTTCCTGGTCCTTCTTCTCCCTAACTTCTCTAAGTTAAGCCCCAAAGTCACCTGGCCTCACAACTAGTTAGTTGGGACTTCCCTGGTGGTCCAGCCTCCACCCTTCCATTGCAGGGGGCCCAGGTTCGATCCCTGGTCAGGGAACTAGATCCCACATGCTGCAACTAAAGATCCCACGTGCCGCAACTGAAAGATCCTACATGCCGTAACTAAGACCCGGCACAGCTAAACAAATAAATAAATATTTTTTAAAAAACCAAATAAACAAAACAGCAGTGACTTCACCACCATCACCACCTCCACCACAACAATCACACTAACTGTCGCCTCTGCTTATCAAATGTTTACTTTATGCCAGTAATGCTGCTCAAGCCTGTGCATATATTATCCCAGGTAATCCTTCCAATAGCCCGACAAAGTTAATATAATTACCTGAAGTTTTAAGGTAATTTCAGTGTATTATTTAAGTGTAGGGATGTGAACAATAACTTTTTTCCAGAATTTCTTTTTTCCATAAACTGTCTCCAGAATTATGCTCAAAGAGGCCACTTGCATTTTTGGCCACTGCATAAATTACAGTCATCACGATATCCCCACTATATCTCTATCTATCTCCTCATCATGTTTTATTTTTCTGAAGAATAGCAGGTATTACTACTAGATGTAATATTAAATATTTAATTTTTAGTTTGGCTCAGCTCATAGGATGTAAGTTTCAGGAGGCCAGAGATTTTTGTCTCTCATTCACCACTGTATCCATGGTGCTTGGTATTGAGTTTAGCATTTAGATGGTGCTCAGTAAAGGTTTGATAAGTACACTCAATAAGTACATATTTATTGGGTGCCTTCTATATGTAAGGTTGGTCTCTTGTCTATAGTTTCCAGCTGATCAAATGCAACCCAGTCCACCAGTTTCCAAGCTAGCCATGCAGACCACCTATTTTCTTTAGAACTGAGCCAAATTATGCATTATACCTGTTCTCACGAATAACTGCAGCTATTTATTGACTTACTTTGAAAAGAACTTCAAGGAGCTCTGGTGAAGAGCCACCACTACTTCAATCAGGAACTGAATGTCTCCGAAGTGGCTTTTTCCCTGCATGACTACACAGAGCCACTGAGTTGCCGTCTAATGGTTCATACATTGGGGGTAAGGAGGCAGCAACACTTGAGTATTTAAGAACAGGGTCTCTAAAAACAGACTGGATTGAATCTCAACTCTGTGAGCTAGGTAATAATAGTGCCTTCTTCACAGGGCAGTTGTGAGAAAAACTTGTCAAGGGCAGTAAGGCAAGGGCAGAGGATCCATGTAGAACACTTGGTGAGCAGACCAGCTAAAGTTAAATCAGCAAACACTTCCTGGAAGAGGGAATTCCTGGCCAGGGTTTTGAAGAAAAATGAAAGCATGACTTGAAGGAGCAGACGGTATCTTGAGGGTCAAGGAAAGGAACTCAGACTGGAAGCGGAAAGCCACAGTAGACTTCAGAAAGGAGCTGTTCCTTAGGTGGAGTGATGTGGGCAGAAATGAGGGGCTGAGCCAGAAGTCAAGGGTTCCTGTCCACACCCGTCAGCTGGGTAAACTCAGGCCAGTTTCATTTTATCTGAACCCATTATCTCATCTGTTAATTGTGATGCTCGTAATCCAAACCTATGGATTTGTGTGAAGTCTAAGTGATTACAAGCAATATTTGTGAAATTGTTTATAAACGGTTGTGGACAAAGAATGTCCCATGCCATATCAGTAAACAAAGGATGCTGCGGCCATCAAGCCATCAGCCACTGCGGCTGCCTTGACTGTGTACCCTAAGGGGCTTCAGGATGAAAAAAACCAAGACACTGGCCCTAGATAGTTATGTAGCATATCAAAGGAATGATTTCAATGAGCCCAGACTCTTACATCTTCCCATACTAGAAAAGTGTTAAATTCATTAACTTGAGATGTCTGTTTTTTCTTTTCAACAGTAATCTGATGTTCAGACCACCTGTTTGTTTGTTTTAACATCTTTATTGGAGTATAATTGCTTTACAATGGTGTATTAGTTGCTGCTGTATAACAAAGTGAATCAGCTATACATACACATACATCCCCATATCCCCGCCCTCTTGCGTCTCCTTCCCCCCCTCCCTACCTCACCCCTCTAGGTAGACCACCTGTTTTTTGAGCAAAAACTCCTATATATCCCAACTCCTCCCTTACTTCTTCGGAACAGTTTCTCAGAACTACCTGAGAGCTGTCTCTTGGGCTTAAGTCCTCAGTTCGTCCACTGAATAAAACATAATTCTCAACTTTTAGGTTGTGCATTTTTTTTCAGTAGACACTGTAAAGAATTGTCCTAATGCATATGCTGATTTGGTCCAGTAACATGGTAGCACAATAAAGAAAAGAGCTCCAGAGTTGGGTTAGAAAGACCTGGGTTTGAATCCCTGCCCTGCCACCCGCTAACTTTATGCCTTTGGGTGGATTACTTATTCTCTTTGAGCCTTACTGTCCCAGTAAAAGGAGGGTATCTGTCAGGGTAGACTATATCCAAAGAGCCTAGTAAAGCACCTAGCATGCATCCCAATCACTACCGCTGTGGCCCATGTTAGTCTGAGCACTCACAACTTGCCAGGCATCGTTCTAAGAGATACATGTGCATTTAGGTAGGTATTGTTAATCTGAAGCCTAGAGAGGTTAAGTAATTTGCCCAAAGTCACGCAGGTAGGAGTGGTGGAGTCAGGATTAGAATCCAGGCAGTGGAGCTCAGCACACCAGGGTAGTTATTGACGATACATAGTGCAAATCTGCCACTGAAATGGGTCGATTTTTGGAGAGTTCCTTTGTGAAATAACAGGTTTTTGGAAAAACTCATGTTTTCCAAGGAATTTGATAATGGACAAAAGAAATCCTTCAGGAAGCTCTTTAGATGCTTCTTACCTGCTCTTCTTTTAAAAATAGAGTGGATTCTGCTAGAGAATAAGTAATGGATGCCACTTCCAAGAAGAAAGGAAGTTGAATTTACAATGTAAACTAAAGCACCTGCTTCGATATCTGACCTCTTTTCTCATATTTGTAAAACTCCTGGAGACAATCCTGATCAGCTCTGGGATTGTTTGGATCAGTAAGGAATGCCTCTAAGCCCATAGAGAACTAGGGGATGGACTGGAATGAAAACCTTGCTATGCAAGGCAGTACCCTGATTTGCATCAGTTGAAAGGGTGAGACATTGCAGGCAAGCAGTGGCGGCTCTTTCACCCCAAGGAAATCTGCTGTTGCATTCTCTCATCCTCATGTGAGGCCATACATCCACAGGGCAGGAGAAACTCTAGCCCCATGGCTTACACTTCATGCAACTTCCTCTGGAGGAATCATAGGCCTGTTTCTAAATGCTTCATGCCTGCCCTCAGGGCCACAGGTCAGACACCAGTGGGCAGAAGGCACCAGACCATCCTTGCAAAAGACTTCTCCATCATTTGGCCAGGGTATAAAGACTTCTAAAGGGTGCTGACTAAAGAAGATTGACTGACATCTGGTTCTACAAGGATTGAGTCATTAGCCATTGCTGCCATTGACCTTTAACACCCCCTGAAAGGAGGTCAGAGAGATCAGGAACGAGACACTCTGTGCTCTGAGAGAAATGGCAGAACAGGCCTTCAGAGAGTTAGATATTCTCAGAAGAAAATTTTTATGAACTTGGATTCTTGCATCTCCCCATATTTGAAAAAGCACTAAAACCATTAACTGAGATGTCTATTCCTGATGACTGGCAGCAACCTTCTACTGAGGTGTGCTTGGTTGCATGTACCCCCTTTGCCAAAATCACATATATACTGACCTCCCCCTCTTACCACTTTGGAACAGTTTCTCAGAGCTACTGAGAGGCTGTCTCCCAGGCTACAGTCCTCAGTAAGACCCTGAATAGACTCAACTCACAGCTTTTACGTTGTGCGTTTTTTTTAAGTCAACAAGGGAAAGAGAGACTTCATTTCATTCCAAGTTCTCCCTCTGAGACAATTCTCTCTTACGTAAAATATCAGCAGTAGCCCGCAGACCTTTGTCCACGAGCCCCAACCACACCATCTCCGAGGAGCTGCCATAACAACACCTGAGTCTTTGCTAACTTTGAGACCATGCAGCACCCTTTAGACTTTCATTTCATTATCTTTTGGAGATCATCTATCTGTCTGTGGGACAGGTCATTAAATTAGTAAAATTTTGGAATGCCACATGCCCAGAAAATTCCTAGGAAGAATGTGGTCATAAAAATAAAATCACACTATTAAAAAAAAAAAAAAGCAAGCAACAACAACAGAGACAAAAACGTAAATTAAGGCAATAAAACACATCTATTGGGAATGACTGGGGCGAGGCAGAGGGCCCTTTCTACATGCCAAACTGAAATGTACTATTAAGTTTTAAGAAATCACGTTTACAGCAGATATAAATTAAATTAACTGCCAGGCCATAAAAAAGAGCAGCTGTTCTCCATCTCCTCTGATGATAGAACAAGAGGAAAAGGCTGGTCAGAGGTAAGGAAGACTTTCTTGGTGGTGAGCATATAACTACATCAAGGTGACAATGAGCAGAGGCAGGAGTCCTGTGAAGCCATCTCCTCTGATACACATTTAAAAGGCACATATTACGGGAATTTTACATGCTAGTTGAAGTCCCTTGCCCTTGACCAAGATTTTGTAACAGCTCTCCATTTCTCTGTACATTTAGCTATTCCACTCTAAATGAAGTCCTTACAAAATACTACAAGAATACAAATGCACATTTAAGACAATTGTGAAAACCAATCAGCAACTGTTAATCCAAAGTGAAAATGATCATCTAGTCCTGTTCTGCAGTAGCTTGGCCTCAGGCTGAGGAACTGCATGATTTAAGGGATCTCTGACCCCATAGGCAGCAAGCCTATGATTAGCAGCTGAGTTAACCAAACAAACATAATGCCTGGGTCACTCCTGTCTCTACTTGCTGGTCTGGCTTTCCCTAAAATGCTGCATTTGTGAGGACAGTCAAGCATGTCTGCCTTGCCCACCAACCCAGCACCATCACCTACAGCCTCTACTCCCCAGGGCCTCTGGAAGCAATAAATGGGAGGGCAGGTAACAAGGAAGAAAGGATGGGATATTTGAGAAATGTGGCAGGAATCCAGAGATGTCCTGTGAACACATTGAAATCTGCTTACGTAATGAGGTTTGATTCGTATGAATGAACTAATTATTTGGGGGTTTTGGTCAACTCCAGTGAACTGTTTTGGAAAACATTCTAGAGATACTAATTTCTTAAAGTTACAAAAACATCTTCAACTTACAAAGTTATCTCTGTAAGGAATTTTTTTGTTTTGCTTTGTTTTCTTTTTAGTTTAGTTGGTGGCTTTATTTTTTTTTTTTTTATTGCTGAATGCTTTAAACACAATGCTTTTTACATTGAGAGAGAGAGAGAGAGTGAGGTGTGTGTGTGTGTGTAAATATATAAAAAAGATTATACACCATGACAAAGTGGGATCTATCCCAGGAATGCAAGGGTGATTCAACACACAAAAGTCAATCTGTGTTATGTGTTTTATCAATAGAATAAAGGATAAAACCCACATGATTATCTCAGTATATGCAGAAAAATCATTTGAAAAAATCCAATACCCTTTCATGATAGAAACACTTAACAAATTAGAAATAGGATGGAAATTTCTCAGCCTGATAAAGAGAATCTACCCAAAAAACCCTATAGCTGACTAACATCATAGTAACAGTAGAAGACTGAAAGTTTCCCCCCTAAGATTGGGAAAAAGACAAGGATATCTGTTCTTGCCACTTCTACTCAACTTTGTCCTGGAAGTTCTAGCCAGGGCAATTAGGCAAAAAAAGAAATAACAGTCATCCAAGTCAGAAAGAAAGTAAAACTATCTCTATTCACAGATGACATGATCTTGTATATGGACAATCCTAAGGAATAGACACACACACACTACTAGAATAAATGAATTCAGCAAATTTTCAGGATACGAAATCAATTGTACAAAAAATCACATACACAAAAATCAATTTTACTTCTCTATACTAGCAATGAACAATCCATAAATGAAATCAAGAAAATAAATCCATTTAAGATAGCACAAAAAATAAAATATTTAGGAATACATTTAATAAAAGCAGTGCAAGATTTGTACTCTGAGAACTACAAAACATTGTTGAAGAAATTAAAGACCTAAATAAATGGAAACACATTCCATGTTCACGAATTGGAAGACTCAATATTGTTAAAATGGCAGTAATTCCCAAATTGGTCTACAGTTTCAACCCCTATCAAAACCTCAGCTGCCTTTTTTATAGAAATTGGTAAACTAATCCTAAAACACATATGGAAATGCAGAGTATCCAGAATAAACAAAACAATTTTGAAGAAAGAGGAATAAAGTTGGTGGAATCATACTTCCTGATTTCAAAATTTGCTATATAGTTACAGTAACCAACACTGGGATAAGTGTAGCTATATAGATCAATGAAACAGAATCGACAGTCCAGAAATAAATCCTTACATCTATGGTCAATTGGATTTTGACAGGTGTATCAATCAGGTTTCCTCAGAAAAACAGAACCAATAGGATATATGTACATGTAAGTTAAGAGATTTATTTTAAGGAATTGGCTCATGCAGTGTGGGAGATGGCACATTCGAAATTTGTAGGGCAGGCCAGCAGGCTGAAAACATAGGCAAGATCTCTGTGTTATAGTCTTGAGGCAGAATTCCTTCTTCTCCAACTTCCACTTTTGCTGTTAAGGCTTTCAACTGATTGGATGAGGCCCACCCACATTATCAAAGGTATTATCTTACCAACTTAAAGTCAACTGACTGTGTATGTTAATCACATCTATAAAGTACTTTCACAGTAACATCTACACTAGTGTTTGTAGTGACTCGACACCATAGCCAAGGCAAGCTGGCACATAAAATTTAACCATCACAAGAAAGGTGTCAAGACAATTCAATAGGGAAAGTGTAGTCTTTTCAACAAATGGTGCTGGGGCAACTGGATTTCCACATGTTAAAGTATGAATCTGGACTCCTTCCTCATACCATATACAAGGCTTAACTCAAAATCCTCTGTAGACCTAAATGTAAGACCTAAACTATAAAATTCTTAGAAGAAAACACAGAAGTAAATTGTGACCTTGGCTAGGGAATGGTTTGTTAGATATGGCACCAAAATCACAAGTGACAAAAAATAAATAAATTAGACTTCATTAAGACAAAAACTTTGTGCTCTGAAGGACACCATCAAGATAATAAAAAAGATAACCCATAGAATGGGAGAAAACATTAGAAAATGTAAATGTATCTGACATAAATCTAGCAAGGGACTTCTAATCAGAATATATAAAGAACTTTTACAACTCAGTAATGTAAAAACAAATAACCCAATTTAAAAATGGGCAAAGATTTGAATAGATATTTCTCCAAAGAAGATACACAAATGGCCTAGAGCAGGACCCATCAATCGAGAAGGTATCTTGGCTTCTATCTATTTGTCCATTCACAATTCCTCAAACTTCTTAATCTCCAAAGGTCAGGAGGAGCAAGGTGAGGGCTCTGATGAGTTGTTCTGATGAGTTAATCACTCACTTACGCATTTGTTTGAATCACTCATTCATTTTCTCAACAGATACTTCGTAAACACCTACTATGTAACAGTCATTCTACTGCATGTGGAGGTCCTCAGGGGATCTGTGTTTATAATTTAAAAGCACAGGTAGAGAAGACTAAAGCACAGTCCCCACCCTCAAGGAATTCACAGAGTTGCACATCAGGAAAATAAGCATTACCAGGAGATGTGGTAAATTTGCCACCTCCTGAGAACAATCCTCATAGCTGTGTTCTGTCCCTGTTGGGTTTTCTGACCTCTGTGAACTAGCATTTATAAGGTCAATTTCCTCGGGCTGCCTGCTGTAATTTTTGTTCTTTTTCCTTCCCTGAACTAGATTCTTCCTGGGCTCTGGATTCTTAAATGGATTGCAGATGGCTGTATATATGTCACTGATTTCATTTTAGGAGCACGTGTGTTGCTTTATGCCATTTCTGGTCATTTTGTTTTCAACATGAATAAAACAGTTCCACCTGCTTCTTTCATAAGACGGGTGTGGAGGCATTCAAAGGATCCCACTGGTGCTGCACAAAGATTGTTCATTGCTGACCGTGGGTTCTCAACACTTTTTATAATGCCAGCCCAGAGTCCCCAAAGACATTCAGTTGACCTTGTAGTTCACTTAAAGTGCATCTTCTGTAGATAGAGAACAAATGACCTGGACATTGCTGGAGGGCTGTATATTGAATATTTTTAGACTTTGAGTCATTTAAACTCAATTAAATATCATCTTAGGTCTGGAATTGATCTCCTGTTTGTTAATTTGTTCATCCGTGCTTCCTTTCATTCTTTCAGTAAATGCTGTAGTGAGTGCACTCTGTACCATACTCTGTGTGTTGGCATGGGAGAAGTAAACACATAAATAAACACAGAACAAAACACAGTCTCTGTCTCATTGGAAGAAGAAAAAAATAGGAAGAGGAGAAGAGGATGTTCTATGGACTTCCTATGAATTAATTCAATTAATCTTCATAACAACTCTAGGAGGTAGGTAAATTTTCATCCCCATTTTACAGATAGAATAGCCAAGATTAAGGCTACTTGCCCAAGGTCATCTCATTGATGAGTACTTAATGGCTATGGAATCCACGAACTATATCACTGTGTTATGTTTCCCCAATTAAAATACAGTTTTCTGTATTATAATTTCTAAAAAGCATATAAAATGAACTATGGGAACCAGTGGGAGACACAGAGAGAGGAAGGGTGAGAAGCGCTTCATAGAGGAGAAGGTAATTAACATATTCTTTATCTAGTTCCCAAGTCCCATTCTCCCTTTCTCCCCACAGACTCACATGACAGAACTTCTCTGCTTCACTGATGCAAAGGAGGGCGCAAAATGACCCTTAGTACAAAAATGCTGGAAATCCATCTGGGCAAGAACAACCCTGAGAACCTGTGTCCAATCTCTGTGTCCTCTCCCTTGAGTATACTGTGTGTGGGGGTGCCTAAGACCTCCAGGAATAAATGCACAGTTTCTCTCTCCATCACTCCTACAAAGAGAACCCATAATCAGAAGATAGGAGCCCTAGAGACATCGATTTCAGTTTAATAAACGGAATTATTCAATTCCATGCCTGCTGGACTCCAGTCTGGATTTGGAGAAGAAGGGAGTACAGAGGAGCAGTGCATGATGCATTTCTGTGGTGGTCACCACGGAGCCACTACATTCCCCAGCAATATCCTCACATGTACAGGAGATTTTCAAGGCAGCTTCCTACTCAACTTCCCTTAAATAATGGTGACTATTTATCTTACTTGCCTAATTCAAGTCTTAGTTTATGTTTGTTGTGATAGTATAATCATCAGCATCTCTGTTTTCGTTTCATTCTCTAATCGTCCCAGTTTAGATGACTTACAGGGGTGGGGGAGTATGGTGTCCTAGAATGCCTGAGTTAAAATCCTATCTCTGCTATTCATTAGCTCTACAACCTAGATGAGTTACCTAAATTTTCCCTTCCCTGGATTCCTCATCTCTAAACTGGGATGCTAAAAACAGTACCTACCTCACAGGATTGTTGTGACGATTAAATGAACCACTACATATAAAATTCTTAGAATGGTACCTAGCACAGTAAGGACTATGTAAGTGTTTACTATCGGAATTGGTTTGTATTGATTGCTGTATTGATCTGTTGGTTGATTTTAGTACTTAAGTGCTTCTTTATATTCCTTGATCCTTATAAGATTTCTGGAGGTAGGAGAGAAATACATATTGTTTTCACCATTTTACATCTCAGGAAATTTGAGATTCTGAAAGGGTAGATTATGTGATTATCATTAAACAGCTAACAAATGGCAGGACAGGATTCAAGACTAGGAATTCCAGTATACACACTCCTTGCTCAACTTTCCAGTACGTGTTGCAAAGAATTCTCCGTTGCTAGAAGTTTTAGTCTAGATTAGAACTTCTTAACAGATGGATAGTAAAACCTCAAAGATTGGTGTTGGTGTTTCAGGATGTCTACATCATTAATGATAAATCTGGGATCTGTTTTCCATTTTTATTTTCTAAAAGTTAATAAGATAACTTTTAATAAGGTATCTTTACCTTTTATTGAAATGGGTCAGAGTGTCCACATAGATGTTGAGAGGCCCTAGTGGTTGGCTGATGGGCATCAAGGAAGGATGTTTATGTCTTAGCTTTCCTTCAGTGCCCAGCTCAGCACATCAACCACTTTCAGGGTAGGTTTGACCATCAAACACAGTTTACAGTTGTATTTATCCTTAGTCTTATGTAAGTATATCATAATAGATGATTGGATAACTACAGGAAGCATAAGGAGCTCTCATGTTAAAAACAAGTTAATGAAGAACATAAATGTAATTACTCATTCTGAAACTTTGCCTCATGATGTTGTTTACTGGATTTGTTCTTTGTATTCACCTCTGCAAAGCTCTCATTAAGAACCCTGCAGTACTTCAAAAACCAATGTTGAAAAAAGAAACTATAGACACCATACCTGATTTGGCTTATCTGAAGGAATAATATTAATATTGTTATGGGCTGAAATGTGTCCCCCCAAATTCTAATGTTGAAGTCTTAACCCCAAATACCTCAGAATATGATTGTATTTCGAGAGACGGTCTTTAAAGAGGTAATTAAGGTAAAATGAGGTTATCAGCATGGGCCCTAATCCAATATGACTACCGACGTCCTTATAAGAAAAGGAAATAAACACAGATGGATGCGGGGGAAACCGTGTGAAGACGCAGGTAGAAGATGACCATTTTCAGCCAAGGAGAGAAGATTCAGAAGAAACCAACTCTCACCCATACCATGATCTCGAACTTCTAGTCTCCAAACTGGGAGAGAATAAATTTTTGTTGTTTAAGCCACCCAGTCTGTGGTCCTTTGATATCATAGCCCTAGCAAACAAACACAAGTACATAAAATAATGCAATGTTTACTGTTCCAGGCTCTTTGACAATGTTAACAATGCATTTTCTCACTGAAACCTCACAACAACTCTCTGAGGGGTGTTAACTACTATCTCCTGATAGTTCAACTGAGAATACTAAGCACAAGCGAGGCACACAATTTGCTCAGTATCACACAGCTAGTAAACAACAGCTGGATTTGAACCCAGGTTGTCTAATTTCACAGACTGTGCTCATAACTAGGAGTAAGTCTATCTTCCCAACAACCACATGTCATTTGCAAAGAAGGATTTACAAATTCCAGCCTGAAAATGTCTCTCTGGTCTTTCCATTTAAAAACAAAATGCAAAATTATTAAGAGAAACTAGTTTTTATAAGAATAATAGGAAAAAATATTCCAAATATGTCATAAAAGTTTTTTGATGACATAAAGTTAAATTTCAATTTATTTTAACATGCTTTTGCGGCTCAAATCATGTTTTCTTATATAATCAAGCTTCAACTGAAAAATGAGAAAGTAAAAATAAGAGTTAAACCAAGTTTTATATATTATATATATAAGTATATATATAAACATATATATAATTATTAAATAGTGACTCAAAAAACATTGTCATAGAAATTTGCATATTATATTTCTGCCAAATAAAAAATTATATGCATTGTATCTTTAGCATATCCAGATTAAATTCATTCACTCATTCCACAAATACTTACTGAGCTTTAACTAGGTTGCAGGCAATAGACTAGACAATGGGTAGAAAAGATAACAAGAAAGACCTGATCCTATCTTTGTGGAGCTTACAGTCTCAAAACAAATAAATACAGGTAAGAAAACCAATCCAATCATTATAAATTATGGAAAGTCTAAACCAGGATAGAGAGCACAGCTGGGGAATTTCCTCTAGATGTGGTGGACAAGAAAATATTTCTGACACGTAAACTAAGACCTGAAGGAAGAGATGAAGTCGAACTGAAGGCAAGAGCATTCTAGGTAGAAATGAGTGGTTTTGAGCAACTGAAGGAAGAGGGAAGAACAGTGAAAGACGAGGCTGGAGAGGTGGCAGTGTCCAGCTCATGCGGGGCGTCAGGGGCTATCGTGAGCAGTTCTAATTTCATGCTCAATGCAATGGAAAGCCATGACAGGTTTTAAGTGTGGGCATAATGAGTGGTGTAGTCAGAGGATGGGTTTTAAGGAAGCACTTCTGCTGCTGCTTGGAGATGGATTGCAAGAAGCAGAGCACTTGTGGAGGGACCCAGTAAGAGGCTCTTGTAAATATTCCAGGTGGTAATGAGTTCACTACAGAGGTGGCAGCACAGATAAAAAGTAGATGAATTTGAGATATATTGTGCTGGTAGAGTTCGCAGACTAGATTGAATACGGAAGAGTGGAAGGGGCAGCAAGGGATAGCTCCCAAAGATTTTGGGATGGTGGTGGTTCCATTTCCTGAGATGGGTGTGTGTGTGTGTGTGTGTGTGTGTGTGTGTGTGTGTGTGTGTGTGTGGTGGGGTTACAGAAGGATGCAGTAGTGCTACAGATCCATACATCATCAAGTCTCAGGCTCCTTCCAACTTCCTGCTTTACCATCTTAGTGCATGCCTTTCATTTTCATGGTCCCAAGATGACTGCTATACTTCCAGACCCATATCTATGTTTGAAACAGGAAGATGAAAAAGGAAGCAATATGGAAGAAAGAAAGAGTGACCCTCATCTGAAAAAAAGAAAAATTTCCCTGAAACTCCCACAGACGTATGCTTATATCTCTTTGGCCAAAATGATATCACAAGTTTAGTCCTTGGTGCGAGGGATGCTAGGAAATGTAGCTTTACAATTGCATCAGTTAAGCCCTTAATAAAATCAGGGTTCTCTGATTAGGATGTTGAGTAGACAACTAGCAGTTTTTGAGAGGCTATCCTCTGCTTGAGTTAGGTGTGAATCCTAGTAGGCTGTAGGACAAAATATTTTTTAATTTAGTTGGCTCTCAATTCTTCATGTGTGTGCAAAATGCATAAATGCTGGCAAATCTGAGGCTGTCCTATTCCTGATTATAAAGAATCTTTCATTTGTTAAAAGGAAAAACAAATCTTCTGTCACTGACCGCCAGGCCATCTCCCAACTGCATCCCTCATCAGTGCCAGAACTTCTCTTTTCATAGGGACTGTGTGACATGGAAGCATTGCCATCAGGCTTGGTGTTCTGCCACCAGTATGCTCACACCAAATGTCCTGAGAGGTTGGCTTAGCCGAATTGAATGTTAGCTCTTTTATCTTACATACTGACTTATGATTCTTGGAAGGTGAGTATTACCAGATTTAGCCATAGGACAGACTCCTCATCATAATCTCCAGAGCAGTCTAAATGGCCCAGGTATACCAGCCAGCCCTCCCCAGAATGTGTCTCTGTGGTGCTGAAGCCCTTATTCTCTGTGTGTTGTAGGGCCCCTTGTACCCGAACCAAGACGAGAATTCCCTGGCAGAAAGCAGAGGCCTGTCTAGAAGCTGTAGCCCATTACCCCTGCACAAAGATAGACTGTATTCTGCTGGAATCTAATCTGGAAACGTTTAATACATTTGCAGCACAAGTGCCAGCTACTTTACTCAAGAGGAAGCATGGTCGTTTTTTTTTCTCTTAAAGAGAAACTTTAAACTGAATAGAAATCAACCTCTTCAATATGCCCATCATACCTGATAATGAAAACATTCCTCAGTGAGGGGAAGAACTTTGGCCAAGAAAGAGAGACAAAAAAAAAAAAAAAGGAAGGGACAGGCTCTTATTGTGTTGAATCAGAAACTACTCTCTCTGGAAGAAATTCAGCAAATGAGTGTCTTGTCGAGTTACTCTAATGAAAACAGGGACAATTAAAACAGCACAAACCATCCCCAAATGCTCGAGGTTGGGATTTGCTGAACATCTAAAGCTATTTTCCAAATGTTTGGGGTTTGGCACAGTCCAGGCTCACGGTTGGGAAGTTTTCCTGCAGGTCTGTCTAAATGCTCCTATTTTTATTCCATTTCCTTGTAGTTAATATCCGACTAATTCATTTGTTCCAAAGTCTGCATCTGATACATGTTAGATATTGTCAGACTCTGCATGTGCCCATTCCCCTTCATGTGGTTGACAAAACTTTCAGGGTATTGCCTTTGTACCTGGGTTTCAAACCGGGGGCCCATTGCTTTCTCTTTGTCCTCCATTTTTGGGGATTTGGAGACTGTTTCAAGAATGGAGAGGGGTCCGTGTCATGTGTGGTGCTGCACAAGGATTTGGGAATGTTGGCTTCAAGAAACATTTCTCAAAACCTCAGGGAGATGTGATAGCTGACCTCACAGTTTTGAAAGGACAACGTATGGAGAGGGATTAAACCTATTCTCACTCGCCCCAAAGGGGTGGAGCTAGGACCAGAGACACATGTGGGCTTAATACAAGAAAGACTTTCTCATTTTAGAGCAGCCAGGAAGAGAAAGAGCTGCCTAGCCTTCACCAAAAGAGATGGGTCTTTATCAGAGATTTGTAATCATTCTCCATTAATTTTTGAAGCCTGAAAATGGATTAACGAAGCAATTCAAATAGACTGAATAGTTGGATTAGAAGACGTTAAAGTGCCTTTCTTCAAGTGTTAGGTACTGCATACGCAACACTTAGCACAGTGCTTGGTACATAAAAGATGCCCAATAATTATTTGGTGAATGAATGAACAGTAATTGAATGAAATCTGACACAGCTTTGGCAGTATCAATCATGGTGACAACCTCGAAAAACTGGGGTAGGTAGTAAAAGCTCTGGGTGTATTAAACATGGTCGTCCTTGTTTCCTGCCTCTGAGAGGCAAAGCCTAAAGTTTAAAGAAGACAACAATCCTGACTCTACTTCCTTCTCCAAGCCTCGGTCGAAACTGTTCTTGTGCTGCCACATACTATGGTGTCTGAACTTACAGCTGAGAATGTGTGGGACGTGGCAACCTCTAAGCCTGATTAGGCTTAAATGACACTTGTGCCCTAGTGTGATCAACCGGATAAGTAAAACCATGCCATGTTACAGAGCCCTCTTGAGAGGGTCTGAGACGTGAATTAGCACTCTGTCTGAACCTGATTATTTACTCAATAACCATTTTTGAAGGCCTGCTCATTGCCAGCTCTGTGCACTCTGGGAAAGGGAGGAGATGTTATTAGGTGCGAGCGGACACTGCTCGTGAGGCAGCCTAACAGGGGAAGGAAAGGTAAGGTAGTCAAAACAGAACGGGCCTCAGCATTCCAGGAAGTAACAACTTATTCAATACATTTTCAGCTTTTACAGCTCAAATCATCCTGGTCTTATTGTGGAATCTGAGGAAAATAGAGAAATTCAAGAACCAGATCTTCGAATTGCAGGAAGAAGAATTTGCATTGATAAACCATTAATTTTTATCAGTTTTATTTAGCATTAAAATCTCATTTAGCAGTCACAAAAATTCAACAGAGTAGGAATTTATATATCCATTTTACAGGTGAGGAAACAGGATTTGTAAAGCAACATAAGTTGCCCAAGATCACACTGCAAATACCAGCAGAGGCAGGATGCAAATTAATTCTGCGTGACCTCAGGGTCTGTGTTCATCACTGCCAGGAGAGCTCAGCATACACTTAGTTTGCAAGGTAATTTCTCATTATTGTTTTCCTGGCAAACAGCCTAACCCAGCACTTGACCTGAAGCATCTTCTGCTCCCTGAGATTGTCACACACAGATAAGAAAAATTAAGGAGTGAGGCTATGTCACCCATTTCCCAATACATCTCAATAGGAACCTGAGAGGAAATATTTTCAGAGTAGGAAACATTGTGGATCTGAGTTTGTGAACAATTGCTTTTTGGAAGTCCGAGTTTTTCTACCTACTTCAGAAGGTAGAAGGTAGAACCTTCCCAAACATTGGGTAGGTTCCCAATGTTTGTTCCAAATTCAGAGATTTGACTAACTTTCTGTGTCTGTGCAGCCAGTCCATCATTACTGCAGACAAGACTTCACAAATTAAGAGTAATTCTTCATGGTCAAAGGATGAGCTCTATCCCAGACCCATCACCTAATAGCCACGTGGTCTTAAACAGTGCACTTCACCTTTGAAGGTCAGTTTCCTTGGGTGTCAAATTAGGATGGGAACGACCTCAAAGAATTGGGACCAAATAAGGAAAAGCATGTGAAGACATTCTGTCACCTGTAAAAAGCTAGTCATATGAAGCAGTTAGTCATCTTTATTTTAGTTCTTTTCTATGGAAATTAACACACCTGTGGTTTCAAATGAGAGGGGGGAAAAAAAGAAAGCCCTAAATTGAATAGATTTAATAACCTTGCATGGATTAGTTTTACAAAAACATACTCTAAAATATTTATGTGAAAACGGGAATTTCAAACTGAGTCTCATGATTTGTCATCAAGCTTGAAGGCAGCTTCCTAAAATAAGAACTGTCCCCTTCATCAACTGGCATCAACTAGATTATGCATTGCAAAACAATCAGCCCACAGTTCCAGAAAGAGAAAGGAGAAAAGAAAAACTATCTATAGAGCTTCCAATTTTTCTTGAATTATTAGTTGGTGCTCTGCAGGATTTCAATTTTTTTCTTATGAATGGAGCTTCAGAATTACACAAAGCTTAATCTAACTAGAGCTGCCATCACAGAGGGAATGATAAGACCAATCCCCCATTCACCTTTCTTTCCAGTGAATAATAAAGTCTATGGGTGAGAGTATCAGTGAGATGAACTGGAATCTACCGAGCCTGAGGGGAAATCTTGAAGCAAGGTGGGAGGTGAAACAAGGTTTTCTATTCCTTGATGCTTCACACAGATGGGAGTTGAGAAGTTAATCATGTCAACTCTTGTTTGACAACAATGACCTAAAAGTGGTTTGGGAAACATCAGCAAACAAGATGTTCCACCTACAGGTAAAGAAAATAGTAAATAGGGTAAATACAATCTGCCTAATATGTTTATACTAAATAATTTGTATAAAAAATAAGCTAGCCACTATGCAAAACTTAATAATAATAATTTGGGTCATTAGACTCAATATATGTCAGTTTGCTCTATAGTCATAAAACTACCATTAATATTTCCTTTGTATTTGTTTAATATAAAGGGTACATTTGCAAGTGTCTCTCAGGTAACACCTTTTACTTTGAGACCCCAAAGCATTTTGACCATTTTTGTTTTCATAATTATACATTAATATAGTGACATACTTTAGGATTATTTAAGGTTGTTCTTTTGGGGACCTTTATGATATTCATCCCTTCTAACTAGTGAAATATTGTTGGCTGAATGAGTAGCCACGTTCATGAACTCATCATGAATATCTTTTATGTCCACTGGGCTGTAACATAATGGGGACCCAAGGAGGGGCTCTGATTTGGGGGTTCACTTCCTGCTTCTGAGACCTGACAGCAGAAAAGATTTTTAGAGGTACTAGTAAGTGTGGGAAGGGGAAACAGAAAGGACTGAAATCAAGATGCAGAAATCTCATCCCTGCCTCCTACCAAGAGTTTCCAGAGAGATGGATAAGAAGTTTAGCAGCTTGGGAATTTTCTGGTGGAGGAGTGGTTAAGAATCCACCTGCCAGTGCAAGGGACACGGGTTCGAGCCCTGGTCCCGGAAGATCCCACATGCCGCGGAGCAACTAAGCCCATGCACCACAACTATTGAGCATGCGCTCTAGAGCCCACGTGCTACTGAAGCCCGCGAGCCACAACTACTGAAGCCCACTCACCTCGAGCCCATGCTCCGCAACAAGAGAAGCCACCGTAATGAGAAGCCCGCGCACCGCAGCAAAGCGTAGCCCCCGCTCGCCGCAACTAGAGAAAGCCCGTGCAGCAACAAAGACCCAACGCAGCCAAAAATAAATTAATTAGTTAATTAATTAATTAAAAAAAGATGTTTAGCAGCTCTGCAGCCCTCTGGAGAAGCAGTCAAGGCCAAGCCCTTAGAGCCTGGGCTGCCAGCCCACCGCACATGGGCAGCCATAGCAGGAGTCCCTTGTTTCTAGAAGTTTAGAGGAAAGTTCTTTAGCTGCTCACATTGTGACCTGAACACCCTTCCCCTCTTGTGCCCTCACCCCACAGTAATTTCACTTGCTGCCGCTCTGGAGCCCCCCAGTTCAATGGCTTTCTTGAAACTCCTCCTCTCTCACCCTGACTGATAATCCCGCACAAAGAACCACAGAGAACCACACCCATCTGGGCTCCTGTTAACCTGTGACAGTAACCGCAGAGAAGGGTAAGGCTCAGGAAAAGCTGACTGGTACAACAGCTTCTTCTGAGTCCCCTGTTGTGTTCTACCTGGCATGGCCACATTCAGGATGCAGAAGAGAGAGGAGAAAGAGGAGACAGTGTCCACTTCTCCGTGTTCATTTTCAGTGGTGTGGATGAGGCACACATTGGGACCCCTTCTGGGTTTTACCTCCTGCAGAGGACCCAAATGCCAGCCATCACCACCACTACCATCGTCATCACCATCACCGCCACTGGGCACTTATTACGTGCTGTGCGATATTTTAAGCACTTGTACATTTAAATCCTCGTAACAAGTCTATGGGGGATATACTGCCTTCCCTGTTTTACAGATGGGGAGAGGCACACACTGAGCTCAGGTCATTAGCCCAGCTAGCAAGTAGGAGAGCCAGGACCCCAAATCCCAGGCAGTCTGACTCCAAAGCTCACAGGTTCCACTGCTACATTATATTGCCTCTCACAAAACAGAAACTGATTTTGAATATCTGATTCTATTTTTGCATTCTTAAAAAAAAAACAAACTTTCCCTTATTTAATGTAATACCCAGCAGAGTTGAGACTTTTATCATTATTATTATTATTACCTATTATTGTCATTACCTTAGGAATTTTAGAAATGATGTCAATCTGCTTTTGGAGCAGACTTTCTGGTTTTTTGGAGGGAAAGAACCAGAAAGGGCTCTTTGGTTGCATAAATAAAAAACACGTGCTCTTATTTTTCTTGGAAAAAAAGTGAAGCTATCATAAACCCGGATATAGATGCTGCAGCCCATCCTATTAAGTTCTGTTTTGTAATAGAAATGGAATGTATTTTTAGGATGACTGTATCCTTACAGAATTAGAAAAAAATTTTGGTCCCTTAATATGGACAGGAATTGAGCGGTTGGAATAATCCACAGTGTTGTAAAGACTGGATAACCCAGAATTTGGAGGGCAGACGTCACTCTCTGGGTAGTGGTGGGAGCTCCCCATGAAGAAAATGAAGGTTTTTGGTGTCAGTCATTCCATGTGTGGAAGGGAACAGGAGACCAGGGGAGAGACCTGGAGATGTGTGGTGGGTTCTGAGCTTCTGGGGAGAAGGCAAGAAGCTGGGGGTGGGGGAGTGGGAGTCCAGAGGTTGGAGACTGGCCTGGGAGCCCCCAGTGCAACCCCTTGTGGTATTAACTGTGTTACTCTCTGTTATTCTTGGACTATCCCTGGGCTTTCAGTTAATCTCCAGAGCCTGGTTTTAACTATGCTTTGGGCATTTGAAAAAAGGGCCAGTGCTCTGGAAACACATGTGTCTGTGGAGGGAGAACTTCGGGCGATGCATGGACATGTCAGCATGCCCCCTGGGGTCCCAGAATCAACAAGAGGAAAGGCACCCCGCGAGAGAAAAGATAATCCATCTGAGAGAGAAAGAGGCTTTGACCTTGGGAGTTTGGATGTTGAAGGACATTTAGTCCTAGTTTAAAGAGGTCTGGAAATAAATCTGGGTTATGCTAAAATAATTTCCACTCTGAACAACAACAGAAAAACCAGCTTGATACATAGTAGAAGACGTTCATTTTACTAGTCAAGTACCTCCCAAACTTAAGAAACAGACCTTTATAAAGAAAAAAAATTCTTATGGATTCTCAGTGTTATTATTATTATATTAATTAAATGTATAAAAATATAAAACTAGGTAAAAAGTCCTGATCTTTGTAGTTCTTAGACATAAAACCGAAACAAATTTCAAAGTTAACCCAAACAGAATTACAAAAGTACACTTTTATTAACAATAGCAATTTAGTGTAACTGATGATGTTGTTTTGGTGAAACTAAATGGCCAAAATGGTTTAAGAGCAGAAAGGAACAGGCTTAGTTCCAGTTCTACATTGTGATCTTGGCAGGCTTTTGTAGAGAGTACTTATCAGGATAAGTATACTCAAAAAAATTACCAAGTTCTAAAGCTTTGTTTTCTCCTTCAGGATAAGCAGACCTCCAACTTAATAATAATAATAATAAATTCTGCCAATGAGCAATCTTCAAAGGCCAATTTTGATGATCTACCACTTGATAACCATATAAAGCTGCCTTATATGCTCAAAGATGAGGCTATATTTGTGGCATTTTTGAAACATGCATTTCTTGAGAATCTAATACAACTATGGTGTGAATCAAACAGAACATTTTTCCATTGTGCATTTCATCCTGGCTGACTGCAAGCTGGTGTAAACAAAGAGGCTCTCTGGATAATACATTTGCTCACTACCTATGTGAATACACTACTCTCAGAGCAGTGCTGCTTCAGCAAGCCTATACCAACATGGGCATGTGCTAACTCAATTCCCCCACACCACGCTTTTTTTTCTATTGCAAAACTTTCAAATAGTGTGCCATGTCATTGTCCTCTGTGTGATGCAAATATGAACAGAAAACAAAATTGCAAATGTAAGCACTGAATGTAGCAATAACAGCATATCATTTTTGTGAAGCTGTTATGGACTAAATGTTTGTCTCTTCCATAAAATTCGTACATTTAAACTCTAACCCCCAATCTGATGCTATTTGGAGCTGGTGCCTTGAGGTGATGAGGGTGGGGCCTCTATGACTGGATTAGTGTCCTTATAGGAAGAGGACAGCCCAGAGCTCGCTTGCTCTCTCTCTCTACCAAGTAAGAACACAGAGAGGAGTTGCTGCCTTCAAGCCTATAGAAGAGCTCTCACCAGGAACTAAATAGACCAGCACCTTGATCTTGAACTTCCCAGTCTCTAGAACTGTAAGAAATAAATTTCTATTGTTTAAGACACCCAGTCTATGGTAGTTTGTTATGGTAGCCTGAACTAAGACAGTGGTCATTTAGATGATTAAGTAGAGACTTGATGTTTTTCTTTTAAGATTACCATCTAAATGATAACTCCTAAAATAAATTCCTGGGCAGAATACAGAAATCCTCAGGAATACATCTGTGGACTCTAGTCTGAGAACCAGGGTGGGTGTTTAGGCTTCCTAGGCTGCTCTGGCTTGGATGTAAGAACAGCCATGGACCGGGCTGCTCCGGCCCTGCCCCCACCTGCTCTGGGAGGATTCTAGCCACCCCTCAAATTCCCGGAAAATAATTCTAGGTGTCTCCGGATGTCTCTCCCGAACTCTGAGAACTGGTTCTTACAGGCCCCATGTAGTGTCAGCCCTTTGGCTGTGGCAATATTTCTGAGGAAGAAAAACATCAGTACTATCCCTTGATGTCCCTTAAGGCCACCACCTCAGTTGCTTCTGCTTAGCAAGGGCCCCATGGGTCTGTCTGCCATCATTGCAGCGTCAGTGCCAAAGCCGGAGCCTAAGTATGCGTGGCTGAGCCTAGGGCACTGAGGTGGTGGAAAACAAAGGGGTCTCTGCAGTTGTTGCCATCAGAGCTGCTGATGCCTTCACCTCTCCGTATCCCATGGGAGTTCATAAGAAACAGCTTTCCTAGTCATTCCATGGCTCTCCAGCACTCTGCCCTATGAACCTGAGTCTCCTCAGACCCTCAACTCTGTCTCCTTCACTCAGGCAGTCCGTTGGGTTCCTCCTGGGTTCCCCCTCCCTGTACTGTGTGGCCTGGAAACTCTCTCAAGGCAATTGCTGGGACAATTGTAAGGCCCGCCTAGTTTGTTTCACATTTCTTAAGGGTCACCGTCCTTCATTGTCTGATATTCACTGTCTTAAAAAACATTATTTCATTTAACTTATCAGATTTTTTCAAGTTTTTTTCAGGCAGGCAGGTAATTTCAGTCCTTATTGCTCCACCTTGGTCAGAAGTAGAAATTCCTGAACTGTTCTAGAAAGTAGAAGCAGTCTACACTCATAACCACATTGTATAGGCATTGCTGTTGTTCTGCATCCTCATGAACTCTTGATATCTTCAGACTTTCTAATTATTTTAAGGATTAAATTAGTTCACATAAGAGATTTAATGTGATTCTTCTTACAAAGAATCTAAAGTTTAAATGAGAGAGGACCATGTTTAATCTAAAGGAATGAATCTCTAATCATGAAGTTTCAGGCAATAGGGTACCAGGTGGAGGGATATGCCAGCACCAGGGGAATTAGTCCTATACTCTTTACCATTTGATTATTTCTATTTGTTTAAGGAAAGTAAAATTGTTAACTCATTAAAATTAATAGTTCTGTGAAATAGTGGTAACATTTAATGCCTACTATATATAAATCATAGAAAAGCACTAATTCTGTAAACAAAGAGGACCCTAGAGATTCGTGACAAAAATTTCCCACTTAAAGTCCAGAGGAAGACACAAAGATTAAGTGTACACTTACACACACAGGGTGTGCTAGGCGAGAGGAGCAGCATCAGCTGGCCACTTGGGTCACTTTGTGAAGCCCCACCCTCTCTGGAGACTGTGTTGCCACTGTTAAAAGCACTTACAATTGTTTCTTTGAAAATGACAATATTCCCCAGAGAAACTCTCAAGGAAGAAATCTAATTATCTTGAAATTATTGAATTCTCTAGGTAACAGAGTCTTTATTTCATTTTAAGGAAGATTGTTTGGTATTATTCATAATGGACTATTCTATCCTCCCCTCTCCCACCACGGTTTGGAGAGAGAAGCAGTGGAATTCTTCAATTCTTACTCTGCACCTGGCCCTCATCAAACTTTGCAAACACCCAACACTGTGCAGAAACATTTGGTTTAAAAAAAAAAAGACAAAGCTTTGGTAGTAAGCATACTCATTAAACTATAAAAAGTCTTTATAATCTTCATTTTATTTAGTTTTCTGTATTTCTATATCCATAGTCTTCATTCTGAAATAACATTTGTCTTGTGGTTGCTGACGGATGTGATGAAACAATCCAAAATCTGCATTCCACAGTTCTTTACAACAGACCAAAATAGCATTCTTGTTCACGCTACGATACCCCAGTGTTGGCGTGTATTCTGGCCAACTAGCAGAGGGCGAACAGAAAATACTTTATTCCTTGGTGCTAGAATATCCTCTTTATAGATACGAAATTGCTTCCTCCAAGGAAGAAACAAAGGTGCTTTATGCTACTTTTCTCCTTGGTCTAACTCAGAGGGTACAAGAAGTCGGAGACAAGGGTGGTCACAGCATTTGTTTCTGGAAATAAAATGTTCATAATTCCTGGTAAACGTGAATTCCAAGAGTTCACGGATGAAAATTAAGAAAATGTTTTCCATCAAAGAACTTTATTTTGGAGGCTGTAAAACTCAAACTGCCAACAAGTTTTCCACACAATAAGCCCTATTTTGAAGTTTCTCAGATTTTTGTTTTAAGGAATGGTAACCTATGTCTTCTACGCACTCCTCAAGAAACACTTGCAGCAGAAAGAGGTAGCTCGGATTTAGCTGGAAGTACTAGAGTTGCGTTTCCCACTTGCCACGGATTAGATGTGAGGAACAAAAGAGAGGGCCCAGGGGATAGTTTAAACAACCGTTCACTCCTTTTCTGGATCTTCCCAAATCCCAAAACAGGAAAGATCTTAAAAACAAATCCTCTAATCATGGCATTTCCTTTCTTCATGAGAATACAGCACATTCCAAACTTAACTGCAGAGCCCTTTATTAGGATGAAACCACTCATTCTAAAATCTAAAAGAAACGTTCTTGTCAAATGGATCTGGGAGCTCAAATATTACTTCTGTCTCACAGCTGCTGGAAGGAAACTTCAGGATTGCTCTATATGTACACTTCCCTTCCTCCTACATTCACCAGCCAACAGTCCTACCTTAGCCCTATCCCCCACTCATTCATTCCCACTGGCACCTGCTTTCTTCAGGCCCTGTCATCACTTGTGTGAATACAGGTCCTGGATGGGTTTCCCTGCTCTCTGTCTCTCTTCACTCCCAATGGTGTTGCCAGATGCACCTTTCAGACCTGCGAACAGCACTGGATCCCTTCTGTGCATAGAGCTCTCAATAGCCAATTGTTCCTTGTAGGGAGCACAGAGGGCTGAGCAGACTAAGCCCCAAATCTCCCTCCCTCCACAACACAGGAGCTGCTCTTCATCTCCCTCTTTTGTCTTATGCAGTTTGGATGAAAGATTTCATCGAAAAGGAAGCATGTTCCTTAAACAAACAAAGAAACAAACCAAAAAACCCCACAAACCACTGATCACAAGATAAACCCCTAATTCCTTTCCACGGCATTAGAAGGTCCTCCAAGGACAGCCCCATCCTTTCCAGGAGCCTCAGCTCCTGCCATTTCTCCCAATAACCTCAGCTCTAAGCCCTCATCAAGGGCATAACCTCTAACATATCAGGGTTCCCACACCCCTTGTTGGAATGACCTTTTAACTTATCTCCCCCACAAAGGACTTGTAAGCAATCTTGAAGACGCTGCTCATTTGTTACTTCCTCGTCGAATCTTCCTCAGCTTCCCTAGATAATTATTCCCTTCTTCATGCTCCCGCAGTATTATGATCCTTTTATCATCATCATCTTCTACGCTGCATTGCTATTTTGTCTTTCTTCCTGGCACTGTGTCCCACTGACCTCAGCACTGAGCACAGCTTTCTTGGCACACAGTGGGCATTCTCCAGTTAATTAATGCTCTCATGCTGTGTAAAACCAAATCTTTTCCCATCAATTTTATTAAGGCCTGTGTATGAGAACTGCTAAATTCAACCTTTAAAAGCAAATAATCAAATGAACAAAAATATCCACTTACAATATGTAGTACATCCCCTACATACGAACCTTCAAGTTGCGAACTCTTAAAGGTGTGAACAAACTTTGCTGGACTTACCAACAAATTGGACTTACGAACGTGTTCTCAGAACAGAATTCATTCGTATGTAGGGGACTTACTGTACTAGAAAAAGAAAAGAACCTTTGAAGAGGGGGAAGAATGTGGGGTGATTGAACAAAACCAAGAATCACAGCTGATTAACTGAGTTTCCTGAGTTTTGCAAAGATCTGCTGTTTGTGCATATGTGGAAACTCCTAGGAACTTGTAGGCACCAGGGTGAGCTGTTTTTGAAGGATAAGACTAACATTTTCCCCTTCATTTTACATACAATTGAGCATCACTAATTCAGATCAAAGGGCGGGATAACTGTTTGAATTAATGAAATTCTGTGTCATAAGATATTTTCAAAGTAATTGCTTTTTTAACACTTTAGACTTAATTTAATAAAAGCACAGGTTCATTTCAAATGTATGTATTCATCACATGCCAAGTATATTGTTAATCACTTAAGAAAAGTTTAGTATTTGTTTGTGTCACCAATTCCACTACAAGCATTATTTTTCAAAGATAGGTCAAAGGGAAACTTCATGATACTTGGTCAGATGATCACAATTCTGAACTAGGTTCAGATAAACTGTTAACATTTCAACATCACGTTGTTTTTCAGCAAATATGCATTAATGCATAGTATTCCCAAGACTGGAATGAAGAACTGGGCTAGGGAGAGGCCATTCTGTATTCACTTCATGTTTCCAAATTATTTTCATGGTGAATTTAGCCAGTTTTCCGTGGCTCACAAAACTCTAGGCTGGCTTGAGTTTCCTGCTTCCTTCTTTGGCAAGACTACACCAAACCTTTTCAAGAGATGTGTTCTTACTTAGAGGAAAGGAAATATCAGATCCAAGCTGTTTTACATGTACCAGATGCCAAGCACCAAACAAAGCAGCTCAGCTTTTCAAAGACTTGATATCATAACTCTAGCCACTTGAGTAAAGGCTCAGTCCTGGAATGGCCAAGTTAAATAAGGCAGAATTAGGGCTAAACTGATCTCCACGTCTAGTCTTCATAAATCTGCATGAAGAAGTTGTGAACCAAAGAAAATAAATTAAAAGTGTGTAATACTGGTCCATGTCCAATGGATCTGTGTGCTTTGGTGTTACTGTGAGAACTGTCTCTTCTCAGTGCACAATGATTTTGATTGTGGAGGTGAAACCAAGAAAATGCTGGATTCCAGAAGACAGCACTTCAGAAGATCAACCACTTGGAATCCTTGCCTCTAAGTGAGGAGGAGGGAACAGGTCTCATAGATTTCTTGAGAGCCATTGTCACATCCTAGTGGCTTTTAGAAAGGAAACACGGGAGATCTCTTTCTGGATGCTCATCTCAGGCAAAAGGATACAGAACTGTAAAGAATCAGACATGTGTCATGGATCTGACAGATTGGTGGGATTTCTGGCCCCGAGTAGAGGAAAGTTACTAAGGTCTAGAATGTGGGAGGGAGTTGTACTGGAGAAGAGGTTGATTTTCTAGCAACTGCAGTTGGTTGGATCTTTATAGTAAGTGCCTTTTGATTATAGCTGAGGACCTCTCATTGCACAACACCATTGAGCATCACACACACACACACACACACACACACACACACCCACAACACAATGTGAAAAGTGCCCCCTAGAGTTGTGCAGTGCAGAATTCCTGCTCCACAGCCCTGTCTGTAATGCATGACCCTGCCTCCTTGGCTGCAGTTGACCGCACCAGGGATGAATGAATGCTTGGCCATGCTGAGCCAATCAAGGCAATCAGATTCTTTATTTTAGTTTTTGTTTGTTTATTTGTTTGCTTTTATTTTATTTATTTATTTATTTTGGCTGTGCCATGCAACTCGCAGGATCTTAGTTCCCCGACGAGGGACTGAACCTGGGCCCCAGCAATGAAAGCACTGAGTCCTAACCACTGGACCACCAGGGAGTTCCTGGATTCTTTCTTTTAGGAATTTGGAATCTGAATTGTATCTGAATTGAGACATTTGCAACAAATCAGTTTCCTTATATGAAGACAAAGTAAACTTTAGCCTCTGGAACTGTGTATGTATATGTGTTGAATGGTGGTTGGGAAGGGGGGACTCTTCTATCTGAGGCTGCATATTCTGCAGAGAGCAAAGAATGAAGGCAATAACTAGAAGTAGCAGCAAGAGATAGAGAGAGGGGCCTCTGGAGGCTCCTGACGACTTCTCTACTCCTGGCTACAGACCCATCCTGAGGTTCACCTGCATTTCTGTTTTCGGGCTCCATGAGGTATCTACATGCTTAAAACAAAAAGTGATACCAAAATTCACTTAAGATGATGGTTGCTTCTATAATTTAAGAGTCCCAATAAAGATACTAAATAAAATAGTCACTTATAAAATCGGGCCTTGTTTGTAGAAGAATCTGCCCTCCTTTGTAATCGATGCTAGGCTCAGGGAGAACTATATGTAAACCAAATCAGGCTTCCTATTTGCAAGCCCTTCTTAAGGACCTCTGAGAGCAGCCAGATTAACTGTATGATCTGGCTTTGTGGTTAATATTTCTTTCTATGGTAAAGTTCTTTAAATTCAACCTGTGTGCCACTTGCCGCAGTTTCAGCCTCCTTCTTACTGGTTCTCATCTAAGTGGATTTGGAGAATAAATAACAACCAAACATTCTTGGGATAATAACTTTAAGAGCTAGACATAGAAATAGGCAGGCATTTCAAGCTAACTTGATTCAACCCTCTAATTTGACAAATGAGGAGTCTGAGACCACAGAGGCTTATGTGATTTGCCCAAGGTCACATGTGGAATTGTGGCAGAGCAGGGACTAGAACCCAGATTACAAGCTTCCTCAAAGCCAGATTTCATCAGAGAGAAATGCTGAAGGCAAAGGCAGTCATTTTTCTGGTTGTTAATTTTAACTTCCCAGTTATATGGTCTGGATAGTTTCTAACACCAGGACACTCTCAAGAGGTAAAATTCCTTGGCAAATAACTGAATGGTTTCTCCATTTAATTACTGACTCAAGAATACATAGCTGAGTCATAGGCTTTTAAGATCATCTTGACAATTTTGTACTTGTTAGAAAAAAAAAATCTTCTGAACTTTGAGTTTAGATCTCATGAAAGGAGTATGTCGCCAAGGCATCAGTCAGATTTCAGAAAAGTATGTGCCACATGAAGTTAAAATTGTTCTAAACCGAAAAGAAAGAAAGAAGAGGAAAAGAAAGAAGGAAAAAGTATACATACTTAACTACGTGTTAATGGTGTGCTTGTGAGTCATGACAAAGTCAACTTGCAGTATGAGTTATAGGTGGAACTGGCTCTTATTATTATCAGTTAATATGATGTAGGTTTCAGATAGAGTACAGAAACACAAGTGTGAGGTCAACTAATCCTGCTAAGTCTATAATGATTCTCTAACATGGCATTATTCAAAGAAAATGCTAAATCCTGAGTAGTCCAATATATTATTGTTCTTTTAAAGAAATGGATTGAATATTTTGAACTTTTGAACAATTAAAATCCCCTTCATTTCAAATAAACATGGGTTATTATATTGAAGACCTTTTTAACCAAAGGAAAAGAAAAAAAAATATTTAACAATATTTAGAATCCTAGGTACACTGTAAAATAGAGAGAAGAGACAGAATTGCTACTGTGATCTGTGTGTGTGTGTGTGTGTGTGTGTGTGTGTGTGTGTGTGTGTGAGTGTGTGTGTGTGTGTGTGTGTGTGTGTGTGTGTGTCAAGCTGGGCCCTCCATGTGTGGTGCCTCCCATAAGACAGGTGCCTGGGCTAGTCAATCATGGCTCTGATCCAGTAGTAAAAAGTGGAATTTCTAGCATGAAGAAAGACAAAAAGGAAAATATTCCAGGTAAGGCCTAGCATGGTGGAAGAGAGAGAGAGAGAGGGAGGAAGAAAGAAAGAAAGAAGCAAAGAAACAAAGAAAGAAAACAGGAGGGAGGGGAAAGAAGGAAGGAAGGAAATAAGAAAGGTAGGTAGGGAAGGGAGAGTGAGCAACAGACTAAAGTGAAAAACCTTGCCTTTTCCAGCCCTACCAAGAGAGCTAGTGGATCTCTAGCTATCCACTTCCCTCTCTGGTGCCCTTCAGGAAAGTTGCATAAGAAAATTTTAAGTCTCTACAAATTCTACAGTTCTATGATTCTGGAATATATATCCTGAAAACGAAAATGATCAGCTTTAAGAAAAGCCATCTGATAAATAGAAGTTGTTGCCCCAAAATACAGTTGGAATATTGTACATGACATAGTATACCATCTACCAGAATTATATGTATCACACTCAGTGGACTTTAGTCTTTAACCAGACTCCTGGTCAATTTGACCCTTACTTTCAAAATGGATAATAGGAAATGAATACAGGTCAAAATAACCTGAAGCTTTTCCCTCAAGTCACTCTTCTCTACAAGAAACTCCTGGCAAAGAAATCCTCAGTGATGTATAGCAGTCGGTGTATAGCGAAAGTGCCCTCAAGAAGACTGCTGGATTTGGGCCTCCCCTCTCTTCAGGATAATGGCCCTGTGCAAGGTCACTGGTGCTTCTACCTGCCCCAGCCAAGAAACACTCACTACTTGTAGCTCAGAGAACAAGCTGAGCTCTTTGGGACCTCCATCCCTTCCATCTGCCCTTCCTTCTACCTCTCACCACTAACTCCCGCCCCCAGCCCTTCCCTTCCCTATGCACACAGCCCACTCATTCTCCAGGTCTCAGCTTAGTCATCCTCATCTCTCAGGAGCCTCCTGGGGACCTTCAAGCCTGGTCTTGGAGCCCCTCATGGATTTGCCTGCACAAAACCTGGTATATCAGTCAGCTTTTACTGCATACAAAACCTCAGTGGAATACAAAAAAAAGCACTTATTCTCATTCATCTGCAGGATGGCTGGAACGGCCCTTGCTCCATGTCTCCTTCTGATGTGCAGTGGTTTACCAGGACCTATTTCCCTCATGGTCATCCATAAACTCAAGCCCAGCCAAGCAAGCCCACTCCAAGCCAAAACAAGGCACATGGCCAAGCCCAGAGCCAAGGGCCAGGGAAGTCCACTCTACCTATGAAGCCACGGAAAGGGTGGATAGCTAATACTAATGCTACAGGGAAGTGAGGAGTTGGAACCAGCAATTCAACCTGCCCCACCAATATTAATAGCACCTACTACAGCATATTATCATTATCTGTGTGAAGTCTCCCTCTAGATTGTTACCTTCTTAAAAGCAGGAATTATGGTTTTTTCATCTTTGTATTGATAATATGGTATATAATAGGCACATGAAAAATATCTGAGTGAATGAATGAATGGAGATAGGCAATACTATACCAGGCTCTATCTCTGGTCCTTCATAATACCCCTCCCGTGTGCCCACTGAATGTTCTTACTATTGTAACCAAAAGGACAGCTAAATCAGTATGGATGGGATCTGGTTCCTGTTGGGGTGGAGACTGAGGGAAAGGGACTCCCATCTAAAGTCACTTGACCAACTTTGGCCCATGTCCTTGATTGCCATTGGTAGCCTCCTTGAAAACAGCTCTCATGTGTCTATCCCAGTTGGGTCCTGAGGTCCCACAGGATTGCAGGCTAAAGCGGTGGGGCTCTAGAACACATTTTTAAAAAGTATTTCAGAATCTGATCTGCTGCTTGGCAATTTGATTTAGAGCAAACAGAGGAAATGGAACACATTTTTAAGCAAATACTTCCCTGATTACTTACACATGCAAATTCATGCACTAAATTTAGATGTGCAATTAAACCTCTAGTTATTTTTGAGTCCACACTTATAGGCCAAATCAGATGCCCAAAGGAGGCACGTGGTTGGTTTATTTCTGTGTTTTTGCTTGCGTTCTTAACTCCGGGCTCTCACCTGAAAAGAATGTGTTGGCTCACAGGTCTCAGTGACCCAGTTGTGGGCCTAAAGGAACAAGGTGGTTGAAGGACATGCCAAGTTTTGTGATTTTAAAGGATACAGCTGCTCAGAATGTTGCTTCTCTGGACAGAGAAATGACTGGTGATGATCCCCTCTTAGAAAATTGCAAATAAGGACAGAGTAGGCACCATCCTCAGCACGGCTGTCATTCTTGTAAAGAACAATTAATGATCAGCTAGCCAAAGCCAGTATTGGTTTCCCATGTGGCAATTAGTTTTTTACATACTTTCATGATCCATATGAAAACGTTAATGCTGCACGATTTTGTGCCAAATGACGTGCTCAGATGCCAGTTTTACACATGCAAAGCAGATGAGTGGTTTGGAAAGTTTGTGCTCATCATTACTTTGCAAGAAAATGGCATCACTCCCTCAACTCCTAGTCAGTGACCAATGGTTCAACTTTCTTTTCGCCTTGCCTACAAAAGTATCATTTACTTAAGTGCTTCCTCACAGAGCATCCACGTAACACCATTTTCATTACAGGCAGGAATTCATGACTGGGAGCTTATCCTTGATGGTCAAGCACATGCCCCTCTGTGGGCCCTGATGGACACTTTGTCCTGACTTCCTGCATCAACATGATGGAGAAAGACCTCCTTTGACAGGCGCTCGGAGAATGCCTTGTGCTGTCTGCTCTGTTTTCCACTCTCCACCCTACCTTTCCCACTGCTTTCCCTGCTGTGAGCCTCCCACAGACAATGGTTCTGTCCCCTGGTCTCTGCTAAGTAGGAGAAGAGGTCTGCTGTTTTTAAGAGTGTGGAGCCCACGATGCATGTATGGGTAATTGTTTAAATACCACTCAGTGAGAATGTACCGCATGCCAGGTGCTGTGCTTACAAACATCAGTGTATTTGCTCCTCAGAAACAATTCTAATAACCCTACAAGATGGACATTATTATCTCCATTTCACAGATGAGCTGAAGCAAATTTTCCAGGTCCCAGTAAACAGAAGAGCTGGGATTCAAACCAAGCCTCTCTAAATTCAAATCCCAGGCTCTTACCTACTATTACAGGCCTCCTCTACTATCCCACGGATACCTAGAGAAGACTTGTAAGGCCCCAGTCCAGTTCTGAATCAAAATAATACTTGTTAATAATGCCTTCCTTATAAGACATTTAATTTCTTCATTGTGAATATCACTGCATCTGAAAAAGCAATATACTCAGTTTGGCTGGGATATTTTCTTTTTTTTTAACATCTTTATTGGAGTATAATTGCTTTACAATGGTGGGTTAGTTTCTGCTGTATAACAAAGTGAATCAGCTATACATATACATATATCCCCATATATATCTCCTACCCCTTGCGTCTCCCTCCCACTCTCCCTATTCCACTCCTCTAGGTGGACACAAAGCACAAAGGTCAGGGAGCTGATCTCCCCGTGCTATGTGGCTGCTTCCCACTAGCTATCTATTTTACACTTGGTAGTGTATATATGTCAATGCTACTCTCTCACTTCGTCCCAGCTTACCCTTCCCCCTCCCCGTGTCCTCAAGTCCATTTTCTACATCTGCGTCTTTATTCCTGTCCTGCTGGCTGGGATATGTTCTGAATGTACATTTTTCATTGAATATCCAAAACCAAGATTGCAGATCCCTGCTTGCTTCCACCTTCCCCAAAGGTAAAAATTGTATAACCATGTTGAAATCTTATGTTCTCTTATCTACTGCATTTTAACAGGCAGAGCAAGTAGTATGAGAGCCTCAGATTCTCTCACGTGGTATGGAGCACGCAGCTCAAAAACATCAAGTGGTGTCTTAAATAAGCCTTTGGAGAGTTATTCCTAGTGAGTTGAGAATGAAGCAGAAGAACACAGAATCCTTGACTTTTCAAAATATGTCTTATTTCAGACACAAAGGTTCTGTGCTTGGTTTGCAACTGATATCTCTTTGGATCTTTTATGGCATCATTATCTAACATAAGTACTCCTTGGGGTTCCCGAGGTGATGGAACTGTGGGTGGGAGAGGCTGGCCACATCCCATGGATGTGCAGGAGGACTTAGCAAGACACATATGATGGAGACTGCTCCTCCAAAAGCCTTCAGAGTTGCTAAGAGCCTGTACCCCATGCCTGTCAGGTAAAGAGCATACCACGAACGCAATTCCATCGCACTGGGGGAGGGGAGGTGAGAGGTGGAGAGTCAGGGGCTAATGTCCAATCAAAATGGAAAAGAAGTGTTTGTGGCTAAGAGAAGCATCCAGATGACTTGGCAAGGATCCCCTTACTGCCTTTTGTCAGAGCTCTGCTTTCCTTTTTTTTTTTTTTTCTTTTCTCTGCTTTCCTTTTGTCTCCCAAATTCGGGAGTTAGAAACAGGCTGTGACCATTCTCAGAACCCCTGGGAATGACTCTAACTCCAAAGACCTTTCACAGTTCTCACGTTAACAACACCTCTTCTTGTTGAAGAGAAGTGGCTGAAACACTTCTTGGGTGAGTAGCTGCATGGCTTTGGTCTCTTTGCTGTCTGCAATAAATGGGAAGGCTGTACCCCTCCCACATGAAGGTGTGAGCAGCACAAACCTGATGCACAGTGCTCTGCTGCTGAAGATAGCGTAAAGAATTAAATTCACTTACAGATTGGACTGTAGTCCAAGTTGGCCATTGCACTGCTTCTGGGGTTTTAAAAAATCTTTTTTCCCTTTATCCTTATTCCTTTAAGCTTTTTTCTCTTTATCCTTGTTCTTTTAAGCTCAAATGTTCCGTGCTTCTAAATTTTATGTGTCCAAAAGTCGGTGACTACAATGTAAATGAGGTTAACTTGAGACCCTCCAGGACAGTGAAATCCCGTGATACATCTGTTCCACAGCTCGGACCCAAAATATACCATACCTATTACTAATCACAAGATTATAAAAGAATTCTCCCATATTTTCTTCCACTATGCTTATATTTTGTGGTGTTTAGTGCTTAAATTGCATTGGAATTTATTTTTGTATATGGAATGATGTAGGAATTTGAGTTTTCTTCCAAAGTGCTAGAATAATTTTCCCAGTGCTCTTTATTTCATATATTCTCCCCTTTCTCCACTGATTAAAATGCCTGATTGACTTTATGTATTAAATTCACATATATAGAAGGCATTTTTATTCCTCTCTCTTTGTTCTTTTCTGTATCTGGAGGAAGAATTTTAATTAACATAACTACATATAATAGTATATTTAATATTTGGTCATGCAAGTTCACATTTTAATTTTTCCATACATTTTCTTGGATATTTTAAAAACATTTTTCCTTTATATGAACTTTACAATCAGTATGTCAAGTTTATTCAGATTATTTTACTATATAGATTAATTTGGAGAGAATTATTACATACAAAATATGGAGTCCTTTAGCACATTTACTATTAGGTTAATCTTAGTGTTTTGCTGTTACCATGATAAGATGCTCTTTGTCTACTACATTTTCTAAGTGGCTATTGTTGACAAAGATGCTAGTGGGTTTTTATATTAAAAAAAAAAAGTATACCATACAAGGCTTCTTGGGCTCTGGGTTCTCTCACTTTGTCCTTCCAGAAAAACTGCTCTGGGACACTGTCTGCTTCTCATCAACAATATTTCCATCGCGAGTATTACAAGCTGATAAAAAGAAGTGCTCAGGCTTGCCTTTTTCCCTGGCACCCACTGGAATTTCTGTTGGCACCAAGGTGCTGATGGTGAACCTATCCCCAGGGAGTCCAAGGGGAAGATTGTCATGATCGCCATCACACTTATTTTTTCATCATATGCCTTTCTAATTAATTTCCAGCTTTTTCAGGAATTTCCATAAAAAAGAACAGGATTGGGAAGAAAAGCCTTCTATGAAATATTATTTCTCATTTATTTTCATTCTGAAAAATTAAATGCTGCACATCCTTCAAGGCATAGTGTTAAATTCCACCTCCATTATGAACTCTTCACCAATATTAAAGTCAGAAGTTACCTCTTTTTCCCCAGGGCTTCCCCGGCCTTTTGAGGGTACCTCACTCACAGAACTCATCACACTGGGTCTGATCTTTTAGTTCTTAAATTACAAATCTGCCTCTAGACTATAAATTCCTGGTTGGCAAGTAAGTCCTGTTCAACTCTACGTATTGTGCATCCAGCATGATGTCTTACAAGTAATAGGTTTTCAAGATGTTTGCTGAAATGATTAAATCTATGAAAATGTCTTGGAAATATCAAATTCAAGAGATATTAAAGTGCACTATTTCAGTGGTTCTGAAACTTTATCATGCATCAGAATCACTTGGAGGGCTTGTTAAACCCAGATCGCATGGGTCCCACCCCCAGAAGTCTGTGGTAAAGCTGCGTAATTTGCATTCCCAACAAGTTTCCAGGTGATGCTGATTTTGGTCCAGAGACCACTGATGATTCTGGTCCAGAGACCACTCTTTAGAGAGTGCTAAACTATTTTTTTTCACGTTTCAATATCTCTGATATCAGGCTATGTCTTAATTTTGTTGACATGTCAGTTTAACTTACAAATTTTTTATTTCATAGTAGTATATAAAATAATGGTTTTCCAATTGACAGTATCTTACATTAAATGAAATCTAATTAAGCCTCCTGTTATAGATTTGACTCTACATTATAAAGCATAGCAATGAAATGTTTAAAAAATGTAGCCCAATACTAGTTCTAGAGAACACATACGTAAGATTGCAGTGCTTAATCTTTAAAATGGCAACAGAATAAATCATCTTTAGGGCCTCATATGAGATCCACAGAATAACAAATTAGCTCAGTCTGGCCAGGAACATTGAGAAAAGAAAGGCAGGCATTTTCACATTCATTTCTGGTGACTGCTAAGGCCACTCTCCTTCTCTAAAGTAAAAGTTCCATGAGGTCAGAGTTTATATCTGGTTTTGCTCATAACTGTAGTCCTAGCTCTAGAAAACTTCCTGACGCAGCATTCAGTAAATATTTGTTGAATGAAAATTTTTACTTAAAAACATCAGCATTTCAGCGTTCCTTACCTGCTATAAAAGAGATGAATTATGAGACATAGCACGATTTGTCAGTAGAATACTCACTAACTGATGCCAGTGCTGACATTCTCTCTTCTAAGCAAACAAAAACAACAAAACAAATCAAGAGCTTAACAACTAAGGACCACACCTAAATTGTAAACATTCCGGTTAAACAAGTATCCCAAGGTCACATACCCAGACATGTTGTCCCAGCTGCCCTACTTGCAGGGGTGGGCCAGGTTTGCCATCTTCAGGAAATGCTGTTTGCTGGGAAGTAGTGGGAGCAGAGGGGAAAGAATTCCTTCCATGGGAGGTTTTGTCAAGAAGGCTCAGGGGATTTCCCTGGTGGTGCAGTAGTTAAGAATCCGCCTGCCAATGCAGAGGACACGGGTTCCATCCCTGGTCCGGGAAGATCCCACAGGCCACAGAGCAGCTAAGCCTGTGCTCTAGAGCCCACGAGCCACAACTACTGAGCCCACGTGTCACACAACTGAAGCCCGTGCGCCTAGAGCCTGTTTTCAGCAACAAGAGAAGCCACCGCAATGAGAAGCCCGCGCACTGCAATGAAGAGTAGCCCCCGCTCTCCGCAACTAGAGAAAGCCCACGCACAGCCATGAAGACCCAATGCAGCCAAAAATAAATAAATAAATAAATAAAAAAGAAGTCTCAAGCCCAGTCTGATCATTATTCCCATAATCTTGCTGGACTCAGGCCTAAAGGAATTTTGACATTTAAGGTATGAGTCAATAAATATCATCATTTAATCCCTTTCCTGAGTTCAGAACCAACTAAGAAATAGATACAGGAGTCAGATAGGAAAAAACACAGCAGCATCCCCAGTGACAATGCTGTTTGGAGGATGCAATTTAGGCACAGAACATGAGCTTGGTAAATAAGCCACTTCCCCTGAATTAAGTAGACCTCCTGCTGTGTTGTAACTACTGGGTCACAGCCAGCCCTGGACAACTGCCACCTCCATACCAGGGCTACAGCCTGCCCTACTCTGCTTAGTCTATGGCCCAGAAAGCAAACAGCAGACTTCCTGCAGGAAGGCAGCTCTAAAACAAGAGAACATAGAAGCAGCAGTGTCACATATGCCTGATTCTGCTGTGCCCTAAATGGGAGGAGGGACCAGATCGTTTCTCTAACAGAGACTCTCCAGTGTGGAAACACAAGGTGTGGGCAAGAAGTGTTCTTTCCTAATGGACACTATCTCTTCATACACCCCAGGTGACTTAGAATTATGCAACTGGCTGGTACTGCCCAAATAACATTACCTGATTTCTGCAAAGCATTGGGAAAACTTTAATTTTTTAATTATTCCAATGAATATTTCTTGAATGTAAAAGCTAATGAGAAAAAGAGGAAACCAAACAGACCAGGAAAGAAAATATCAGTCATTCCTGGGGGAAACAATTCTCTCTGTGACTTGCAGCCTGTGACACTGAGATCAGGCCTCACTCAGGCCATCTTCCCTACAATTACCTTGTTACAAGGGATCGCCAGTCCAGAGGAGATCACAGTGCAGGGATTGTCAGTCCAAAAGAGAATTGGTTTTTCCAGGTTTTGGTATTTGTCACTGAGGGAAGACTTTCGTTGTTGGTTTGAAAGACATGATCAAAGGCAAGATAGGGCTCCCCTCCGGCTCTCCTGTCACTGCTTTGCCAGCCCTGCAGCTTGGTGTCTGCGTGTGGCCTGTGAGCCCCTCTTGCTCAGCAATGGGCTCTTCAGGCTTTGGGGAGCTCTGCCCAGGGCTTCGAGATAACACACGCCTCTGTAGAGGACCCTGTGGCAACTGTGGATGTGGAGTGAGTTGTGATCTTCGTTTTTGGAGGCAGCACTATTATTAAAGTATCTACCATAGGGGCCGTTGCACTGTTTTGCAACAGGAAATGAGGGAATGTTTGGGTAGGAGGGGTGCAAAAGTCTAATGAGCACCACACCCTGACAGAGGAAAGCGTTGTTAAAGCAGCTTCTTGTAAGGGCTCTACTTTTCATGTGTTTTTCCATCTCCGGGCAAGACACTGTTGTCAGCAAGGGTCATGCCAGGGCACCCTAAACCCAAACACCTGTGTACATCACGACATGGAAAGACCTTGAAGTGGGATTTATGAAAGCAATGGATAGGGTTAGTAGACGATGCCTCAGCCTCCGCTGTGGAGTGAGAACTATACATTATTTAGTTAAAGCCAGGCATGATTTTTTAGAACACACTATAAGTCATTAGTGGGTTCCTGATGTATTCCCAGTGTCCCATTTTAGAGATGGGTCAGGCTTTGGGATGGAAAGACGCCAAAGAAGAACACTGAAAGTAAAGTAGATGGGAGGGGGGAAGTATCTAACTTTGAGGGCATGTGTTTCACAAAAAGCGAATATTTTGAACTGAATGATTTTTTTCCACAGTATTTGTTAATTGTTTATTTATCAAGAGAAACTGTTTTTTAGCCCAGATAGTCATAGTTCATAGTTTCATAGTTCAGGAACACATAGTTTAGGAATGCCTACCAACATTTGTGCAATATACCTGAAGAAGTATTTAGAGGCAAATGTATAGTTTTACATTTTTCAGGAAAAAAAGTAGGGCTTGGAATACGATCTAAAGCTCCACATTAAGAAGCTAGAAAAAGAACAAATTAAACCCAAAGTAGAAAAAAGAAAAATAACGAAGGTGAGAATGGCAATCGATGAAATAGGAAACTGACAAATAATAAAGTCAAAATGTTTCCCTCAAAAGGTTAATAAAAGGTTGCAAGATTGATCAAGTAAAACAGAGAAAATACTTTTATCAGCATTAGGAATGAAAAAAGGGAGCACGTCTACAAGTCCTACAATCAAGCAAAAGATATTAAGGAAACATTACAAACAACTTTGTGTTGATAAATTAAACAATATAGATGAAATAGAAACATAATTTTAAAAACATAACTTACCAAAATAGATACATACATACATAAATATTCTTACGTCAACTCAAATAGCTGAATTCATTTTCAAAAATCTTTGTACAAGAAAAACTTGAAACCCAGGTGATTTTACTAATGAAATCTATCATGATTTTTTTTTAATCTTTATTGGAGTATAATTGCTTTACAATGTTGTGTTAGTTTCTGCTGTATAACAAAGTGAATCAGCTATATGTATACATATATCCCCATATCCCCTCCCTCATGCATCTCCCACCCTCCCTATCCCACCCCTCTAAGCGGTCACAAAGCACCGAGCTGATCTCCCTGTGCTATGCAGCTGCTTCCCACTAGACATCATGATTTAAGGAAGAAATACTACCAATTCAACACAAACTCTTTCAAAAATAAAAGAGGATAATTTTTCCCAACTCATTTTATAAAGCAAGCATAATCCCAGTACCAAATACTGACAAAGACATAATAAAAGAAAACTACAGACAATATTTCTCATGAGATAGATTTAAAATTCTTAACAAAACATTAGAAAAATAATCCAGTTATACATTTTAAAAGAAAATACATCATGACTAAGTGAGGTTTTCAAGAGATGCAAGGTTGGTATAACACTGGAAAATTATTCAGTGAAATTAAAGAATAAAGAGAGAAAACTATATGATCATCTCAGTAGATGCATAAAAAATTTTTGACAAAAGTCAACAACCATTCATGAAAAAACTGAGAAAATTAGGAATAGAAGGAACTTCCTCAAACTACTCAAAGACTTCTCTGAAAATCTATAACCAATATACTACTTAATGATATTTCCTCCTAAGATCAGAAACAAGTCAAAGACATCCACTTTCACCATTTTACTGGAGGTTCTAGCCAATGTAATAAGATTAAAAAAAAAAAAAAAGAAAGAAATTAAAGGTATACAGGTAAAAGGCACAAAGAAAGAAAGTAAAATTGTCATTCTTTGCAGATGACATGAATGTTTATGTAGAAAACCTTATGGAATAGAGAAAACAACTATGAGGACTAAAGAGTGAATTTAGCAGGGTGAACATACAAAAATTAATTCTATTTCTATATATTAGCAATAAACAATTAGGAAACAAAAATTTTAAAATACCATTTGCAATAATATCAAAAATGTCAAATACTGAGAAAAAATCTAATAAAAGATATACAATTCCTGTACAATAGAAACTATAAAACATTGTTATGATAAATTAAAGAAGACCAAACAAAATGGAGAGACACAATATGTTTATGAATTTGAAGACTAAATGTTGTTAAGACATTCATTCTCCCCAGATTTATTTATGGATTTAATATAATCCTTATTAAAATTCCAGCAGGCTTTTTTTAGAGAAACTGACAAGCTGAGTCTAAAACCGATATGGGAATGCCAAAAGAATTTTTAAAAAGAATAAAGTTAGAAGACATAATATCTGGTTTCAAAACTAAAAATAATGCTAGATGAATCAAGACATTGTGGTATTGACATGAAAATAGGAAAATAGCAATAGAACAGAATCCAGAAATAGACCCACACATAAAGAGTTAATTGACTTTTGACCAAAAGTGACAAGATAATTCAATGAATAAAGGAAGACTTAACAAATGGACCTGGAATAACAGGATAACTATATGAAAATAAAAATAACTTTGACTTCTATCTCACTCCATACAATAAGATCAGTTTGAGATGGATCATAAAACAAAGTAGAACCTAAAACAATAAAGTTTCTAGTAGAAATCATGAAATAATATCTTTGCAATGTTCAGGTAGGTAAAAAATACTTAGAAAGGATGCAAAACGCATCAACTATTAAAAATGATAATTAGCTTTTGCCAAATAAAAATGTTTTGCATATCAAAACACACAATTAAGAAAATAAATAGGAAAGCCAGTTACATATATTTGACAAAGGGTTCTTTCCAGTATATATAAAGAACTCCTCCAAATCAATAATAAGACAAAGGATCTAATTTTTTAGAATGGGCAAGAGATTGGAGCAGCCATTTCACAAAAGAAGGTACATGTATAACCAAGAAGCACATGAAATGTTTTTCAACATCATTAGTCATCATGATATGCAAATTACAACTACAATGTTTACACTCATTAAAATGTCTAAAATTTAAAGTATGACAATACCAAAAGTTGATGGGGATGTGAAAAAACTGGAACTCTCAAACATTGCTGTTAGAAACGGAGAATGGTACAACCACTTTGTAGAACAGTTTGTCAGTTTTTTACAAAATTAACTTCTACATCTATCTTATGACTCAGAAATCTCATACTCAGTATTTCTCAAAAGAAATGAAAACATATATCTACAAAGAGATTTGTACAAGAATATTCAGAGGAGCTTTATTCATAACAGCCCCAAACTAGAAATAGGCCAAATGTTGATCAACAGGAAAATGAATAAACATATTGTGGTATATTCATAAATTGGAATAATAATCAGAAATAAAGGGAAAAATGTACTGATGATGCAACAACACGGATGAATCTTAAGACTTCCAGTTATGCTAAGTGAAAGAAGCTAACCAAAGAGTATACACTGTATGATTCTATTTATATGAAGTCCAAAAATGGGCAAAATTCATCCATCGTGAAAAAAATACATGAATAGCAGTTATTGCTTCTTTGGTGCATTCAATTGTCATCATGTATTCAATTGTCAAAATCATTGAACAAAGGGACTTCCCTGGTGGTGCAGTGGTTAAGAATCCACCTGCCAATGCAGGGGACACAGGTTCGGTTCCTGGTTGGGGAAGATCCCACATGCCGCGGAGCAACTAAGCCCGTGCGCCACAACTACTGAGCCCGCGCAGCCCAGGCGCTCTAGAGCCTTCATGCTGCAACTACTGAAGCCCACATGCCTAGAGCCCGTGCTCCACAACAAGAAAAGCCACTGCAGTGAGAAGCCCACGCACCGCAACGAAGAGTAGCCCCCGCACTGCAACTAGAGAGAAAGCCTTGCACAGCAACGAAGACCCAACACAGCCAAAAAAAAAAAAAAAAAAAAAAATCATTGAACCAAATATTTAATACTTTTTGATGGGTTATACATAAATTATACCTCAATTTTTAAAAAAACAACTACATCTGGTGGGTATCAACTACATAAATAACTGCATAGTGTAAAGTTGGTTCATCCAACAAATATTATCAATAACTTATTATGTGCCAAGCTCCATGCTAACCTCTGGGAATATCAGGGTCTATTAGACATGATTCCAGCACTGAAGAATGCATGGATTTGGGGTCGGGGGGTGGGAAGAGTCAAACAATTTCAAAATGTTGGGACAACAACATACAGCCATTGATTAGGGCTGTATATGAGGGCAGAGAGGAGTGAGAAGATATTACAGAATAGGAGAATGGTCTCTTGCCTGATCTTGGTGACTGAATCATTGCTTGAGAGAGTGAGATGTTGCCTTTTATTTTTGGCCTCTGGGACTTGGGGTGATATCTCAGCAGGTGTAAGGACTCAACATAACAGTTCCCTAAACCCTAGGAGCAAACTCCTTTTTGTAGGCGGACAATGGAGAGACTTCCCTTTCATCTTGAGGATAAACAGAAAAGGGCCAAACACTTCCTGAATACTAGGTTTAGAGGGAAGCAGCTCTCTTGAGCCAGGGTCCCTATGCCACGCTGCAGAGCAGCCCACAAAACACCCCAGAGGATGTGGCTTGCTGGCCACTCCTCTTGGGTCATGACAGCCCTGCCAAAGAATGTAGGGCCCCAAGAAAGAATGTTCTGAAAGCCATTTAAGAGCCTTCCAGGAAAGCCACAGCTGGCAATCCACCACTTGCAATGTGTGTGGGTGGGCTACTGCTTCTCCTTCTCTTCCCTGCCATCCCCGAGCTCCCACCAAATCCCAGGTGTGCTCCAAAGGAGGTGCAGGGCCAGGTACAATTTGCTTGCTGGTGATGTAGAGGACAAGGCACCTGCCTGAAAGTCTCTAAGGACAGCACTGGGGAGCCTGCCACTGAGTGCCTTCAGATCTCCCTTCAAAAGCTCCGTTAGGACCATGGGTGTGACTCTCCACAGATGGGCCACCCAGAGAGAGGTGGCTGTGGTGGAAGCTCCAACACGTCCCTTCCAACCACAGCTGTATTAGTTTCCTATTGCTGCTATGACAAATTACATCAAACTCAGAGGCTTAAAACAACGTCAATTTGTTGTCTACAGTTCTGGAGGTCACAAGTCTAAAGTGAATCCATGGGGCTGCATTCCTTCTGGAGGCTCCAGGGGAGACCCCGTTTCCTTGTCCTTTCAGCTTTCAAAGGCAGCCTACATTTTTTGGTTCATGGCCACCTTCCTCAATCTTCAAAGGTAGCATCTTTGGGGCTTCCCTGGTGGCGCAGTGGTAAGAATCCACCTGCCAATGCAGGGAACATGGGTTCGAGCCCTGGTCCGGGAAGATCCCACACGCCACGGAGCAACTAAGCCCGTGCGCCACAACTACTGAGCCTGCGCTCTAGAGCCCACAAGCCACAACTACTGAGCCTGTGTGCCACAACTACGGAGCCCGCGTGCCTAGAGCCCATGCTCCGCAACAAGAGAAGCCACCGCAATGAGAAGCCCGCGCACCGCAACAAAGAGTAGCCACCGCTCTCCGCAACTAGAGAAAGCCCGTGCACAGCAACGAAGACCCAGTGCAGCCAAAAATAAATAAATAAAATAAATTAAAAACCAAAAAGCTAGCATCTTCAAATCTCTTTCTCTCTGTCCATCTGCTTCTGTCATCACATCACCTTCTCTCTGACTTGGACTCCTTCTGCACATGGCTTATAAAGACCCATGTGTTTGCATCAAGCCCCTTGGTAACGCAGGATAATCTCCCCATCTCAAAATCCTTAATTCGATCACATCTGCAAAGCCGCTTTTGCCATATAAGGTAACATTCACAGGTTCCAAGGATTAGAATGTGGACATCTTTAGAGGATCATCATTCAGCCGACCCCAATAACTCTAAGCCAATCTGACAATAATAACAAAAGCATCAGCCATTGAGTGCTTACCATGTGATATAAACACAGATATAGAGATAGGGAGAGAGATAATTTTATATAGATATATGTGTATTAGATTGATAAATGATTATATATGTATGTGTATATATATAATCATCTATATGTGTGTGTATATATATATGTAATCATCTATCAGTCTAAATCTCCAAAGCCAGTGCTCTTGGCCCCACTGTCTCCCATTTCTGGTCCATGTTTCAACAAGAAACTCAGACTATGAATTCTTGTGTGTAACAGCTTCAACCTAATTTTTTTTTTCTCTAGTTAGGGCTAACCACATTTGTGGTTGGGAAGACTAGGAATGGGTTAAGTCCCAGTTGGCTGCATCTACAGAAAGCACAAAAAAGGATCTATTTCTCCCTGTAAATAAAACTGTTTTTTGCTTATCCATAGTGTCTTGTTTCTTTTCTTGCTTTACCTTCCTCAGGGTTTTCACTTTTCTTTACTGTTCTCAACCTCAACGGGGGATGCCCTTCCAAGCAGAACCATTCACCAACCTAAAATCTTACCTTCATTTTTGGAATCTGTGTCTCCAAATAACCCGTCACAAATTATTCAAACATCCTGAAAAGTGAAATCTGGAAATACCACAGCAAAGGAAACAAAAGTAGGAGCTGAAAAGTATAAATATATCAAACCATGGTTTAAAAATAAAATAAAATAGAAATCAGCATTCCATGAAACAAAAGTGAATGAAGATTTATTTTAACAATATCACCTGGACAGCACCCATTCTCAGTATTCTTCAGTGAGGTTTATTGTTAAATATTTTAATGTGCATATTAAATCAGAATCATTACATTTTTAGAAGACAGGATCCCTTTCTCAGAGACAATCCTTAAATGGCAATAGCGATCTGTTTGTGAGTCTGTCTCCATGATAGTTAATATTGCTCTGTTGAGCCTCTTTTTGAGGACAAGAATGAAATATGTTCCTAATTTTTATATGCCTCTGACATTGCCAAATCATGTGCTTTGGGGATTCTGGCTCATACTGTATAGATTTTTTTTTTATTACTGCCTTCTCAACAAAAGGTTCCTGAGTATTTATTGATAAGCATGACCATTTTAAAATCTGGATCATGAATGATTTCAAATGAAGTTGGGAAAAGCAGAGCAGGAGAGGCAGGAAGGTAATGAATCAGGTGTTGGGACATAAAGCCCAAGATGTTATCCTGTACCAGCTAAGTACACCAACATAAGCCCTGCTGAGTACCCCCTGGTGTCTGACGGGGACCTCCTGCTCCCCTTACCCCCAGCCTTGCCTCACTTGGACCTTCCTCCTCTCCACCTTCCAGGCCAAGGACGAAAGCAGGACCACCATAGGTTTGTGTCAAAAATAGTAAAAACGGTTTATTATGAATCATCATAATTGAGAAATAGGTTCTTAAGATTTTGATCTTAAATAATACTTCATTGCTTGAAATAGACTTAATCATCAGAGGATTGGGTAATAAATGAACATTTTTAAGATTTTAAAAGGAATGTCTATGTCGTTTCAAGATTATCAGAGGCTGTTCATCCTCATAAAATACTATTTTTACTTGAATCTTTTGATATTGATCTCCCTATAACATGTTTGCATTCCACCAATGTGTTTTATTCTGAAGTCAGAATTATTGTTTCAAAATGCAAATCTGATCTGATCTTCCCTCTAAACTGGTCAGGATTCCTGACACAAGCTCACATCGCCTGGTGGTCCACAGTGTCTGGCATAGAGGAAGCATGTGAGAAATATTTTAGCACTAGAAAGTAAGCAAACAAACTTCTTCATTGATGCAGATTTATCACTAACAAGTCAAACACAGGGCTGTGGTTTTTAGCCCTGTGAGTGAATTGGGGCGGGGTCAAAGAGTGAAGATTTCCCTGAGGTAACTATGAAAGAATGTTAGAGGAATTCAAAGGTAGATTTGGATTTGTGTAGAGGTTATCTGAGGTGAAAGTCACTCCCTGAACTTGGAATGACCCGGGAAAATATTGAAGGCAGGAGGAGGGGGAAGTTTTTGGCTGCTATCAGCATAAGAGTTTGTTTGGACTAAGCAAAGCAATTAAGGGAAGGGGAAGCAGAGCAACCAACATGTGGTAAGTTTTTCATGTATTTCAAATTTTACTCCCAAAGGTCTTAAAGAACTCTTACAAAGATGCATACAATACAGTGAAATAAAATATACTCAAATAAATGAGGAAAACAATTTATATGAATGAGATTTGCAAAGAGTCTCAGCAGTAAAGTTATAAGCCTTTAGTCATTACTTTAATTTGGAAATATGGAAAATATTTCACTGACTTCTAAAGAAACTGTCTACAAATTGTACGGGAGTCCATATTAATAGATACCATTTACATAAAAATGGTAAGTAATCTATGTTTGAATGTGCTTTAAAAGTATGGAAATGATCTGGAAGGATACACACCAGGTATAACTGTGGGTATTTCTGGAGAGAGAGAGATGGGGTGAGAATTGGGATGTGAAAAGGTTTTTATTTTTTGCCTTATATGTGACTGAACTTTTTTTTTTTTTTTTTGCGGTACGGGGCCTCTCACTGTTGTGGCCTCTCCTGTTGCGGAGCACAGGCTCCGGACGCACAGGCTCAGCGGCCATGGCTCACGGGCCCAGCCGCTCAGCAGCATGTGGGATCTTCCCGGACCCGGGCGCGAACCCGCGTCCCCTGCATTGGCAGGCGGACTCCCAACCACTGCGCCACCAGGGAAGCCCCGTGACTGAACTTTTTACAATTAGCTTACACTCATGTATGACATTTGTAATTTAAAATAATAATGGTGATAATAATAATAAAGGCCCTACAAAGAAATCAATAACATTCAATACTAGATATTGAGAGAGATTCTATTATATATGCACCTATTCATTCACTGAGATCAAATAACAACAACATTCAGAGCACTTCTCAGTGTTCAGAATGTTTACATCTATTATTGTATAGCTGCCTCCCAACAGCCCTCTGAAACAGGCAGGGCCGGGCAAGGCAGACCCCATTTTATTATCCCCACTTGAAGAATGAAGAAGCAGAGGCGGGGAGCAGAACCAGGCAATGAGTCCTGGTCATGAGATGAAGAGCAGCAGAGTTGACAAAGGAACCCAGGCCTTCCGATTCTTTCCCTGTATGCTTCTTTCCTTTTGTCTTTGGTTCAGTGTGACTGGAAGTCTTAGCATTTTCAAGCTGAAATAAGGAAAAATCTTTTGACTGCTGCATTTGATCGCTCATAAAAATGTTTCATTGTAAACTGTCCTATAACTTCTGAATTATGCCACATAAATGGTTTGCGCGTTTCTCATTATTGCAGAAGAGGAAAATTTACTGCTTTCATTTAAAGTCTGAGCACTCTCTAAAGAAAAGCTGCAGTAGCCAAACATCTTTATTATACTCTTGCCCTCAGAGCTAATGTCTTGAAAAAGCCTATTGGGTGCAGACAACAGTGTTCAGAGGAAGGCGTTTCTTGATTCAGAGACTTAAGCTGACAAAGTATGTAGCAGCCTTACTGATAACCTTAATAAATCATATTTCAGTTTATTTGCCTCCTTAATAGTCTCTGACAGCTACCTGTACCTTCTAGATAGACACATGCCTAGCTGTCTGCATTACATGTATCTTCTGGTGCCTTAGTCAGTCAAGGCACTGAGTATAGCCTTTCTTCTCCCTGTGGTAGCTTGTCTGCAAACCTAACTACAACAATCCCTCCCATTCCTGCACCTACACGCCGTCGTCACTTCCATCTAGAGGTGGAATCTATTTTCCCTCCCTTTGAGCTGGACTGGCCTTGTGACTTGCTTTGATCAATAGAATGTGATAGAAGTGATACCTTGCCAGTTCCAGGCTTTGGCCTCAGGAGCTGGCCGTTCTATCTTTGGCCTCTTGGTTCCAGCCACTATTTAAGAAACTCAGACTAAAGTACTGAATGATTGAAACCGCATTGAGAGAAGTCCCGGAGGATGTCAGGCCATGTTGGATGGAGCTCCCACTGAGTGCAGCCGTGTCAGTGACCCCAACCAACATCATATGTAGCAGAAGGACCACCCAACTGAGCCCAATCAACCCACGGGATTAAGAGAAATAATAAATTATTGTTGTTTTAAGCTACTAAGTCTTGAGGTAGTTTGTTACACAGCAATAGAGAAGTAAAACATGAAACATGCTCTTTTTTCACCCCCTGCCTCCCCCTGACCAACTTAGTACATCCCTGACTTTCTCTTATGCTTGTTTTCTGTATGATCATTTCTTTCTTTTTTTTTTTTTTAGTATTTATTTATTTGGCTGCATTGGGTCTCAGTTGCGGCATGTGGGATCTTTTGTTATGGTGTGCGGGCTTTTCTCTCTCTCTAGTTGTGGCACGTGGGCTCTAGAGTGTGCGGTCTTAGTTGCCCCACAGCATGTGGGATCTTAGTTCCCTGACCAGCGATCGAACCCATGTCCCCTGCATTGGAAGGCAGATCCTTAACCACCGGACCACCAGGGAAGTCCTTGTACCATCATTTCTATTTGAGGAAAAGGGAACATTCTTCTCAAGTCCTTACTCTGAGCTGCACACTGTGTGAGCCTTTGGCAACACAGGGATGACTAGAGCATAGGCCCTGCTTCATGTGACCCTTACATCAGTGGAGGAGACATGTGCAAAAAAGTAAACCTTCTCACTCACACTTGCCCCTCCCAGCCTGTGACCCCACAATTCTCCTCTGGGTTAATTCTAAAGTCTGTTTTCAGAGTCTCTGAGACTCACACAAGTGGGAGGTAGAGAGAGAAGCCAAGCTCATTCAAAAATGATACATTTTATCTCCATCGGATAGAGGGGTATCTTGTTATTAGGAACCTAATATGTAAAAATTAAATCTTATGAAACATAAGTAAAGGAATAATTATTCACTTCATAAAATTGGATCTTTCATTTATAAATAAATTCCTTTAAATTACCTGTTACCTACTTTATAAGACACTGGGTGGTATATGGGGAACAATTTTGAACTGGACAACAGGAAACATGGACACAAATACTAACTCTATTCCCTAGTGATTGTAATTTAGGAAAATCACTGAAATTTTCTATCTCTTTATTTTAAAATATCAGGAAGTTTGACTCAATGATTTCTAAGGTGCTTTCCAGTCCAACAGTCTGGTTATGAGGGGTTTTAAAGAAATTGGTATGAAGCACATTAAAAGGATTATACACCAGGATCAAGTGGCGTTTATCCCAGGAATGAAAGGATTCTTCAATATACGCAAACCAATCAATGTGATAAACTGTATTAACAAATAGGAGAAAATAGTGAAGTAAGTCAGAAAGAGAAAAACATATACTGTATGCTACCACATATATATGGAATCAAAGAAAGAAAATGGTTCTGAAGAACCTAGGGGCAGGACAAGAATAAAGACGCAGACATAGAGAATGGACTTGAGCACACAGGGAGTGGGAAGGGTAAGGTGGGACGAAATGAGAGAGTGGCATGGACATATATACACTACCAAATGTAAAACAGATAGCTAGTGGGAAGCAGCCTCATAGCACAGGGAGATCAGCTCCCTGATCTTTGTGCTTTGTGTCCACCTAGAGGGGTGGGATAGGGAGGGTGGGAGGGATACGCAAGAGGGAGGAGATATGTGGATGTATGTATAGGTATAGTTGATTCACCTTGTTATACAGCAGAAACTAACACACCGTTGTAAAGCAATTATACTCCAGTAAAGATGTTTTAAAAAAAAAAAAGGAAAGAAAGAAATTGGTATGAGAGAGGGAGAAAGTATTACCATAAAATGTTAAGCTCCATGGACAAATTGAAGCTAAACTGTAATGTAAAGCATCCCCGGGATGAAACCAAATCCAGGGGAAAGCAGGACGATATCTTTTGAGGCCATCCCCCCCTATGATTCACTCCTTCATTCTGAATAGAGGCAGAGACAGAAAATGAGGATTTGAAGAGCAGGCTTGAGATTGAGAGATGAAGGGCTTGGATCCAGGAAGCAGAGGACCTAGAAGGAAGCAGAACTGCGTGCCATTAAGCGTATCATCATAATTGCTCATTAATGGAAATGTGACCATTTCCATGCCCAAGCTAGTAAGGGCTGAACACAACGGAGTTTGAACTTTCTCCATAGACAGTGGAAGATGATGAAGATTTTTTTGAGTAGAGGACATGACTCTCAAACCAGGATTTCTGCCTCATCCCTGGCCCTTTCCATGTAGCCAGCCATGTACCCAAGCACCATGCAGAAGAACGTGTTGAAACTAGCTGGCCAACAGTGCCTGTTCCAGGTGGTAGTCTATGCTTTATTCTTCACCGTGGCCTACCAGCCCTTTTGAATCTAGTCCCCATACTCCAGCTTTCTTTTTTTTTTTAATTTTCTCATACTATAGATATCTTTTTTTTTAATAAATTTATTTATTTATTATTTATTTTTGGTGGCATTGGGTGTTGCTGCACACGGGCTTTCTCTAGTCAGGGCGAGCGGGGCTACTCTACATTGTGGTGCATGGGCTTCTCACTGCGGTGGCTTCTCTTGTTGCAGAGCATGGGCTCTGGGCAGGCGGGCTTCCGTAGTTGTGGCTTGCAGGCCCTAGAGCACAGGCTCAGTAGTTGTGGCACTTGGGCTTAGTTGTGGCGCTTGGGCTTAGTTGCTCTGCGACCTGTGGGATCTTCCTGGACCAGGGATCGAACCCTTGTCCTCTGCATTGGCAGGTGGATTCTTAACCACTGCGCCACCAGGGAAGTCTCTCACTCCAGCTTTCAATAGCTGCCTTGTCTGTCTTCATTTTGGAGATTGACCTGGATACCTTTCTCTAGTCCCTGCTTCCTCCTAGACTTTTACTCTTGCATAGGACTTGATGACAGTATCATGGTAGCTTTGGCTGAGATGGTTTCTCTGTTAGATCCCCAGGACCCACACAAGCAAGGCTGTTTCACAGGAGAGAATGATTTAGATACACAAATTGTGTGAAAGTAGAATAATTCAGTTCAGGAGAGGCCAATGGAGATCGCTGGTTTTTATTTTTGTGTTTTTTTGTTTTTCAGAAGGAGGCTGTGGGTTTGTCACTCTAGGCTCAGAAACATGGGAGAGGAGATTGAAGATGGGTCTGAAGTGGACAAGCCAGTCCATAAAGGCAAGTCTATGCCGGTCAGTAAGAATCACTGTTTTGAAGTCTAAGATGGAAGGTGAATATTCAAGCAGAGGTAGAACTGGTCATCAGTAGAGGTTGATTAGGCAGTTGGGGGTCAGAGAAATCTAGCACCTGGTATTAGAAAGCCTGGGATTTAGGGACAGGAAATCCTGGCACTAAAGGAAGGAGGATAAAACAAAAACATAGCCATAAAGGAACTACTTTTTAAACATATATAGCTTTTACATCTTTCAAATAGTTTCACATGTATGGTTACCTTTGTCTTGACCAAAAACCTGTGGGATAAATAGAGCAATGGTTATTATTCCCATTTGACAGATGAGGTTGAAGCCAGATTGTTGAAGTCTCTGAAAGACAGGAAGAAACTCTGAGACTTTGACGGAAGGGCTATAGGAGGTCATCGTGAGAGGTAAGCATGGGAGAAACTTTGTAAGAAGATTCACCCCTTAAATGCCTGATGCCTTGGATCTTCCTAACACATTACTCCTGTGCTGAAATGGCTTTCTATTTTGGCGCATTTATCTGTTGTTGAACTTTTTAATTAGTCAAATGCCCAGCTGCAATATCCACATCCAGAAGCACTCCAGCAAAAATCAGAAGGTTTGAGAGGTCATTAGAAGTTGAAAAAGCATCTCTCCTAGAAACTCATTCTACTCCTGCAAATGACTTCAAAAATCATTTCTGGGCAACAAAGTGGGAGTCAGATTAGTTTCACTTATGTGGTTGTTAGCATTTGTTTTCTTGACCTCTCTATTTTCCCCCCACTTTGTCTCCATTACCAATGTAGAAGAAAATTTGAAATATTCTGACTAATTAAATATCTTCTAGCTAACTTCCTAGTTGATGTATACTTTTAGATAAAATTATACACACAACTATCTAAGAGCCACCTTCCACTCACCACAGGGCTCATAAATCTCATGGGGCCATTGCCTGGAGGCCACCATCACAGACGCCATGGACACCATTGTCACATGAAGCCAGAACCACCACTAATACTAACCACTCCCCACCCAAGCTGCCCAAAGCCAAAGCCAAACCCTGCCCTGCGTTAAATCCTAAATTCCATGGGGAATTCTCAAGGCCAGCTAACCACACCAAGCCTGAAAGCTATATCATCTCTGGTCACCAAGCAAAATGCCATCCATACTCCCCTGACCCTTCCACACACTCCTCTCGTCTGATAGGACTCTAAGCCTCCGGTCTCTGACCAACCACTCCTTTCTGCCTCCCACCCCACAGCTATCACTGTGCCCTCTGAAATTCCATCTCATGATAATCCAACCACCTTAGGTCTTCAGCCTCTTCACAGATGCTCCCTTCATTTCACGACAACTGAAACTGGGCTCTCCCTTGAGGACGTGACTCTCCCAAGTAGGCTTCTCCAATGGAAGAAGCTGCTATATCCACTTGAATATCTCAACGGGTACCTCAAACTCAACAAGGACAGAACTGAACCTGTCCTCTTCCCCATATCATCCATTCTCTTCCCCTGCCTCCATGAAAAAATGACACAGAAGTTACCCAGTCACCCAAGCCAGGAATCTGGCAGCTCACCTAGACTCATCTTTCTCTTTCCCCTTCTACATTCTATCACTCACCAAGCCCTGATAATTTTTCCTGCTAAATAGTTCTCAACCCATTCCTCCTCTGTGTTTCTATTATTAAAGTCTAGTATAAGGCCTCAGTCATCTCCTGCCAAGATGGACACACTCATTTAATTTACCCAGGACCATCCTCCACCTGGCTGCCAGAGGGATCTCGAGTTGACCATGTTATTCCTCTGCCTGTACTAGTCCATGGACTCTCCCAAGCCTGGATGAGCTCTCTCTTAGGAAAACAGGCTCTCCTTGATCTGTCCCTACCCACCTCTCCATTCTTATCTTCTCCAAATTGCTGTCTCCCACTCTAGGCTTTAAACAACTTGTCTTTCACTGCACTCATCATGCTGAAATAATCCTCTGCTTTTTTTTCATGTAGTTCCCTCGTCTGAAATGCCTTTCCTGACTCTACCCCGTTCTTTGCCTGGTTGTCTCTTACACACTAAGCTTTTTTTTTTTTTTTTT
>NW_020174013.1:1827428-1933292 GCF_003031525.2 Neophocaena asiaeorientalis asiaeorientalis | reverse complement strand
TGAACCCGTGTCCCCTGCATTGGCAGGCGGACTCTCAACCACTGCGCCACCAGGGAAGCCCCTACTAAGCTTTGATTGGTGTCATCTTACCCAGGAACCATTTCTCATGTGATCATGCCAAGCTCAGTCACCCTCCCTGTGCTCTCCCAGCCTCCTCTGCTTGGTTTGTATTAACAATATGAGTACGTTTGCATCTTTCTTCTGTATCTATTTACCTGGAGGTCAGAGACTGAACTTTTACTTTTTTTTTTTTTTTTTTACATTTCCATCTGTGTGTCTAGCAAAGTGACAGGAACATATTAGGTGCTCAATAAATATTTGATGCACCAAAATAATTTCCTCTGAAAATGGATTTGCCAAGTCCCAGTGGCCTTCATGCATGTAGGCATTCATTTACTCATTCAACAATAGATCACCTACTAAATAATTATATCCTATTTATCTAGTCTTCTCAACCTCTCTGCAATTTAGATATGCTGTAACTTCTTGAAATGCCTCAAATTCAGTTTCACTCAGAAGCATGCTCTCTTGTGAACTACAGTATCTAGCTTGTGCAAAATAACTGGTAGAGGTGATCTGGGAAGAGGCAAAAGTAGGACAGCCCACGTCCCCATGAATTTACAATCTGATCTGGCTATACGCATCTGCAATATTTGGCAATACATAATTTTTTTTAAAAAAACCTTTCAGCAAATGTAAATTAATAAAATGCAAACTGAATACCTAAATGTCTAGAGAACTTGGAGAGAAAAAAGATAAGAACTGTGTGAATTTAATGAGAACCAGCTGCAGAAGCTAAGGTTTGTCTTTAATGTAAAGACTCAGTGAACATGAATGACTTGAAAAAAAAAAAAGAAAAGAAAAGAAACACTATTTCAGGTTAAAGAAATGACATGAGCAAAAGAAAGAAGATAAAAGGTCTACTGAGAAAACAGCAATCCCATTTCCTTGATGGAACTACAGGATCTGAACTAGGTTATGGGAATAGGTGCTCAGCGTGCAAGACCTGCACAAAATAAACCTATGAAGCCAAAATTAGTCTTTAGGGCCAACTGTCGTAGAGAATCTCCAGATCAATTCCTTCCTCCCTTCTTTCCCTGGGGTGGGGGTGGGAGACTGCTCTTCCTCCTGTTATGAAGCAGAGACTATTCCCCTATCCCTTGAAATCCAGTATAGCTTTGCCACTTGCTTTGACGAATAGAATCTGGTGGAAGTGATACTGGGCTACTTCCAGCAGAGGCCTGGAAGCTTCTGCTTTTTATCTTGGAAGCCAACAGCTATGTCACAAAAAAAAAAACTCAGGCTTCATCATTGAATGAAGAGAGGCCATGTGGAGAGAGACCTGGAAGACAAAACACCATCTTGGAAGGATGGTCCAGTCTCCAGATGAATGAAGTGGCTAAGTGACCTCAGCTATACCAGCCAGATCAGAAGAACAAAGGCAGAAGTCGGAGTGAGCAGTCACAAGTCAAAGAATGCTGCCAGCCATCAGAAGCTGGAACAGGCAAAAGTGGAATCTCTTCTAGAGGCTCTGGAGGAAGCACAGCCTTGCTGACACCTTGATTTCAGACCTCTGGTCTTCAGAACTGTGAGAGAATACATTTCTGTTGTTTTAAGCCAAGTTTGTGGTAATTTGTTACAGCAGTTCTAGAAAACTAAAACAGATGGGTTCTATTTTTATCCCCATATTATAGATGAGGAGGTTAAGTTAATGAGAAGATTAAATAATTTGCCCAAAGTCACATGGTAATAGGCAGAGGGGTGGACCGTTCCCACCTCCTTGCACTCTATGTCTATCTTTCCAGCTTCCTTCCTATCAAAAATATCCTGCTTGCAGCAAAGTGTCAGGAAAGGGTCTAATAATTCATTCACACTATATTAATTCTCAATCTCAGTTTCGTGTTTGAACTCTCCTGGGACATGGTAGTAATTATATTTTATTGGAAGAAAGAACAGAGTCCACTGGAATGCAATGCAAATAGTGAAGCTTTAAGTTTCAACTACAGGCAGATGGTGGAGATATTTAGCAACCAAAAAGTTTGCCTTTGCCATGTAATATTAGGTAAGATATGGGAGAAATTTAGAATCCTCTAAAAACTGTAAGTTCTTAAAGGGCAGCATTCAGGTGTTTTTTTGGTTTTTTTTTTTTTTGCGGTACGCGGGCCTCTCACTGCTGCGGCCTCTCCCGTTGCGGAGCACAGGCTCCGGACGTGCAGGCTCAGCGGCCATGGCTCACGGGCCCAGCCGCTCCACAGCATGTGGGATCTTCCTGGACCGGGGCATGAACCCGTGTCCCCTGCATCGGCAGGCAGACTCTCAACCACTGCGCCACCAGGGAAGCCCATTCAGGTTTAATATGCAGGTATTTCTGCTATAATGCAACAAATATATAGCTGAAAAATCTGAGGTCTACCAAAATTATGAACAAAAAACATAACAGGGATTATGGGACCAGCTAGGGAACTTGGGACCCAAGGAATGACACAGAAGTGAGTTCCCTGGGTTTTCTTTTTACTTCATATATCCCAGATGTGGAGCTGAAGAAGCCAGCAGTCCCAGAAATGCCAATGAGTGCAGACAAAAAAAGAAAAAATCATCAAACAAAAGCCTGCTCTTTTCAGCCAAAGGATCAGCAAAGGAAAAGCCTCAGAAGACAGAAATTTAAAATACAATACTACTTACGATTGTTCAAAAAAGTGAAACACTTTGGTATAAATATAGCAAAACATGTATAGCACTTGTATGCTGAAAACTACAAAATGAAATGAATCAAACAAGATCTAAATAAATGAAAAGACATACCCCGTTCATGGATTGGAAGTTTCCATGCAGCACAGATGTCAGTTGTTCCCAGGTTGATATATAGGTTTAGCACAATTTCTATCCCTATCCCAGCAAGTGTTCTTTGTAGATATATATAAGATTACTCTAAAATTTATGTAGAAAGATAAAGCAACTAGAATAGCTAAAACAGTCTTGAAACAGAAAATAATGGGAGGAATCAGTCTACCTAATTTCAAGCTATGTAATCATAGCCACAGTAACCAAGACTATGTGGTATTGGTAAAGGGACAGACACACAGGTAAATGGAACACAGTAGAGAACCCAGAAACAGACTCACACAAATATGCCCAGCTGATTTTTCTTTTTTGTGTGTGCGGTACGCGGGCCTCTCACTGTTGTGGCCTCTCCCGTTGGGGAGCACAGGCTCCGGATGCGCAGGCTCAGGGCCATGGCTCACGGGCCTAGCTGCTCCGCGGCATGTGGGATCTTCCCGGACCGGGGCACGAACCCGTGTCCCCTGCATCGGCAGGCGGACTCTCAACCACTGTGCCACCAGGGAAGCCTGCCCAGCTGATTTTTGATGAAAGTGTAAAAACAATTCAATGGAGGAAGGACAGCCTTTTCAACAAATGGTGCTAGAGCACTTGGTCTTCCATTGGCAAAAAAATGAAACTTGACATAAACCTCACACCTTATACAAAAATTAACTCAAAATGGATCATAGACCTAAATGTCAAATGTAAAACCATAAAACTTCTATTTCAAAAAACATAGAAAATTTCTGGGATCTAGGGCTAGGAAAAGAGTTCTAAGACTCCAAAACACAATCCAGAAAAGAAAAAACTGACTAATTGAAATTCGTCAAAATTAAAAATGTTCTCTCTACAAAAGACTGTTGAGAGATGGAAAAAACTACAAACTACAGCTCGGGATAAAAATAAAAACCAATCCAATTAGAAAATGGGCAAAAGATGTAATTTCACTGAAGACATACATATGGCAAATAAGCAGATGAAAAGATGTTCAATATCATTAGACATTAGGGAAATTCAAATTAAAACCTTAATGAGATACCAGTGGACACCTATCAGAATGACTGAAATAAAAAATGGTGACAACACCAAATATCAGCAAGGATGCAGCAAAACTGGATTACTGATGGGAACATGAAATAGTAAAACCACTCTGAAACTATTTGGCAGTTTTCTGTGATTTTTTTTAGCCAAACATGCCACCCTCATACAAGCCAGCAGTTGCAGTCCTGGACATTCATCCCAGAGAACTGAAGACTTATGTTCACACAAAAGCCTGTACACAAATGTTTATAGCAGCTTCAGTCAAAAACTGGAAACAACCCAGGTGTCTTTCAACAGCTGACTGGTTAAACAAACTGTGGTACATCCATACCATGGATTCAGCAATTAAAGGAGTGAACTAGTATCATACATACAACTTGGATGAATATCCAGAAAATTGTATGAAAAAAGTCAATCCCCAAAGTTTGCATACTGTATGTGTCCATCTGTGTAACGTTCTTTTTTTCTTTTTTAATAGTCACTTTTTTTTTTTAATTTATTTATTTTTGGCTGCGTTGGGTCTTCGTTGCGGTGTGCGGGCTTCTCATTGTGGTGGCTTCTCTTGTTAGGGAGCATGGGCTCTAGGCACACAGGCCCAGTTGCTCCCCAGCATTTGGGATCTTCCCGGACCAGGGCTCGAACCCGTGTCCCCTGCACTGGCAGGTGGATTCTTAACCACTGCACCACCAGGGAAATCCCTATGTAAGTTTCTTATAATGACAAAATTACAGAAATAGAGAACAGATTAGTGTTTACAAGGATTAAGGGGGGAGTGGGGAAGGAAGTGGGTGTGACTATAAAAGGGCCACATGAGAGATCCTTGTGGTGATGGAAATGCTATGTATCTTCACTCTGTTAACATCAAAATCCCGGCTGAGATATTGTACTATAGTTTTTGCAAGGTATTACCACTGGGGGAAACTAGGTAAATGGCACAAGGAATCTCTCTGTATTATCTCTAAAATTGCATGTTAAAAAAAAAAAGCAAATACACAAAGATCAAGGACCCTTCCAATATTTACCTTCCAAGATAAGCTCTTCCAAGTCAGAGCATGTAGCCAAATATGGGAAGAGCAAACACTCAGCGACTGGGCATTGTGCGCTATACTGACTTGTCACATTCAGCTGTGATGATGTCCTTTGTGTTCCAAGTGTTCAGTACTATTATTTAGCAGCACAAAATATTAATATATGGAAAACACATAAACCAACATAAATTCTGCATTAACTCTGATATCATTCTTCTATTTACCATTCATATATAAGCTAATTTTCATTACAGAAATGTGTTGTTACAAGGGATTTGTATTTCTTTATTTCCAAGTGACTATGCTGGCATAAAGTAAGTAAACAGTATTTGGGGGAAAAATCTGAACAAATGAATGAACTGAAGCCAGAGGTATGTGGATGAAATTGGAAAATCATGTTTGAAGAAGATTCCTCTAGTGGCTGACTGTAATATGTAATACATAAAGCTGAGACAGAAAACATAAAAATGATCAAGGTTTTTATTAAAGTCTGATTAGGGGTAACGAAGGTCTGAATGGGGGTAAATGTGTAGGACTTTACGTTAAAAAGTACTAGCAAAATTAATAAGGGATTCGATGTCAAAAAGTCTCTAAGTTTTTATTTGGGGTACCAGGAAAAGCTAAGTGGTTCTCTTGACAGTAATGAAAAAAATCTCTGAAAGGTGACTGTTAGAACTATCTGAATTTATTTATTAAATTAAATATAATGTGTAAAGACATTCAAATAACATTGTCCTGCAGACAAATTGAGATGCAGGGTTAGAGAGGGAGCATGAGATAAAAGCCACTTAAACAGTGGTATTTGTGGGTGCTAGAGGTGAGGAAAATCTCCCAAAGCAATGAATCATCCATCGTCCTAGATATGGGGTCTGTGAGACTGGATTGGGGTTCAGTTCCCCTACCCAACGAGAAGAGAAGATTTTGATGGAGCTGAACTCACATGTGAAGATAAGTTACTTCATTTTCAAAGGCTAGAGGAATAGATGGAGCAAAATCCGACAGAAACTTAAATCAGGGTTTCAAAGGCAATGCAGTTGAGGCCAAATTCCCCATCCTTCCCCTCACCAAGTCTCCTGCCTAATTATACGATACAGTTGGAAGCACTGCCAAAGCCTTGTTCTAATTTTGCAATGACAACACTATCTCAGGCTCTGCTTCCTCTCCCTACACCCAAAACTGTTAACTCTTACTTCTTCAGCTATCCCATCTCAAAAATAGATCCTTTGAGACCTCCACAGCTACTGAAAAATTCCTCATCTAAATGTAAGACCACCTACTACAGCAAATCCTTCCACAGGTTCTCTAGATAATTAGTTTCATAGAATTGTACTTTTGCTGGAATATTCTGCCAACAACCCCAACTTGCCTAGTAATGAAATAAAGAACAGGTGTTTCTCTTGCCAACGCTCTTACCACAAGACCATTTTAACATAACTTAATCAATAGAAAGCAAAACACAATAACTAGTATCTATAAATGGCAAATGGAAATGGCAATTCTCAATCCTGCCAAAATCTTACATCTTTATAGATGCATTTTTTTCCCCACTCATCATAGTGACTGATGAGGTGGAAAGATTTCCTGACTTGGCTTCCCCATTGGCTTCTGTAGGTTTCCTCTGATGGATACCTCCTGGCTCCCACCTTCTCTCATCTTCAACCCTTCTAGAATACAGATATAGCATTTCCGAGAAAGCCTCAGCCACACATGTACTCAGCTACTTAGGATCCTGAGAAATCTGCTCTTCCAATATCTTAATGAAAGGGCAGATGGAAAGCCTCCATTCTTTGATTTATGTAATTCCAGTGGACACTTCATTAAAATTCATTCCAATTCTCATCTGCTTTTTTTGTTTGTTTGTTTAAGATTTTTTTGATGTGGACCATTTTTAAAGTCTTTATTGAATTTGTTACAATATTGCTTTATGTTTTGGATTTTTGGCCCCAAGGCATGTGGGATCTTAGCTCCCCAACCAGGGATCGAACCCATACCCCCTGAATTGGAAGGCGAAGTCTTAACCACTGGACTGCCAGGGAATTCCCTCATCTCCTTTCGAAGTGGTCCAGCACTGTGGCTTGCCTCTCCCAGCTCCACCTCTGGCTACTCACTGCGAGTTCACCACTTTGATCTCCAGGGGCACTGTCCCCTCCTAGAGGGGATGCTGGCACACTGACCTCAGCAGAAGGTAACATTTCCCTCTTTTATCACATCCTTAATTCACCCCATTCCATCAACAACACAAAGCTGTTGGACTTGACTGAGGGTTGGGAGATAGACAAGATGATAATTTTTAATATTAAAAATGACCCTATAACTGATTCACTTTGCTGTACAACAGAAACTAACACAACGTTATAAATCAACTATACTGCAATGAAAAAAAATTTTTTAATGACCCTAAACATCACCATTCCCAGAGTGTATGAAAAAAATTAAAGAGCAAGTTAAATTCTTCACATAGATCCTCTCGTTGGGTCACCTGGTTCCTAGCCTTGCTCCCCTGTCCCTCCTCAGTAACATTCTTAAATCCATCATGTTGCAAATTTCTCCCTTCCTCTAGGAAACTTTATCCCTCTACCTAAGGAGGCTAATCTTACCCTAAAATATGATCCTCCACTTCCAATTAGGGCAACCCATGAGACATAATAGCTCAAAGTAAGATCTCTCCCCAAAGACTGAATTGTTCAATCTGGAACAACACTTTGGACTTTCAGCCAAACAACACACATGCTCATCCTTCCCAGAACGAGTATAATCAAAATCCCTTTTAAAGAAGAGAAACACTTCCCTCAAGGCAACAAGATCTGCAGAGCTTGCTCCAGGTCACGAAAGAGATAGCATTCTTATGCTCTTGACAAAGAGATATCAATCCTCCTTTCTCAGTCTCCTGTTTCCAGACCTTGTCCAGGCTTTTTCCCTTTGTAAACCCATCAACCAACCAAGGAGCCCATGACAGCACCTTTGAGAATAGTGCCATCCACTTAATCATTACTTTGTAGCTTTCTTTACCTTGGACCAAATCCTATTCTAGTCAAGATTTCCTCCCATTCTAGTACCATGTTCCTTGGTATCCTCAGGGGATTGGTTCCAGGCCCCCTCCCTGCAGAGACCAAAATCCACAGATGCTCAAGCCCCACATATAAAATGGTGTAGTATTTGCATATAAGCTACACACATCCTCCTTTAAATCATCACTAGATTACTTGTAATACCTAATACAGTGTAAATGTTACATAGGGACTTTCCTGGCAGTCTAGTGGTTAAGACTCCAAGCTTCCAATGCAGGGGGTGCAGGTTCGATTCCTGGTCGGGGAACTAAGATCCCACTTGCCACACAGCAACACCCCACCCTCCCCAAAAAATGTTATGTAAATAGTTGCCAGGGCAGCAAATTCAAATTTTGGAACTTTGTGAAATTTTCTTTTCTAATATTTTTGATCTGTGATTGGTTGAATCCATGGAGGCAGAACTCACAGATATGGAGGGTCAGCTGTATTAAAATAGGGCAAAGACTAACATGGAGATGCATTTTCCACCCAAGCCATCTACTGTAGGGCTGCTTTTTCCTTATTTTACTGGGATGGGATAACATTTAGCTTCTCTGCAAGGCTCTTTCCCATTAGTCCTCAGACCTCGTGTCCTTCCTGGGCTGTACCCTGTCCCTCATCAATAAGAATCTGTGGCTAATCTGTCAGCCCATTGGTTACTCCCAGTTAGAGTTAAGTTACATAAGCTTTATTAGTATAGCTTTTTCTTTAGCACATTTCTCTAAAACTGAAATTGCTCTATCAAAAGCCATTCAAAATCATCTTCTGCCAAAGTCATCTTCTGTCTCTCACATTATAAATCCCTAACCTTCTAAATCCACATTCTCTAAATCTCTTTATTAGTTTCCATTTCCTTGTCAGATTTTACTTCTCATCTTCAGATAACTCTGATTTCTTCCAACCCCTCTACTCACATCTTTTTTTTGTTCCTGGGATTTCTCTTTCCTTGCCCTTTTTCTACTCCACATCTGCACATATTTTTCAAGCCACCTGACCCCTCACGAGAATACCTTCTCACTTCTCATCTGACAAACCAGTTCTCTCAGCTATTAAAATATGGGAAATTTCCCAACAGCCCCTCTATGTACTCTAGAACCTATAGTGACAGACTCACTACTGCTGTCAGAAGACAGTTCTACAGGGCTCAAAATAAGCATTCCTTAATTGACCAGGGCCTTGATGATTATGTTGCAATGGCATAATATATGAATTACTTCAGCCACCTTATGAACTAGAAATGTTCTCCAGCAACATTATTAATCAAACAGCCTTGTGGGATAACCCAAGAATCTACCCACCATTTATAACATTATCTGTTTGGGAAAATGAGGCCTCCATTTTATTTTATTTTTTATTTTTTTAAAATTATTTATTTAATTTATTTTTGGCTGTGTTGGGTCTTCATTGCTGTGCACGGGCTTTCTCTAGTTGTGGCAAATGGGGCTACTCTTCGTTGCAGTATACAGGCTTCTCAGTGCAATGGCTTCTCTTGTTGTGGCGTACGGGCTCTAGAGCGCAGGCTCAGTAGTTGTGGTCCACGGGCTTAGTTGCTCCGCGGCATGTAGGATCTTCCCGGAACAGGGGTTGAACCCGTGTTCCCTGCATTGGCAGGCGATTCTTAACCACTGTGCCATCAGGGAAGTCCCACGGCCTCCATTTTAAATAACCACAAATGAATTTTTGAAACATGACTGGTTCACACCTGGCATCTATAGACAGTGTTGTAATTTGCCATCCATGTGCAAGCTTCATCTGATGCAGGAAGCAGATTTTCTGTTTCAAAGACCTGGATAGACCCAGAAGAAATGCATTGCTGCAGATTGGAGGAATCCCTGCTGATGACAATAACAGTAAAACATTTATTTCTGTATACTTTTACCTTTTAATCACATCTAATTTTTAAAACCATCCTTAAGATTTTTAGAGCAAAAAGCACAGATTTGAGCAAAGAGCAAACTGGAGATGGGGACCTAGGTTAAGGCCTGACTCTACTGGGTATTAGACATCCAGTTGGCCAAGTCACTTAATCCTTCTGAGCCTCAGTTCCCTTAACAGTAAAGCAACAGTAGTAACAATATTCTCCCTATCAAATACCCTGATTCTGGGACTTCCCTGGTGGCGCAGTGGTTAAGAATCCACTTGACAATGCAGGGGACACGGGTTCAAGCCCTGGTCCGGGAAGATCCCACATGCTGTTGAGCAACTAAGCCTGTGCGCCACAACTACTGAGCCCGTGAGCCACAACTAGTGAAGCCACCGCACCTACAGCCCATGCTCCGCAACAAGAGAAGCCACCACAATGAGAAGCCCATGTACTGCAACGAAGAGTAGCCCCCTCTCACCACAACTAGAGAAAGCCCACGCACAGCAACAAAGACCCAATGCAGCCAAAAAATAAATAGATAAAATTTTTAAACAAATATCATGATTTTTCAGTAAGGCATGGCATCAGAACAAGTTGTAAACAGAGGTGGAGCTGCTGGGACAGGTAGGGGTTAGGGTGACCACAGAAATTCAAACAAACAGGGCATAGCAATGAAGGGAATGAAGCAGTGTCCAGACATAACACAGGCAAACACCAAGTTAGAAGGCAGAAGTAGCAGGATGTCCTCACTTGTAGTTAAAATCTGGTGACCAAGACAGGTGGAAAACTATCATGACACTGTAGAGTGGCTTAACCAGGATTCAAGACAAAGGATTCTAGGGATCATCCCTGAGACGCCATGCCCAACAGCAAAAGAACCTTGGATCATGACACTGAAGCTCACACATTATCAGGGCAAAGTATAGTTTATAGGAATGTACACTAAGTAGGCAGAGGGTGGTTTGACCGAAAACATCTTCCAGTAGAATTAAAGTTGACTTATCAGTTTGCTCAGTGGCTTGGGGCTTTGCGTGCTTGGCTGGACGCTGGAACAGGTGAGTTCCTCTCACTGCTTGTGGCCATAGGCCTCTTCTTTGCTCCTGCCAATTACTCTGTAAATGCTGGATGCCGGGGCACGGTGGGCGTGAAGCGGATTTGCACCACAGCTGATGCTCAACGAGTGTGGGAAAAGTGCGTGGTCAGAGGACTGAATAATGAATGCCACAAGTTAAAGTCCATGAATGAGAAGTGAGGATTCAGTGAGCATTTTGTACAGAGAAGAGCCTGTACTTTTTTTCTCCTGCAAAGGAATTTTAAGGAAGGTGTCTCATCACCTGTAATTAAGCCTGCAGACATCCTTAGTCCTCCGGTCTCTGCACTTTGGAAGATAGAATGCAGCCCTCTGAATGCGTTTTAAGAGCTGTGTAAGAAAAGACAGGTTTAGAAAAATTCAATAAAAGATGAGAAGGCAATTGTCAACAAATTCAGCATTCCTGATTGAAGCCAGTCAAAAGCAGTAAACAAAAAATGTATTAGGCAAAGCGAGTTAATCACTTAGTTAATACTTTAACATCCATTTGAAAGTGACTGTTGTTGTCAGTCCTGATATATCTCCCTTGCAATGCATTTGAGGAGGAGTGTAATATAGGATGGAATCCAAGGTGCTGTGATCTCAGCTTACTGGTGGTTACGTGAGGAATGCAACTAGACGGGTGAGGTCTGTCCTAGAACCCTGCAAACTTGTGTGTGAGTCTCAAGGGTTCCTACCACGGGGAGAGGCAAGTGGACCTGTGTTTCCCGGGCACTCATCCCCAGCAAAGGGACCTTCACATTTCCTAATTAGGTTATAGTCAATGTTCACAGGCTGGTGATGGATGAGATACTGAAGTGTAATCACAACTGATATTATTCATGTCCCAGGAATGTGCAGCAGAGGCCTCTCTGCTTGCTCCAGCAGGAAACAATAGTGTAATTGACAAGGCTTTTTATGGTTCAGATTCTGGTCTGGGTTTAATCCTTCTGTTTGGTCATGATTGCAAAACAGGTATCTAGAGAGGAGAAATAAACATGCTGTAAGTTCCATTTCCTTGTTGTTTGAAGCTCATTGAGTCATATAAAGACTGGCATAGCCTGTCCAGAAATGGGGTCAACTGGGGCAGCCTCAGGCATCTGCCTTGAGATGTTTAGTTGCCTAGAGGCCACTGTAACCACAGAAACGGCAATTACCTTAATCAGCAGGTGTTGGGCCAGGCATTGTGCTAAAATAAAAGGTGCAGATAAGCTGCCTGTTCTGAAATGGTTAGCAATGAGGTGAAAAATCCAGAAAAATATGTATGCCAACAACTAACACAAGTCAGATGCAACTCAGGACTAGGAGAGAGGGACAAAATCTTTTTTTTTTTTCACATCTTTATTAGAGTATAATTGCTTTACAATGGTGTGTTAGTTTCTGCATTATAACAAAGTGAGTAAGTTACACATATACATATGTTCCCATATCTCTTCCCTCTTCCGCCTCCCTCCCTCCCTATCCGACCCCTCCAGGTGGTCACAAAGCTGATCTCCCTGTGCTATGCAGCTGCTTCCCACTAGCTATCTGTTTGGTAGTGTATATATGTCCATGCCTCTCTCTCTCTCTCGCTTTGTCACAGCTGTCATATGGTAGTTCTATTTGTAGGTTTTTTAAGGAACCTCCATACTGTTCTCCATAGTGGCTGAACCAATTCACATTCCCACCAGCAGTGCAAGAGTGTTCCCTTTTCTCCACACTGTCTCCAGCATTTATTGTTTCTAGATTTTTTGATGATGGCCATTCTGACTGGTGTGAGATGTTATCTCATTATAGTTTTGATTTGCATTTCTTTAATGATTAGTGATGTTGAGCATTCTTTCATGTGCTTGTTGGCAGTCTGTATATCTTCTTTGGAGATATGTCTATTTAGGTGTTCTGCCCATTTTTGGATTGGGTTGTTTGTTTTGTTGTTATTGAGCTGCATGAGCTGCTTGTAAATTCTGGAGATTAATCCTTTGTCAGTTGCTTCATTTGCAAATATTTTCTCCCAGATCAATGGAACAGTATAGAAAGCCTAGAGATAAACCCACGCACATATGGTCACCTTATCTTTGATAAAGGAGGCAGGAATGTACAGTGGAGAAAGGACAGCCTCTTCAATAAGTGGTGCTGGGAAAACTGGACAGGTACATGTCAAAGTATGAGATTAGATCACTCCCTAACACCATACACAAAAATAAGCTCAAAATGGATTAAAGACCTAAATGTAAGGCCAGAAACTATCAAACTCTTAGAGGAAAACATAGACAGAACACTCTATGACATAAATCACAGCAAGATCCTTTTTGACCCACCTGCTAGAGAAATGGAAATAAAAACAAACAAATGGGACCTAATGAAACTTCAAAGCTTTTGCAAAGGAAACCATAAACAAGACCAAGGGACAAAATCTTGATGACTCACTGAGCAGGGGAAGATTAACTCTGACTAATGAATGGGAGAAGGGCTACCCAAGGGGAGTCTTGAAGGATGAGTAAGAGAATATGAAGGAGGCGTGAGGTACATTCCAGGAGATAAGACATGGGACAGAGCCATGGGTAAGGAGCGATAATAACACAGAGGAGGGACAGTAGCCCAGCCAACAGGACCCCAGAGCACTTGACAGAGGCAGGGAGCCCTAAAGGACAGGGAAGTGGTAGTCAGATGGAGGGCAGGGGAGGGGTATTCTAGGAAGAAGAGGCAGCACTACACACACAGAGCAGTGAAAGAATGTGGCAGTTTTGAATCCCACAAGTAACTCAGTGTGTTTAGAAACTGAGGAGGGTTTGGAAGATGAGTTTGGAGAAGTAGGCAAGAGCCAGGGCACAACAGAAGTTATTTTTAGCCAGCTATGTACTTGTATTTTACCCTGATGGCTATGAGAAGCCACATGAGGTAGTCCAATCTATCTGACTCGGTGACAAATTGGATCTGGGGAGAGAGCAGAGGTGGTGCCAGGGTCAGTATTTACACCAAAAGAAAGTCCTTTAACTACTTGCTTTGCGGAGAGGTTACCTTCTCTGTCTTCCTGCACTTTCTCAAGACAATTGTGGCCACCAGAGACCTTCAGAGAAGACTTCAGAGCGGCCCATCTTCTTAGGGATGATGGCCACTAGAGTCTACACAATTTCTAGAGGATTCCAAAGACTGCCAGACATATACTTGCCAGTGCTGGGCAAATGTGAGCAGGAGTTTCTTGTCAAAATTTCAAAATATCCACTTACCTATTTATTGATACTTAAGGGTTCAAGTTCACCAGGATTTTCTCAAGTCATCCATTTTCAAACCACATCCAGAGCCAGCAGTATTTTGTATACTGAAGGTATGTATCAATATAGACTATAACTAACTTTAAAATTTATGTTTGTCATGGAACTTTCATAGTTGCCTTTCAGTAATGCACATCAATAGTGCAATCATAAACCCTTATTATTAGTATGGAAAACAACATAGAGTCCTATATTTTGTACACATATCAACCCCGTTTTTGGCTGGTTTAATTGTTTACTTCCAATTTTCTGAGAGAAAGCTCTTTATTTATGATGAGTTAAACTTTATTCATTTTATCGACTTCCCTGGTGGTGCAGGGGTTAAGAATCCACCTGCCAATGCAGGGGACACAGGTTTGATCCCTGGTCTGGGAAGATCCCACATGCCACAGAGCAACAAAGCCCGTGCACCACAACTAGTAAACCTGTGCTCTAGAGCTCATGAGCCACAACTACTGAGCCCATGCACCACAACTACTGAAGCCTGTGCGTTCTAGGGACTACATGCTGCAACTACTGAGCCCGCATGCTGCAACTACTGAAGCCCGTGTGCCTAGAGCCCGTGCTCTGCAACAAGAGAAGCCCCCACAATGTGAAGCCTGTGCACTGCAATGAAGACCCAATGCAGCCAAAATAAAAAATTTACTCATTTTATTATTTAAAAAGTTAAATTTCTAAGCTCTAAATTATAGAGGAAAGAGTTAAAGACAGAAGCCAGCTGTAAACAAAATAATTAAGCCCAGATCCTCTTCCCAGCACTTTTTAAAAAATAAACTTTTTAAATTTTAAAATAGTTCTAGACTTACAGAAAAATTGCAACGATAATAGAGTTACCATACACTGTTTTCCTGTTATTAACATCTTACATTAATATGGTACATTTGTAACAGTTCGTGAACTAATATTGATACATTATTTTTAACTAAAGTCTGAATAAAATACTTTATTCAGATTTCTTCAGTTTTTACCTAATATTCTTTTTCTGTTCCAGGATCCCATTCAACACAACACATTACATGTAATTGTCATATCTCCTTAGGCTTTTCTTTGCTGTGACAGTTTCAAAGGCTTTCCTTGTTTTTGATAACTTTGACAGTTTAAAGGAGAATTGGTCAAGTATTTTGTAGAATGTCCCTCAGTTAGGAATTGTCTGATGTTTTCTCATGAGTAGACTGTGGCTATGAGTTTTTGAGAGGAAGACCACAGAGATAAAGTGCCATTCTCATCAAATCATGTGAAGGCTACATATTGATATTATCAGTATGATGTATGACAGTTGACATTGACCTTGATCGCCTGGCTGAGATTGTGTTTGTCAGGTTTCTCCACTGTCAAGTTACTTTTCCCCTATCTTTTCATATTGTATTCTTTGAAAGGAAGTCACTATATGCAGCCCACAATTAAGGAGTGGGGAGTTATACTCTACTCTTTGACAGAGAGATATTTACATAAATTATTTGGAATTCATCTGCAGGGGAGATGTATCTATTGTCTGCTATTTATTTATTTATTCAATCATTTATTTATATCAGCATGGATTCATGGATATTTATGCTTTGAGTTATAACCCAACATTACTTTATTTTGTTGCTCAAATTGTTTCCACTTTGGCCATCCAGAGCTCTTTCAGTTGGCTCCTATGTCCCTTAAAATACTCCAGTCATTGTGGGGTTCTCTTGAGCACGTCCTTACTTTCTGGGACTACAAGATGCTCCAGGTTCATCTTGTGTATTTCCTGCCCTAGTTCTAGAGTCAGAGATTTCTCCATGGAGCCCTTTTTTTTTTTTTTGAGCCCTAGTTCTTTTATGGGAGAATGGTATTAGAGACCATAATCTGGGTGTGCTGGGAGCTACTGGGGTGTTGTCACTTGAAGGTCCTCTCAGCTAACACAGAAAGAATGTATATGTATTTATGTTAACATGTATATACACATATATCTATAAATTTTTTATCTATCTATATTAAGCTAAATATAGGTTCATACTGATGTCTCCGACTGTAACCCAGTACCACATGGATCACCCTAGCTTTCTCCCCTTGCTTGTCTAGATCCTCTCCCTTATAGTGAGAAACCTGGCTCCCACCCTCAGCCATCCATTATTTAATTGCTCAATTCCAGTGCACTGTAGAGTACTTACATAATTGCTAGCCTGTAACCTTGTAGAAAATGACTTTATAAACTAGAGTGCTTCTGTATAATTCCTTTTGCCTTTAACTTTACAGACTCCACTTATTTCAAAATGTACTTAGGTCAGCATTTTTCCCCCACCCCCTTCAGTGAAATTGTTCATGCATTTATAATACAATTAGATTCTTTTCTCATATTTTGTATTCCATCCTGGGATCCTACAACCTCCTAAATGGTTTTTTTAATTTGCACAATTAAGGTTCACCCTTTGTGCTGTAAAGTTCTATGGGTTTTGACAAGTGCATAGCTTCATGCACCTACCATTTTTACAGCATCATAAAAATACTTTCACCATGCTAAAAAAATCCCCAGTGGTTTACCTATTCAACTCTTCTCTCACTCGAAGTGCCTGGCAACCACTAATCTATCCACCATCTCTATAAGAGTTTTACCTGTTCCAAGATGTCATATAAGTGGAATTATATAGTGTGTAGCCTTTGAAGACTAGCCTCTTTCACTTAGCAACATGCATTTAAGATTCATCTGTATCTTTGTGTGGTCTGATTGCTCTTTCAGTTGTATGACTATACCATCATTCGTTTAGCCATTCATCTACTGAAGGTTGCTCCTAGTTTTAGGCATTTATGGATAAAGCTGCTATAAATACTCCCATGCTGGTTTTCGTGTGGACATAAGTTTTCAGCTCAGTTGGGTAAATACGTAGGAGTGTGATTGCTAGGTCCTATGGAAAGACTATGTTTAACTTTGTGAGAAACTGCCAAACTGTTTTCCAAAGTGGCTGTTACCATTTTTAATTCACACCAGCAATGAATGAGAGTTCCTGTTGCTCCACATCCTTGCCAGCAAATGGTACTGTCAGTTTTCTAAACTTTAGCCATTCTAATAAGTGATTGGCTACTTTTTAAAAATATTAAAAGCTTGTCAGGAGTGGGGAATAAAAGTTAAAAAATAAACAAGAAATCTGAGTCACTAGCATTGAGAGCAGTTTTGAAATAGCTCAGGCTACAGAAGAGGTGTACTTCTTTGGGGTCATGTTAGAAATGGCTGTAGAGGGGACTTCCTTGGTGGTGCAGTGGATAAGACTCCATGCTCCCAATGCAGGGTGCCCAGGTTTGACCCCTGGTCAGGGAACCTGCAGGCTGCAACTAAGAGTTCGCATGCCACAACTAAGGAGCCCACAAGCTGCAACTAAGACCCAGTGCAACCAAATAAATACATAAATATTTAAAAGAAAAAATAATAAATCCAGTAGAAATAATAAAAAAAAAAAAAGAAATGGGTGTAGAAACCATCAACTTGTTTCCTCCATTCAGCTTTAGCTTCTCTGTCCTCCAACCTCAAACAAGAGAGCAAAAAAGATGTGTGGGCTAATAATTAAATGAGACAGAAAGACTGACAGAGACAGAAACAGAGACAGTGAGAGACAGAGATGCAGAAAGTAACTTCTCAGAACACAGGAGAATATCAACTCCAAACCAAAGAGAAAAATATGCTCAAGGGCTTCCCTGGTAGCGCAGTGGTTGAGAGTCTGCCTGCCGATGCAGAGGACACGGGTTCATGCCCCGGTCCGGGAGTATCCCACATGCCGCAGAGCGGCTGGGCCCGTGAGCCATGGCCGCTGAGCCTGCGCGTCCGGAGCCTGTGCTCCGTAACGGGAGAAGCCACAGCAGTGAGAGGCCCGCGTACCGCAAAAACAAAACAAAACAAAACAAAACAAAAAAACATGCTCAATAAGGGAAGAGAGGGCTGTCATCTGGGTAGAGGACAATCCTAGAAACGCGGATGGCTCCTTTTTGTAAGGGTACCTGGGGTGTGTTTTAGTCAGGTGTGGTAAGACACGCAGACATGAAAAAAACTGTCCTGAAGGTTTCTATAGTCATAGATCCCTAGACACAGGAGCCATAGCACACCATGCAGACAACATGGGGAAGCACCAGGGCCTAACAGAAGGAAGAGGAACAAGGGGGAAGAACATGAGTGAAAGACTGTATCATGACTTCCACGGGAAAGGCAAGGCAAGGCGGGGTACGCAGGTTTAGGATGGGCTAGTTTGAGTCATTTCAGTGGGCTCTGGGTTGGGGGGTGGGAGGTCTCGTTGTCTGGTATCTGGTCTTCAGCTTCTTGGGGCAGGGGGATGGTGGGCTCCCATTGAGAGCCCTTTGGGAGTCTGATCTAAAGGGGGTGGCTGGGGTATGGCCTTTGGATTGGTTGGTGTGCATATAAAAGACATGTTCCCAGGACTTCCCTGGCGGTCCAGTGGTTAGGACTCTGCACTTCCACTGCAGGGGACACAGGTTCGATCCCTGGGGAACTAAGATCCAAAAAAAAAAAGAAAAAAGATATGTTCCCATGCAAGCTGTTTGCTATCTCTGGGAATTAGCTAACCCTGAGAGGGGCAGTCCCTTCCAGTATTTGCATGGCCCCAAGATGTCAAAGCATCAGAATAAAAAGATATGCTTAATACACTCCACCTTGCAAAGTCTTTATTGTTGGGTCTATTTTTACTGGTGCCGCCTGAGACTGTCCTCAGTCTCTTCCCCCTTGACCTCCCTGCTTCCTGAGGTCTAAACGGTGTATGCCTCTCAAGATGCTTGGGGTAACCTCTCCTTCAAATCCTAGTAAGATGAGGCTGCTTCTGGTATTGATGGCTCCTGCACACCTGTTTTGTACTTCATGCTTTGCAAGGCATGTCAAGTGCACCTGTTGTATGGTCCCATGCAACCCCCTGGAGGTGAGAGATTCTTCTTTCCCATTTACTCCCATTGAATATTTCTCAAATCTTTCCACTTGCCTAAGAATCTCAGTATTTGCAGATCTCCCTTATCCATTTTTTATCATCTGTTTTCCTTTTTCTTTTCCCAGCTGTATGTGCTACTGTTCCTCCTGGGCCACTTCTGATGCTTTATTCATTCAACACACATTTGTTGCACATGGGCTCTGTGACAGGGCTTGTTCCAGGTCCTAGGGACACAGAGACAAACAAGACTATCCTTGTGGGGTAGGAAAAACACTTTGAGGTTTTTTTCTTTTTGAGGTTTATACTTTTTTTTGAGGTTTGATAATGTGCCAGTCACATTCATAAGAACTGTTTCACTTAATCTTCCTATTGTGTTTTTTTTTCTTGTTTTTCTTTATGGGGGGGCCGCACCATGTGGCATGTGGGATCTTAGTTCCCTGACCAGGGATCAAACCCATGTCCCCTGCATTGGGAGCTCGGAGTTTTAACCACCGGACTGCCAGGGAAGTCCCTATTTCACTTAATCTTGATGCCCTCTCTCAAGATGAGTTCTATGATGACCTCCCCTCAACAACACCATTCTTACAGATAAAGCACTAAGTCTTCGAGAGCTTAAGCAGGAACCCCAAGGTCACACAACTAGCCAATGGAGAGCTGGCATTTGAACCCTGGTGTCTGACTCCAGAGTACACAATTTTCACCTTGATGCCATTGATCCCTCCAGAGACATTATTCATAGCACTTTCCCATCCTAATCCTTGCAGGGATGAGCCTCTTTTTCCAAATAAAATCAAAATTATTTAGCAAAAAGTAATAATAACAACAACTTTCTAGACTTAGAAGCCTTTGCCACTAACTAACTGGATGATCTTGAGAACGTCACTAACTTTTTCTAGGCTTCCATTTCCTCTGCTGTAAAATAGGGCGGGGGCAGAATTAGTGACTTCTAAGGTCCTATTAAGCTCCGATGTTCTTTTAATCAATCAGACATGTCTGCAGCACCATTTTGGAGAACTGTTTGCTTTGAGATTGAGAAGGAAAGCCAGGAAAGGCCTGGTTCTCGCCCGGTGACAAGAAACACCACAGCATCTTCTTAGCTAGTGTTTCTCTGTCAAAACATGTTTTTTAGTGTTGCAGATTCAGCCTATTAAAACCATTGTGTGCTGGCACCAAGGGTAACATAGAAGCAAGCCAATGCATTTTAAAGACATTTGTAGAATACAAACACCAACTAAGACCAAGGCACTGCTGCCATGGTGGCTGAACTCACAAGGGAAATCCCGGGACCCACCCCACCATGGCACCTTCATGAACTCCCCTCTGCTGGCTACCCCAAGGCCAACCACAGCCTGGTAACACGGCCCCAACAACCAGCCAACCTCGGCTCTGTCGTGTTCTTAAGCTCAGCCGTGTTTCCCAGCCTCTGCACATTCCTCATGCCATTCTCACTGTAGAATTACCCACCTTCCCATCTTCACGTATGTATTAGTTTGTTAGGGCTGCTATAAAAAAATCTGGGTGGCTTAAACAACATGCACCTGTTTTCTCCCATTTTAGAGGCTGGAAGTCCCAGATCAAGATGCAGGCAGGGCTGCTTTCTTCTAAGGCCTCTCTTCGTGTTTTGCAGATGGCTGCTTTCCTGCTGTGTCATCAGAGGGCCTTTACTCTGTGCATGATCCCTGATGTCTTTTCCTTTTCTGATAAGTACACCAGTCATATTGGCTTAGGGTCCACCCATAAGGCCTCATTTAGCCTTAATTACCTCTTTAAAGACCCCAGCTCCAAGTATTGACACATTCTGAGGTGTTGGGGATTAGGACATCAAGATATGGATTTTGAGGTGACATGACTCAGCCCATAACAACGCTGGAATCCTACCCATTCTTCTCATCCCTCCTCATGTGTTTTCACGAAGCCTGGAATTTAACCAGTTGGAACCTCTCCTTCCTTGTAACAACTTTGCTCCAGTCCACCCCTTAACAAAAGTCCCTAGTGGAGTGTAAGCTCCTTGAACAACAGAACAATGTCTTGTTTTATAAACTATGTCTTATGTTATTATATCCCCCAATTGCATATAGTTTAATGCTTTATTCAGAGTAAAAACTCAACAAATATTCAGTAGGAGAATTGATAAACTGTGGTACATCCAGACAATGGAATGTTATTTAGTGCTAAAAGGACATGAGCTATCAAGCCATGAAAAGACATGGAGAAAACTTAAATGTATATTACTAAGTGAAAGAAGCTAATCTGAAAAGGCTACATACTGTACAATTCCAACTATATAACATTCTGGAAAAGGCAAAACTATGGAGAGAGTAAAAAGATCAGTTGTTGCCAGGAATAAGGGGGAAGGGATGGATGAATAGGTGAAGTACAGCTGATTTTTAAGGCAGTAAAACTATTCTGTATGATACTATAATAGTGGATTCAGGTCATTGTATATTTGTCCATACCCACAGAATGTACAACACCAAGAGTGAACTCTAACACAAACTGTGGACTGCTGATAAAGATGTGTCAATTCAGGTTCATTGACTGTAATAAATGTACCACTCTGCTGCAGGATGTTGATACAGGGGGAGGCTGTATGAGTGTGGGAGCAGAAGGTATATGGAAACTCTATGCACTTTCTGCGTGATTTTGCTGTGAACCTAAGACTGCTTTAAACAATAAAGAAAAAACCTCAACAAATATATTTTTTAATCAAATTGAATTTTCTGCACAGCCCTCACACATCTGTAAGTCTGGGTATGACTTTCATCTTTCTGTGGAAACCCTGTTTTCTTTTATAGCTAACTAGGTCTTTAGCCTGACAAGGGATAACAAAGCAATTAAGGAAGAGAATAGTGTCTGAGATTTGCTCATTCCTCCATCTAAAATCCTAATATTTGGACTTCCCTGGTGGCGCAGTGGTTGAGAGTCCACCTGCCGATGCAGGGGACATGGGTTCGTGCCCCGGTCCGGGAAGATCCCACATTTCGCGGAGAGGCTGGGTGCGGGAGCCATGGCCGCTGAGCCTGCCCGTCCGGAGCCTGTGCTCCGCAATGGGAGAGGCCACAACAGTGAGAGGCCCACGTACCACAAAAAAAAATAATAATAAAATAAAATAAAATCCTAATATTTGGACTTCCCTGGTGGCGCGGTGGTTGAGAGTCCCCCTGCCGATGCAGGGGACATGGGTTCGTGCCCCGGTCCGGGAAGATCCCACATTTCGCGGAGAGGCTGGGTGCGGGAGCCATGGCCGCTGAGCCTGCCCGTCCGGAGCCTGTGCTCCGCAATGGGAGAGGCCACAACAGTGAGAGGCCCACGTACCACAAAAAAAAATAATAATAAAATAAAATAAAATCCTAATATTTGGACTTCCCTGGTGGCGCGGTGGTTGAGAGTCCCCCTGCCGATGCAGGGGACATGGGTTCGTGCCCCGGTCCGGGAAGATCCCACATTTCGCGGAGAGGCTGGGTGCGGGAGCCATGGCCGCTGAGCCTGCCCGTCCGGAGCCTGTGCTCCGCAATGGGAGAGGCCACAACAGTGAGAGGCCCACGTACCACAAAAAAAAATAATAATAAAATAAAATAAAATCCTAATATTTGGACTTCCCTGGTGGCGCGGTGGTTGAGAGTCCCCCTGCCGATGCAGGGGACATGGGTTCGTGCCCCGGTCCGGGAAGATCCCACATTTCGCGGAGAGGCTGGGTGCGGGAGCCATGGCCGCTGAGCCTGCCCGTCCGGAGCCTGTGCTCCGCAATGGGAGAGGCCACAACAGTGAGAGGCCCACGTACCACAAAAAAAAATAATAATAAAATAAAATAAAATCCTAATATTTGGACTTCCCTGGTGGCGCGGTGGTTGAGAGTCCCCCTGCCGATGCAGGGGACATGGGTTCGTGCCCCGGTCCGGGAAGATCCCACATTTCGCGGAGAGGCTGGGTGCGGGAGCCATGGCCGCTGAGCCTGCCCGTCCGGAGCCTGTGCTCCGCAATGGGAGAGGCCACAACAGTGAGAGGCCCACGTACCACAAAAAAAAATAATAATAAAATAAAATAAAATCCTAATATTTGGACTTCCCTGGTGGCGCGGTGGTTGAGAGTCCCCCTGCCGATGCAGGGGACATGGGTTCGTGCCCCGGTCCGGGAAGATCCCACATTTCGCGGAGAGGCTGGGTGCGGGAGCCATGGCCGCTGAGCCTGCCCGTCCGGAGCCTGTGCTCCGCAATGGGAGAGGCCACAACAGTGAGAGGCCCACGTACCACAAAAAAAAATAATAATAAAATAAAATAAAATCCTAATATTTGGACTTCCCTGGTGGCGCGGTGGTTGAGAGTCCCCCTGCCGATGCAGGGGACATGGGTTCGTGCCCCGGTCCGGGAAGATCCCACATTTCGCGGAGAGGCTGGGTGCGGGAGCCATGGCCGCTGAGCCTGCCCGTCCGGAGCCTGTGCTCCGCAATGGGAGAGGCCACAACAGTGAGAGGCCCACGTACCACAAAAAAAAATAATAATAAAATAAAATAAAATAAAATCCTAATATTTGGGTATTGCAAGACAGCATGAACCTCAGAGTAGGCAGCCCACTTCCCAATGAAGGTTAACTATACTCCAAGGTGCTATAAAACCTTGATTAGCCAGAATTAGCTATGCTAAAGGACCAGAGTTCTAGTTCACTGGTTCTATGGCTCCTGAGTGGGTCCTCCCTCCCAAGCCTGGCCTCCTTGGAAGAAAGCACAGCATTCTCTGAGGATAGTAGTGTTCACTCATTGTTGCCGTGACCTGGGTGTCTGCTTCTGGGGTCTAATGCTAAAGAAATAAATGTTAGAATCCACTGTAAGTGTAGCTGCTGGCAAAGGACAAATATCCAGAGAAGCTGGGCCTTTGAGCAGACACAGGGACAGCAGAAAGTTCCTTATGGAGGGACAGAGAGGAGGAGGAGGAGGGGCAAGGGAGAGAAGGTCAGAGGAGGCCGGAGATGAACCTCAGATCCTTCACCACCACGAAATTCAGCAATGCCGGGGGAGAAGTCCACATGACTGGGAGGGCACCAAGTGCTGGATCCTCCCTGACACCCTCTACGGAGGCCATTTACCAGGTTGTGAAGATCTGTGCCTAGTGTAGGTACACTTAGACCGCATGCTTCAGCCCTGTACAATGCAAAGTCCAACGATCACCCTATACTAAGACTAACTTCAAATGCCACCTCCTCCATCAGGCCACCCTGATCACTCCAACTGGAAGCAATCTCTCCACTTACTCATCATCTTGCCATAGTTTCAAGTGTGTTTCTTGGAGCCCATGAGAGTCAGAAGGAAGTTTCAAGAAACTCCTTAGTGAAAGGGTAGAGGGCTAGGAGGGGAAGGGCTCCCCACTACAGGTCAACCAGAACAGCTGCACTCTTGCCTATAACATATACCAAGGTCCTTCTTACAATTCCATTTAAAAAGGAAAAACCTTTAAAACCACTCATGTACAGTGAAATAGCAGTATCCATCCTAGATAATCCAGATGGCCTCAATTTAGATACATGTTGTCCCATTGTCAGATAACATGTCAGAACATGTGTCCCTATTTGGCATTTGTAAAATATCATGGAGCTGATGACATTTATCACATAGTGTCTTGGATTATAGTTACCTGTATGCTTGCTTTATCACCTCAACAAATTATAAACTGCCCAAGTGTAGGCAGCATAATTCTTCTTTGCATCCTTTAGAGTACCTGTCACAGCGCCTTATACTCTGGTGTTCAACATGTATATGTTGCATAACAATAAGAATGTTAGGTCGCATTCACTATCAAGCAGATTTATGCAGCAGGTCCCGAGAGTTACAGCATAATGGAATGAATGTGCACATTTCTTATCTTTGCTTTCTAGACAGATCCACAATTAGAAACAATTTAAAGATAGGACTTCACAAACCAAAAAGAGTCTTAGACCACTCTAGGAACAGAGATTTTAATATAGGGCCACAAAGGAGACAGCTACCTTTGAAAAAGCTCAGCATTCAGTGTTCACTTGATAAATCTCACAGCATTTCTGGGCTTAGGTACAAAACACAGGGTTACCATGTGCTGATTCTTGTGTGGGTGCCTAATTTGCATAACATGTCCTTCTGCTCAGACAAGTGACTGGACCACAGCCAGGAGCATCTAGATGTCCCTGGAAGGTTAAGATGAAGGCCTCTGGAACACAGCTTTCATATTGAGTCAAGTAGGTTTGGAAAGATGAGAGAAACATAGGTCAGCCCAAGAGCAGTGCCAACATTACTGGCCCAATTCCTTGGCACCGTGTGGGCCCCCAATAAATTCCTGTTGAATGTGTGAAATGGCTCCCCTCCCCTCCTTCTCCAGTTCAGTCAGCAGTCAGGCAGCTCAAAGCACTCTCAAGGGCACACGTCTACCTATCTGTTATCCTCCTTGAGGAAACTACCACAACCATTGTTTCTACAGCGTTGAGGACAAAGGCTAACAAGTGGGCTTCAGAGCATCCACAATGCCAGGTGGGAGAGGTGTGCTGATGAGTCTGGTCCATCAGCAGAGTGAGCTGCAGCAAAGGGGCCTGAGCCTGAGCCTAACTGACCTTGGGACCCTAGCAGGAGATTATTGTCAGATGTGGTTTTCAAACATCCCTATAAAATGTTCTCTGTGAAGTAAATGTAAGGACTGTCCTGGATGTCCCCCACTGCACATTTCCTGGCTTTCTGCGTGCGAGTCCAAATTAAGCGATCTGCAATAAGCCCATCAGAAGATGGTCTGTCCTTTGTGCACAGGAACTTCTGACACTGGGTAAAACAAGAAAGGTGACACAAGAAAGGCAGAGATGCTGAAGGCATTATGTACCTGCAGGGTAGGAGTATGTTTGGTGCCTGTGTTGGGGGGAGGTATATGGGTACCTGTCCTTCCATGTAAGTGCATAAATGCATGTAGGAGAGCAGGAGAAATGGGGGTATCATTACAGACCTCTCTCTTCCCCTCTCTTTTTTCAATTTGTTTCTCACTAGCCCAGAACATTAACAGACAAAATTTTACTTCCTGCTCATCTTATAATCACTGTCATAGTTTTATAATGTTCTTTTTGGCAGGTACCAAATTGGATGAATAAAGAAACTTTGACAATGCAACAGTCTGGATTTGATACCAGGTATACAAATGAAGACGCATCAGAGAAAGAATTAGCCGGGATTGAAATCTATACAAACCAAGTTTTCACTGTCTGCATGACCTTGAATGAATCACACACCTTGCTCTAGTTCATTCAATAAAGCATTCTTTGATTCAAAAATATTTATCATGTGCCAGGTATCTGTACTAAGCTCTGAGAACATGTTCATTTACTCACTTGACAAATATTCATTAAGTCCCTACTATGTGCCAAGCACTGATCAAGTTGTTGGGATGCAGCTGTGAATAAAACAAAGTTTTTGCCCTCATAGAGCTTACATTCTAGTGATATGGGGTAGAGGAGAAAATAAACAAATAAATATACAATCTGTTGAATGATAAGTGCTATGAATAAAGGGGGGTAAAGAGATAAAAAGGACCATGAGTGAAATTTTATACAGTCAGTCCTAGGTATTGGTTCCAGGATGACCTAAAGATAACAAAATCCCAGGATGCTCAAGTTCCTTATATAAAATAGCACAGTATTTGCATATAACCTACATACATCCTCCTGTATACTTTAAATCATCTCTGGATTACTTGTTATACCTAATACAATATAAATGCTATGTAAATAGTTGCCAGTGTGTGGCAAATTCAAGTTTTGGTTTTTGGAACTTTCTGGAATTATTTTGTGGGGGGAATATTTTCAATCCATAGTTAGTTGAATCTGCAGATGCAGAATGTGTGGAGGTGAAAGGCTGACATATAGGACGTGTTCAAAGCCTCTGGGGAGCTAACATTTAAGCAAAGACTTGAAAGAATCTAAGGAGGGAGACATACAGCTCTCTGGAGAAAGAGCACATCACAAAGAATATAATAGGAATGACTCCTCACTATACACAAAAGGCTTTTAAGTCGCCTTAGATCCCTTCTGGAAAGAGACAAACTGTAAATCAATCCTAAGGGCCTCACCTACCCAACATGGACAAACAACCTAAGATGAGGAAGAATGAGATGAATGTCAAAGGGTTTTTAAGCCTGGAAGGCTATTTAAATATTGATATTAGGTAATGTTATTTATTAGTCACTGGTTTCCAGTCAAAAATCAAGTCCAAGTATGCAGCTATATTTGAAGGCCTTACCCACGAGTAAAATTGGTGCTACCTGAGTTCAAAAGCCAATTCAAATGCCAAGAGTCCTCCTAGGATTTGGTGGTTCACTGTCTAACCTGCTCAGAACTGTATGCTAGGCTTGTAGTCTGCATGCTCACACCATCTCATATATACTATTTCCTGCTGCATTTGATTAGGCGAAAGTGAAATCTCCTAACCGAGATGTGACCTGACGTTCTTTATTTACAGGGAAATCACTGGTTAGAAAATTCCTCAGCTTTTGGCAACTGTTCAGCCAAATTCATTAGCACAGGTTAACTTTATTTCCAGGACTGGTGCAATTCTATTTGGGTAGCAAGGAGGGGAATCCTCCAGCTATAAGGACATTCTTGTTCAAAATGTTCTAAACTTCCAGTTTCTCTTACATTTTTCCTTAAATCTAACTTGGCGGGGTGGGGCATAATCAAGAACATACACACAAGAATTCAGTCTGAATGTGGCATTTTGGAGGAAAACCCCAGCTGAGTACACACCAGTGTGTTTCAGCTTTGCTACAAGAGAAATAGTTATGCATTGTACATGGACTATAAAGACATTTTTTGTAAACCTTACTTTTAAATGTTTGAATTTCAGGACTTAAAATGTTCCATGTGTTTAGTATTTCTTGTTCAGCTAGACTAAAGAAAAGTGGTTGAAAATTCAGTCTCAGCATATGTATAGTATATTTCAGGAATGTTTAATATGTTACTATTTCTGGAGCTATGGAGTTTGTGAACATGGCTTTTACATTCATCACTGGTTGTAGTCAAGGGGTCACTTATTCAATATGTATTTATTGAGTACCTACTATGTGCCAGCCCCCACTTTGGGTATGCAAGATACAACAGCAAAGAAAGTCCACAAATTAGAGGAAGCAGGCCATAAATGAATCTATAAGTAAATATAACATAATGTCAGGTAATGAAGAAATTCTTCCTGCTTTAAGCAGGGAAAGGGAATGTGGGTGGTGCTGCTATTCCAGAGGAATAGCCTCTCCTCTGAAGTCTCATTTGAATAAAGACCTTAAGGGATCCTTTTGGTTTCGGGGGAAGAAGTACCCAGGCATACGGAGTGCCCCAGGTACTCCTGGAGTTCCTGGAAAAGCCTGGAGGCCATGTGGCCAGGGCAGAGTGAGTGAGAGGGAGAGCTGGTCATTGGAAATGAGGTCTTTCATAGAACCATATGTCAGAGGGCTCCTGGTTGCCCCCAAAGTGGAGCAACCACTGAACCCACAGTCCAGTTTCATTTTTTGGAGGTCCAAACAGTGATAATAAATTGCAAGGAGACCGTGCTATCAATCTACAATCTCATTAAGCTTCATCTTACTCCGTATAAAAATTGGTATCTGTTGTTTTCTCTTCTGGACCAATTTACCCATGCATTTCTCCCCCTTGAAACACCCTTCTTGACTCCTCTCCCTGTTCAGTCTCTCCCATATTTCAAAACTTAATTTAAGCTCTGCCTCCTGTAAGAATCCTTCCCTAACTCTTCTGGATGACACTCAGCAGCTCTTCTGACACTGTGACCGGAGGTTTTACTTAGGACTTCCTCGCCATCAATAGATTGGTGTTCAGGGGAACCCTGAAATTGAATGTGAAAGAGTTTGTGTAATCCTCCATGCGTGTTTTCACAAGAGTGTTCATAAGTCCCATGAGATTTTAAAATGAGTCTGTGACTTAAAAGATTGAGATCCACTCCTTTTGACCAGTGCTTCTCACACATCAAATGTGCACATGAACCATCTACATTTCATTAAAATGAAGATTCCAGTTCAGTAGCTCTGGAATGAGGTTTGGTGCTGGTCCCAGGACCATACTTAATGGCAAAAGCCTAGAATATTTTATTCTGCACTTGTCTGCATACACTGGCTTGTTGCTCTCTGCCTCCTAAGTAGATTGCAGGTTTCTACTAATACTTCTTCGCTCTTCTCCCACAGCAGGGACTAGAAAAATACCTCATCGTTGGACCTGACAGTTGCTTGCTCTACAGATATAAGTACATTAAGTGAAACTAATTAAAATAGCTTCTCTGTGTTCACTTTCTTAGTCTCACTTAGTTTTCTAAGGTAACCACCTGTTTTTCAAGGTGCTGAACTTTTCTGTAACCCAGAGCAGAATCTCAGAACTCCTAAAATCTTCGTAAAGCAAAGTTTTTCTCTCTCTTCCATATTGAAATAAAAATCCACCAAACCCAAAAGACATCATGGTACAGGAAATGCCTCGTTTGGAAGGATAATCCACTATATAAGGGCATTCTCCCTCACTGGAGATGTTCAGTACCAAGATGTCCAGTGCAAATAAATAATGTGGAACATCAAAGAAGCCAGGATAAATCAAATCACCACCACTAGGCCCTTGAAGGGGTAGGTTCCAGATAAACTGTTTAGAGCCCAGAAGTGAAGTCTCATAAAGAAAGGGCAGAGAGGGAAGCTCTCTAGAAGTTAAGGAACGGTGTAGAAAAGTGAAAATGGGGTTTGGGAATAAAATTGCTACCTCAAAAAACTTTCCACTCTATATTTGCATAAGCTGTAAAACAAGTTACTTAGTCATGTGGAAATAAAGTGTTTTTAACAGCATCTAATGACACAGCAAATGAAAAAAAAATTTTTACACGCAAGACACACGTGTAAAGAATGTGTGTGCGGGGCTTCCCTGGTGGCGCAGTGGTTGAGAGTCCGCCTGCCGATGCAGGGGACACGGGTTTGTGCCCCGGTCCGGGAAGATCCCACATGCCGCGAAGCGACCAGGCCTGTGAGCCATGGCCGCTGATCCTGAGTGTCTGGAGCCTGTGCTCCGCAACGGGACAGGCCACAACAGTGAGGCCCGCGTACCGGGGGTGGGGAATGTGTGTGCGAAAGGAATTTTTCATGTGGTATTTAATAAATATATATACATATTATTTGTACTTATAAAAATACTATGTGCAATGAAAGCTATGCATAAATATTTATAAAATAACTTTATCTAAGTAGGCCAGTAACATTTAATATTTTTCAATAAATTCATACATAAAATATATACATTAGTGCCAAATGGAACATGTATTTTGAAATATGAACCCCTAGTAAAACTCTTAGGAATCTGGAGTAAAATTCAGGTATCTGCCAAAGGAAACTTCGGAGTAGTTGTCATTTGAAGAAAAGAAACGATGCTGGGTCTCTTATCTTCATGGACTATTTTGCTTGTCATATTTCTAACATCACTTCAGCTGAATTTTGTATTTGACTTCCAACTTCGTGGCCATTTGACCTGCCAACTATTATTTTCTTTGAGGCTTTTAACACTCCACCCAAGTATTTTGCTTTCCAGAACAGTTGTGTCCGTTTCCTTTTCACTTCACCTTAATATCAGACGAGGTTTACAACATAGGCTTAATGTGCATCCTTCAAGGTTGCAGACAGACCCAGGGGCGTCGCTGTGATGACCTGAAGCTGATACCGCTCTGGAAAGTCAAGGTCCCCTGGAGGATCGCTCTTTGTGCCAGGATTTCCATTCAACCTGAGAGTCCCGGGGCTGGGGTCGGGCCCTGAGAGCCCGACTCTCCAGGGTTCCAGTCCCCTCCCCAGGCCGAACGTGCGGGCTGGGACCTTAACGACCGGAAAACACCACCGTTTCCTGTCGCCTACTCATTCCCCAGGCCGAAGACTCGAGGAGGAAGAGACGGAGACGGATTAAGAAAATTAATTAACCGGGTCCACGTTCGGCCTCCGGGCGAAGGGGCTGGGCGCGCAGCGGGCGCAGGTGCCGCCCAGGGCTGAATTTTACGCTCCAGGGCCAGCCACTGCGCCACTTGCGCCCCGTCGCTCGTCCGGGGGCGGCCGCCACCCGCTTGCCCCAGCTTTAGGCAGATCTCTTTTAGGGACCCCGCGGGAGAGGAAACGCCTCCCCCTGGACTGGAAAAACCTGCAGCGTCGGCTGTTCGCTTGCCCCTGCTCAGCCAGCAGCCCCTGGCGTCTCCAGTGCGCCAAGTCCAGTCTCCGGGTTTTGGCGGCAGCTCCAAGGGGATCAAGCTGGAAACTGTCAGAACACGACCCTCCCCCCCAAACCGGGGCTTCGAGTGGCCCGGGGGCCCGAGGCCGGGCCGGGGCGGCGCGGTCAGGTGGCTTCTCTTGCCCGAGGGCCCCCCGGCCGCCGCGCCGGAGCCTTGCCGGGCTAGATCGGATCGTTGGGACGAAGAGAGGTGGGCGCACAAGGTTTTGTACAGGTGTCCGGGGTGCGGGCGGAGTCCCTTTGTCCTCGGGCACCCTGGAGCTAGCACCCCGGGTCCCTCTTCGAACCGAGCATCCCGAGACCTTTCTTTGTGCCGAGGGAGCCGAACGCAGCTTCTCGCAGGGCAGCCGCATCCCTGGGGGTGGCGCTGGGGCGGTAACGATGAAAATCCATTGTCCTTTGGGGGCCCGCAGGCCGGGCCGCGGGTGAACCCGGTCCGCCCGCTCCGGGCCGGGGCTCAGGTACAGCGGCTAGAAGGGTCTGCCTGCGGCCCCCGCCCTCCGCCCCGCCCTGACCCGCCCCGCGCGCCGCCGGCCCCGCCCCGCGCCGCCCCGCCCCGCCCTTCGCAGGTTCGGTACGGGAGTACGGCTGCGGAGTGCTCAGTCTAGCTTGCACCTTCTCTCCCGGCCGCGGTCCGAGAGGGCGGGGAGGGCAGCGGTGGGGCCCGAGCTGGGGGAGAGTTCAGAGACCCCGGCCTTGGGCGCCTTCACGCCGTCTCCGAGCGCATAATGCTGTGAGCAGGCGCCGCTCCGGCCGACCCGGCTGGATCTGCGCGTGGCGGGCAGGGACTGCGTGCGCCTTCGGGAACTGCGGCGCCCGGCCCCGGGGTCAGCGGCTGGGATCCTTGGCGCCGCTGGTGAGTTGCTGCCTGCCCACGGCTCCTTCTCTGCGCGTGTGTATGTCCAAACCGGCGGCCGTGGCCGCTTCCGGCGTGCGCGGGGGGCTAGGCTTGGAAATGCACAGGGAGCAGGGATACCTAGGGCATCCCCTTCCAGCTGGTGTCCAACGGATCAAAGGGGACATAAAGCAAACTGGGAGGGGTGCGAGCGGCACGACCAGATCGCAGAGCTCCACCGTTTGTGCCCACCACTTTTCAGGGTGAGGCTGCGCGGCTACACTGCACCCTCCGAGCTATTGACAGCCATTCTGGGCGCGTACTGCATTTTTCCATCTGAGAACAAGCCGCACATGGCTACCGCTCCCCTCCCACCGAGGATTGGCATCAGGGCTGCACAGGGTGCACGGTGCAGATCTGAGGTGGCAATACCCGCTGGGTGCCCTCTCCTCACTTGACGAGGGGCATTGTGCCTGGGGCTCCAACCTGCAGATCTGGCAGTCGATTTTTTTTTTTTTTGTACGGTGGTTTCTGAACAACTGAAGTGTTTTCAATATTTTTTTCCCCTTTCTCCTTGAAACTAACTGTCTTGACAAGTATCGGACATGTAAGGACGAATGGATCTGGCCATTTTTTCGTTATGGATTATTATACTCCATCCCCCTCTCGACTTCGGGAGGCATGTGTTTCATCTTATAAATAGAAAGTAGCATATTTTTTGGCAGGACCTCCTTTATACTGTACAGTCTGAGAGGTCAGTTTAAAAATAAATATGCACTTGAATGTTACATTACCGAGAGCCAGGCTGTGGCTGGGACAAGCTGCGTGGACAGCAGCATCAAAGCCGGGAGCGCAGCTGTGTTGAAAGGAGTAAAAGCCCCAGAGTGCAGCCCAAGCTGACAGTCAAGTAATTACATTTTGTTTAAAAAAAAAAAAAAGTGAGTGAATTAAAATGAGGGCGGGAATAGGAATGTCAGAAGGGTATTGCAACATGAATCTTTCCAGACCTGGTGTATTTGGGGGAGTCGCCGCTGATGCATGCTAGGTGGTGGGGTGGGAGGTGCTGGGTAAGGGGAGGGAATTTATGAGTGTGTTAGGGAGACAAAGGTTTCCTCCCCACCCCCCAGCTCTTAGGCTTCACAGTAGCATCCTAGAGTTTCTTGGGGGCGCTGCCTTTAAAAAAGAACACAAATCTGGAGAGCAGCAGATTTGAATAGGAAAGCCTTTCTTGGGGACTTCCCAGGGAAGCACGGGGAGACAAAAGGCTCACCTAGAAGCCCTGATGATGCCCCAGGGGTATCCCTAAGGCAATTTAAAAGACTCCTATAACCTTCTAACTTCGAAAAGATCTTTCATCTAACGACCAAGGAAATGCAGCTTCTTTTCTGGACAGTTCCAGAGATTCTCTTTTTGATACCAGCTAAGATCTGTTATGAGCTCTTGTGACAGTTAAGAATAAGCTACACAGGTATGTTTTCAGATTAGGCTGAAACACTCAGAGATAAGTTAGGGCAGTTGTGAAATGTCTGGCATTGTGTCATGTGAAATTAATGATAAAGACTAATAGTCAAAGAACCAAGGAATGGTTGAGAGTTCTTCATTAAGTCTCTTAAAGAATGTAGGTTTCCCAACAGGCATCACTCATTGAATAAAACACTCAGTACCAGCCTCTGGGCTCACAGATAAGAACATTAGAGGAGAAATTTGGAAGCCTTTCTGGATCCATGGCAGTTCCTGTTTTCCAGTGGTTATCATCTGCAAGAGATTTACATTATGAATTCCATGATTGGAACATGGTGCTATGACTGTGGCAGCAGCTACAGACATGAAATAAGATGAGCTCCCCCTTCCCTTAAGATCTGAGCAGTGAAATTCTGTTTTGTATCTCAGTGGAACATGTAAAGACAGCCAGAGTAATAAGTGTTGCACATTTTTTTGCTTTTTATTGTAAATTTAAACGTGGTGCAATATGAATAAATACAATGCCATAAAAATCATTGCAGAACTGTTCACACGAGCTGGTTTGTCCTACCTGCTGTCCAACTTTTCCTTTAAAGTGGTGTTTTATGTCCAACATGTTCACAAAAGCTGCCCTTTTTCCCTTCTAAAATTCGTGGTGTTCAACAGCATTGGGGATAAAGTTGTTTTAACCTACATCACCAACAGACTTTTACCAGGCCATAAATTTTTCACAAGCTCTTTGCCCAGTAGCCATAACATTTATCCAGAGAGTGGACTTCCAATTCATAACCTGAAAAACCTCTAGGAAGACTGCTCTGATTTTTTTTTTAATTATGAAAATTCTTGCTTTCAGTCTGATTTTATTTAAGCTGGGCCTAATTTTCTTTCTAACTAGAATCCTGTGTACCTGTTTATTCACTGATGGAATAAAAACTTAAATCTATTTTTTTTTTTTTTTTTTTGGCGGTACGCGGGCCTCTCACTATTGTGGCCTCTCCCGTTGCGGAGCACAGGTTCCGGACGCGCAGGCTCAGCGGCCATGGCCCACGGGCCCAGCCGCTCCGCGGCATGTGGGATCTTCCAGACCGGGGCACAAACCCGTGTCCCCTGCATTGGCAGGTGGACTCTCAACCACTGCGCCACCAGGGAAGCCCCAAAATCTGTTTTTTAAATGCAGTATGTTTGCCAGAGAGCAAGGACAGTATAGTCATTTGAAACTACTAGATTAAGCCAGCCACAAAATCTTTACCAAGCACGGAAGCCAAAGAATTCTCCTAATATATCCCACTGTTCCATGAATTTGTATGTCAAAGGTACTTCCTACATGGAGCCTGCCCTAAGTGCCAAGCCCTGTTCTTAGCCCTTTACCTTGAGTAACTCATTTATTTCTAATAATCACTCTATGAGGAAGGCACTGTTAATATCCCCATTTTACAGGTGTGGAAAGACCTCTTACATAATTTGCCCCAAATTACACAGTAAGGAACATACCTAAACATGCATATGCAGTTTAGCAACCCAGCATGTGCATGAATGATTGGCTAATTTTCCACAAAGATCAGCATCTTCTGCTTAAGGAGATGGGGAAAAAACCCTGAAGTTAAGAGCCTCTGAGGCAGGCTGTCTGGGTTCATATCTTGGTCCTGGCACTTAATACTTGTGTGACTTGGGGCAAATTACTTAGCCTGTGTACCTCAGTTTATCAGTTACAAAATGAGGATAATATTACTCTGAGGATTAAATGAGTTAAAAAAGAACACACTCAGAACAGGCCAGGTCCAGAGTAGACCCAATAAAAAGTTGATGCTTTCGTTATTGCTTTTGTTGTTTCCCTAGGTGCTTAATACTTGTTGTCTCATTTAATATTCACAACTGCTCTTTGAGGTAGATAGTATTGTTCTTATTTTCCAGATGAGAACACAGGCTCAGAAAGGTTTAGTAACTTGGCCATGGTCACACAGCTAAGTAAGTAGCAGAATCAGGTTTGAACTCAGGTCTGTTTGACCTTATGCTAAATAAATACCCCACCCTCACCAACAGGGAGGAAGGCCAGGGAAGCTATTATATCAGACTCTTAAGGGTTTTTGGCCTCTGACAGAGAACTCGTTTCGCAGTACACTGCATCTCACAGTACCACTGCCCAAAGGAAGATGACAGTAATTGCCAGCCTTTGGGAATACCATGTGAATTATTTTATTTACTGAAGATAGTTCAACTCACAAGTATGGCCAGTGGTCATCTGCGGTGGATCCAGCATCAAACTGCTAGCGGTAACCCGAGCAGTTTAATTTATACCATAAACAAACAGATTTACTAGGAATATCAGGACCCAAACATGAAGTGGAGTTTAGTGTGTGGAACACATCCTTACTTTGAAGTTCTAGAGGTCAGGGGGTTGCATGGTCCAGTAACTGATCTGGATAGTCACCTCCTTGAGACTGGTGACCACATCCATGGTGCCTGGCCCTGCAGTCCCTGGCACTCGTGATGTTGCCCCAAGAGGAGCTAAAGCAAGATGCAGGAACCACGAGCAAGGTGTGCAGGAAGGTTCTGTCCTTGGCAAAACTCGGGCCTCATTACAGTTCTAAGTTCTGTACATGCCCCAGACCCTGCCAGATAACCTTCTGGTGTGAAAGAGCAAGAGGGCCTTTGAAACCTAGAGGGGTGCCCTGGATAACCCAAGGGGCCTGCCTGGCCTCCACTGCTTTTGATACTGTGGGTTTGTGATGAGCTGTGGGAGGCTGCTCAGATTGAAGTAGGGGTTCTGGAAGGGATGTCTTGGCTTGAAATAACCCAAGTTGTCTCAAAACCGAGGGCAACAGCGTTAGGACTGTTCACCTCCATTTGGAATCTCCCCTTTTCCTGCCCCCATCCTTTCAAGGTTACAAACCAAAACAGCATCCCACAAACCAGAATAAATAATATCAGTAGCCAAATAGTTCTACAGCAACAGTCAGGTATGTTCTTTCCTTTAGAAAAAGATGCCTTCCTTGGCCTTATTGTACTTCTTGAGTGCCCGGGTTCACCCAGTCTCATAGTGATGACTGAGTTTGACAGTACCTCTGGTAGAAGAGCAGTTTTTTAAATTAAAGCATACAGTTTTATAATACAAATCATATTGATATTAGAAAGTTTGCTATTTCTGAATAGCCAAGAAAACTGATGAGTTTAAGGGCTGATGAGTTCAAATTAGTATTTTCTTGATCAAGTCATGAATTAATAGTAGAATGCTTGAACCTCAAATTAAAAATTTTTTTAAACCTGGATTTTCAGTGGTTTGGGTTTTATTTGCATATTTGAGAAAGTCATCATTAACCTTCTAGCCTTTGATTCTTTGTTAGAGTGTTACAGAGATCACACACCTGCAGTTAGCTAATACAGCACCACCTCATGTGAACTCTGAGACAGGAATAGCATCAGAAGAGGATTCTTTGGGAAACCAGTCTGATGAAGGTCCCTCCCTGCAGGACTTTTCAGAGCATTGAATGTCGCTGGTACAGTGAATCTCCACACCGAGATAGTGTCTATCAAATCATTTTGCCCACAGAGCAGCTGCCAGGACTAGTCTAGCAAGAAACACTTTGGGAACCATCAAGCCAGAGGCAGACACCACCCGTTGTAGCCTGCCCTACAGAGCTGAAGGAACTCAAGAACCTTTTAGAGAACTGCAGGGTGTACAGGGCCAGAGACACAGGAACGCACTAGAAGATGCTAGCAAACACCCCGCCATTCTATTTGATAAAACTCATGCAGAATTAAGTGGAGACAATCACAGAGGGACTGTAGATCAGAAAACATAGGTTCTGGTCTTAGCTCTGACCCAGGTTGTGGAACTGTGACCTCTCGGGGTCTTATTCTCATCTCTAAGATGAAGGTTTTGGTTCTAGATGATTTCAGATCATCTCTAGCTCTAGAATCCAGTGAGCCAGGATCAGTGACACCTATTAGCATAGCAGTCTTACTACTATACTAATATGTAAAACCCTGCGTTAAAAAACAGACCTAGTGCAAATCTGGGCAGGGCAGCCCAAGCCAACATGGAGGGCAGAGAACTTCAAAGTCAGGCCTCTATTTAGACAGCTTACACATTTGGGAATCCGTCATGTTCTGGTGACAACTTGAAGGTCATATTTGTAGACGCATCATGCCAATGATAGATGACTGTGTGTTTAGTTGAAAAAGACCCGTTCTGTTCAAATCCATTATAATCATTTAGGCTACACACAACTTTTTAAACAAGCAAAGTCATTTTTAAGTAAAATGTGGCTTTGCCATTTCAGAATATATGTGAATTCTTTCCCTTTTTATTTAATTTTTAAACTTTTTTTTTTGGCCAAGGAGCAGTTCAGACACGTAACATTGATTTTTAACACAGCAGGAGACGGGGGTAAGCCCTTGACTGGCCAGCTATGTCACAAGGTGAATCCTTGCCCATCTCTGGGTAAGTTCAGTCTGGGAAGATGTGCAAGGGGAAGGATGGGGGTGCAGAGGAAGCTGGTAGAAGTTCTCCAAGCTCTCTCCTGGCTCTAAACAGCTGTGATTCTGTTTTTTTGTGTTTGGTTTTTCCTTGTATCTGAGGCATTTTCCATAGTGTCTTGTACCTTCTCCTATTTTAACACTGATTGTGTTTAAATGATCATTTGTTGACCCTTGTGGCTGCCTAGACTACTGGCTCTTTTGAGAGTAGGGACTGAACCTAGTTTAGCTTGGCATTCATCTTTTTTACAATAGGACTTAATGAAAAAATGGACAATCTAGTCCTACCTGTGTTATCTTCTCTTAGCATTGTTAAGCCAGAAATCCTTTTCAGTTACCCAAGCTTAAGTCTGACCATAGTAAAATTATTCCTTCCCAGGCTACCAAATGTTCAAATTCAAAAGGAGGTTCCTCCAATCCTTTGGTTTTGGTGATAATGATCATCCAAGGTACTCTGAAAATCAGGCCACCACCAGAACTTCCTCAAAGTCTTCTCGGCCGGGCTGTTCCAACCTCCACTGAAGCTTTCTCCTGCCCAGGTGTGACTGTGGTGGCTCGGTACCATGTGTCCGCTTACAGCACAGACTGGGCAGTCCCGGTGCTGGAAGGATGAGCGTTGTTGTTTCCTAATGTTCACCTAGACCTCTCAGCCATGCCTGCATGAGCCACTCATCATTGGTGTGCTTACTGATCATCTGTCTCCATGCTGGGACGTAGGCTCTGTGAGCACATCATTGCTGTAGCCTCGGTTCCTAGAATAGTGCCTGGCACTCAGTAGGTCCTTATTAGATGTTTGTTGTTGAATGGACATTGTGGAAGGTGAATGACTAGCCAGGGACTGGATGAAGTCATATGGAAGGCTCTCTCCAAAGCCTGCTGCTCGCTGAATGAATCAGCTCAAGCCACATGTCCCACTGTGCACGGCATTGCACCAAACTGGAAACTCTTTTCCTGCTCTCAGATGACTTCAGAGTGAAATGTTTTCCAAACTAATGTTGATTTTTGGCCTTACATAAGTTTTGGTAGAAGTTTACGCTCGTGGGTGGATTTTGTTCTGTATTCCTCTTAAGCCCTTAAGCTGTGGGCTCACCTGACAGGGCAGGTAGTGCCACTGCCGACATATCTCAGGGGCAGTATGGGGAGTAAAACAGTGACTTCTTCCCAATTCCATTTTTTTCGCAGAATGAGGAATTATACAGTTGGCTGTCTGTATCCGTGGGTTCTGCATCTGCAGACGCAGCCAACAGCAGATCAGAAACATTGGGGGGAAATAAAAGTTCCAAAAGCAAACCTGAATTTGCTGTACACTAGCTTTGTATGTGTCGTCTCCTGCTAAGAAGACACCGTTACTATCCCCACTTTACAGATGAGCAAGCTGAGGCTCTCAGAGAAAGTCACTGGCATTGCTTTGTACCCTTAATATCAGGAAAATGAGAAAAGATAATGAAAATTTTATAAACCAGTAAAAAGTCTTTTTATTCTAAGGATAGTCTTAACTTCACTAAAAAGCATTGTTTTTTTCTTAAAATTCCCTAGAAGCTAGAACTCTAACATCCGTTTTCTTTATTAAGTATAAATAAATCTCAAACACAAATCTATGATCCTATTACCTGTCTGTGTGTACATGAAGCTTACATGCACATACCGGGGGCTGCTACTTGAAATGAGGAACACAGACTAGCGGGTATCTCCCCAAACTCCTCTCCCAGTGCAGGAATGCTCTCCCTCCCCTCTGGAATTCCTACCACAGTCTCAGGCTCAGCTGGAAAACTTCCTTTGATGGGCCTTTCCCATTCTTTAAGCTGATTAACTCAAGTTGGTTAGACTTCTTCCCATCCAGCCCCACCTGGCCTCTCCTTGAACCTTAATCACACACCTAATTCTTTTCTTGGAATGGTACTGATTCCCTCTCACCTGACAGCTCACCAAATATTTAAAGAAAATAACTGTATGCCCTTAAATTTTTCTTCATCTGACCAATCATTGGCTGTAATTTTCCTAACTCAAAGGAGTCCCATTTGTTCTCAAGGCTGGAGGAATTGCCCTTGCAGATAAAGGATACATGTACATGTAAAGAAGTTAGCTCCGTGTCCTGTTGACAGAATTATTCTCTAATTAAGCTGGAGGTAAGAATTCCAGTTGTTCACAGGGCAGACACAAATCATTTTAGCCCCATCTGCAATCATATATTGGTGACTGCCAGAGACATTTTAAGGAGAAAATGGATATGGTTATTTTGGCAATTAGAATGGTTCCCCTCCTTAGCACTGTATTTCAGTAGATGTTCTGCTTTTTCATTTGGGATAAAGATGCTTTGTGCTTGCATAGCACTCTATGAAGATTTTCACACTCAGCTCTTATAATCACCTGAGAGATAGACGGGTTTGGGGTGATTATCCCATTTACACAGGAGGTAACTGGCCCCCATATGGTCTGGAGTTGTAAAAGAATCCTATAGGGCTGGCTCAATGTTTCACCCAGTTCTTTCCTCCCCTAAGGCCTAGAATAGCAGTGAGAGCTCTATCTACTGTTTTGCTTGCCCATGTGTTCATTCATTTAATAGGTGGTGTTTTTTTTTTTTTAAGTACTTGATCTGTGCTAGCTATACACTGATATTAAAACAATCTTTTTCTGTAGAATGTTCATTATACAGTTTCTTGCAGGTTCCCTTGTATATCTTGGGCTAAATAATCCAAGTTTCCCCTTAATCCATTTCCTTTTGAAAGGAGAGGTCAGGAGAGCAAGCTCATTGTTTCTCCTGGGCCTCATTCTTTAAGATTGGCTTAAATGTAACTAGTAAGTCTGCATTCCGGGAAATGTATTGTCAGATCTTTCTAGAGTCTTGCCTGTCTCTCTAAGACTCTATTTGCACATGGCAGTCATGGAAGTCTTTTCCCTTTGAAATAGCATGTCAACAAATATTTTTTGCCTTAATCTCAAAAATCTATATGAGTCTGTAGAATTACTGTGGCTCACATTGATAAACTGTTAAATTCTTACCCTGCACGGATAGAGAAAGGAAAAGAAAGAAACCCTTTGCCACAAGAAAATAGATGACAGCTCCTTGCTACATGATTTTTAAAATTTATTTTCCTGTAGGAGTCACAGAAAGACTCAGATTGCATTTTCAGCAGGGCAGGCAGGGTTGAAGAGGAAAGATGTCAAGGCAATCTCAAACTTTCTCATTTGTTCATTTAACAAACATTTGTTCAGTACCAGCCATGAATTAAATATAGTCTGTCCCCAAGAGAAGGCAGCCTAGTGGAGCAGACATTAGTTATTGCAGTATAGTGTGAGAGTTGGTGGGTTTGAGGTATAAAAGGGTAGTATAGGCCTTGAGGACTGGCTGGACATGTAGCTGCAGGGTTGGGCGAGACCCTGATTGCTAAAGTGGGCCTCACAGGCTATCTTATCTCCAGGCTGTAAGGGTGGGCCTGCCACTCAAGGTTAAGGGAGCATTCTAGATGGTGCATTCTGATAGAGACTGAAACATAAAGTGGAAGATGAGGTTGAAGGCAAGGAGACAGGTGGGAAGGCAAATGCCCTTGTGCAAGAGATCGTGAAAGCTACAAGTGAGGCTGAGGCATGAGGCAGTAGGATGGACAAGAGGAGACAAGTAATAGGACTTGATGTGGAGAATGAGGCAGGGCGAGGAGTCGGGGATGACAGCTGGGTTTTGGATTTGGGTGACTTCCTGCCATTTACCGAGAGGGAAAAGTACAGGAGGCCTACGCTGAGGGCTGGCAAGAGGAGGAAAGATGGCAAATTCCATCAGGGGTAAGCTGAACGGGAAGTACCTGAAGGAAGCAACAGAGAAAGGTATGAAAGACTAGGGGAGAAAAGTCCAGTGCTTCTTTCTGTGAAGGACCAGTGTTTTTTAGTGTTTTGTTTCTTTGTTTCAATTTCCAATGGATTGTATAGGATACCCGGCACAATGAGTAGCTGCTTGGACCACACCCAGTTTCCACTCAGACCTGATCATACACAGCTCCCAGACTTGCCAAGAGTCTGACCAATAAGAAAAATCCACAGATCCGCATGCTTTATTATGTCATAAAGTTTCTAGAAGCTTACTTTCAATTTCTTTCCTTATCTCATCGTGGACTGACCTAGTCCATAGATCCACTTTGAGTAGCACTGGTCTAGACTAAGGTATGTATGGGCTGAAGACACAGATTTGGAAGTTAGCATTAGAGGTAGTTGAGGCCAAGGACAGGGGTGTGATTGCTGGAAGACTGTTGAGGGCTGGGCCATGGACAACTACCATCCAACCCCGTGAAAATGCCAACGTCTAAGGCAGAGGTTCAAACTTTTCCCATAAAGCGTCAGTTTAGTGTTTTAGGTTTCGATGGCCACATACAGCCTATCACAGCGACTCAACTCTGACCTTGTCATTTGAAAGCAGCTCTACCAGTTTCCAGCCCTCAGCACTACAGGGAACGGGGGCCGGAAAATTCTTTGTTGTGGGGGCAGTGTCCTGTGCGTCATAGAACGTTCATTTAGCCGTGCCTCTGACCTCTGTCTACTAGATGCCAGTAGATGCCACCACCCCCAGTCATGAGAATCAAAAATATGTCTAGACATTGCCAAATGTCACCTGCGGGGGTGGGGGTGGGGGGAATGGGACAGAATCACCCTCAGTTGAGAACTACTGAGCTGAAGGTAGTACATTAAAAAATGAGCACTGGTGTGTTCCAATAAAACTTTATTTACAAAAACAGACAACAGGGTTGGATTTGACCCACCTACCATAATTTGCAGACCCTTGATCTAAGGGATGGGCATAGGGAAAACTAAAAGGGCTTATTCAATAAAATTTAAGGGCCTCTTGTGTTTGCAGCCTAAGAGGAGGCTCTGTAAGTGATCCAGCATAAAGAAGAGACTGTTAACAACAGCGGCTCCTTTTTTATAGCACCTTTGCCTACCTTATTCTTATTGAGCTTACTACCTACCAGAAGATATCAGACCCAAAATCACAAGAGAACAGGAAAGAAAACAAATATAAGCTCTTTAGGAGCCCTAAGAAAACCTCCAAGCAAGGCAGTAATGAGCCTGGATTGCGTGAGGTGAGTTTGAGAATTTCTCCAGGAAGGAAGTGACTGAAGCAGGTCTTGGAGGATGTTATGAATAATGGTTGATGGTAAAGAGGTGGGAGAACAATTCACGTAAGGAACACAGGTTTCTTAGTTTCAGAAAGTCAGGAGGGAAGTCACGTGTCAATAGCAAGGGAATGGAGCCATTGTCCCGGCGAAAGCCTTGTGGGTGTACAAGGCGCCCCGATGCATGGCCACGATGCACGTGTTTCCTCTGGGAAAATAATTACCAGCACTTAACGCTTTTTTCTAAGAACAGGATATTTTTTTTTCTCCTTGAGACTCAGGGGCTTTTATTACCTCAGAATTTTAATCTCATGGCTTTTATTTCACATGAAGTCAAATCCCTTTTGAGATTCTTTGACAAGGGCAAAAATACTGAAAATTTCTAGTGAGTTGGAGAGGCTGGTATCTGGGACCATTTTATTCATTCTTAGTTAATGACAAGGTCAGGTTATCATCTCTGCCTCTCACTGATGTTGAGATCATAGTGTATCATTTCCTCTTGGTGCTGTCAGACTTCAGGACAGATAGCCTGGAATAGACACTCCCATTCTCAACCCACTTCCACAGCAGTCGTCACGTTAGTTATCAAATCAGCAGTGGTTAAAAGCACAGACTGTGGAGTCCAGCCATAGCTGAAATCCTGGCTCCTCCATGTTTATAACACAGTGGGGTTTGCCGTGGAAGTAGGTAGAGAATGCACTGGCCACTGCCAGGTTCCAAACATACCCAGTGTTGGTGTGATGCAGAGGAGCCCCTGCAATGAGTGTGGACGATTGTCAAGGGCCCTAGCAGGATGGGAGGATGGCATGGAAATCCCTATCTGTCCCTTCATCCTGTTAGGGAAGGAAGAGTAGTCAAGAGACCTAAATTAGATGTGCTCTGAAGACAAAGGACGAAGAACACTATACCATATGTAGTATGAGTCAAGTGACCATAGTCTGAATTTCTGGACACCTGTCAAACCTGTTTGGATCACTTGATATTCCTATTGCCATAGTTGGAGTTTTCATAGAATAGTTACTGACTTAAATATTAGGGGTTTTTTTCTTTTTATTTTTTTGGTGAGCAGCTAAGCAACTTTACAAGTTATCTGATTTGAGCTGAGTTTTCAGATTTGAGCCAATTCCCAGCTGAATGTTGCTGACAACTTCAGGGTGAGATTCTCATCCTGTATTGATATTGTCCTTGCAGCTTCACAAACCAGGTCAGATCCATTAGTTCTAGAAGCATGGGAGCAGTTCACAGGAATGGTCTTATTTGATTCATATCCACCAGCTAGCACCTCTGCCTTGGTCCTTCTGCCCAGCCCTGAGGCTGAATCCCTTGTAAAACTTGTCATGGTAAATGAGCCAGGCCCTTCTCCTGCCTCGTTATAACTGCCAGGGCTCCACATCCGTCTTGAGTCCTCCTCAATAACTCATTTTAATAGGGAGAAAGGTTGAAATGGCCTCTCTTCAAAAGTGCAGGGTTGGTACTTTGAGGTGGATGCTCTGTCTTCCAATTTTGCTTCTAAAAACCCTTTCAAACAGTACAATTAGATCCTATAAATGTGAGAAGTGTATGCACATTAGCAGTGAGTCTCCCATATGGTATTTGTGGGTCTCTATATAATCAGGGTTGTAAAAGAAAAATAAATACAAGCTGTAGCTGAATCATAAACGAGAAGTCCCTTTATAAATAATTGCGGGTTGAGATGTAGCATAGACTTTGAGTGGGTCTATAAAATAGTCCGCTCAGTCTGGCTATAAGTTCATTTGCATGACAGCCAGGCGGCTGGGAACTAAGCTAATGGCGTTTTATAGGCTTGCAGCATATAGCTATGTCCTCAGTTCAGATAATATGGGGAGAGGATAAGAATCTAAAAATAGAAAAGGCATCTTTTTATCTTCTCATGGGTGGAGTAAAACAGACTAAAAATATGAAAAGCATCCCTTCAGGATGCCATTTACCAGGGTATTCTCTGGTTACATTTATTTCTGTCTTAGATTTTCATGTAAGTTCAATGTTGAATCTCTAGTAGTATGATTTTTTTTTTCTCCTTGAATTTTAAAATACTTTGATCCAGAGACACACTCCTACAGAGGTTTGCAAAAGGACTGACATGAGTGCCCTCATCATCATAATATTTTAGTATTTCTGATACAGAAGGTTGTCTGGTCATCCCTATATTAGTAATAACTGCTGTCTTAAAATGGAAAGTCTTCTAGGAAAAGTCTGAGTGTTTTTTATGGGTGAGTGTGATGTGGAGCCATAAGGAAATGAGCAGTGATAGTTTTCTCCTGTGGGAGACTCAAAATGAATAGGGACGAGACCCCACCCACTGTGCACATCTCAGATGCTCAGGGGCAAGGCCGCTGCCCGGTGACATCCTCCGTGCATGCCCGGTACACTTCCCCGTTCCCACAGCAACCCATTCCATCTTGCCAGAACCCTGGGTTCTCCCTTAGAGGATCCAAAAGCTGTTTCCCTGTAGCTTCTGCTTTTGTAGCCCTAGGGCCTCTCATACTGAACAAGTTAAACCCTTTTCCACTGCAGTTCAATGAATCCTTCAGATCCCTGAAGATTCATTTTCCCTCAGTATTTGAGTTTTCTTTAAGCTGCTCCGCCTCACCTTCTCACGTGTCCTGACGGAGTCCCTTTGTCTCCCTGTTGGACTCCTGGGAACCTGTAGGAACATGTTCCAGGTCACCTTTATCCCTTTAAAGTGTGAAGCCCAGGGTGAAATACACTTTTCCAGGGCTCATCGCAGTGGAATTGTCTCCCCTATGTTGGCAACAGAGAGCAATACCCCAGAGATGGTTGTGGGTGTAAGGGGTGGCGGGTTCTTGGCCATGCCACCATCCTTCCCTGGGACTGTTGCCTCAGGCACAAAGGAGGAATAACCAAGTAATTTTGCTTGGGGCCCAGATGGTGCAGCGGTGCTGCATCTGGGTGCTAGGAAGAAGGGCATGCTGATTCAACACTGAGACAAAGCGAAAAGTGATACGAAGTTAGGGGGTCTTGGAAGGATGTGACAACTAAGCAAGAAAGGGGAAGTCCAGTGCAGACTCACTTCCTGCAAGCTGAAGAAAGGAAAAGGCCCACAGGTCCCCCAGGACAGCCACACGCACACATGCCTCCCCCCCACCTGCCCTGTTTTTATGCATGCGTGTTTTAGATTAACATTGCAACCTATTGTACAGGATGCAAGAACTTTTTTATCCTCTCTGTCCCCTAAGAATTAATCTAAAAACAATTAGTAGACAAACCAAACATTCCTTTCTTAAAATAAATGGAATTTTTAAAAATCTCAACCCCTTTGTTCTTTTCAGAGCCCTGTGAGTTGCCAGTACTGTCAACTCTGGTCATCCAGGGACTGATTTTTGAGTGTGTGACTTTTTCATAACCCTTTGCTTTTCTCCCCCACCTCCTGGCTGCTGCCCTGTTTTGGTCTTTTCAGCATCATTCTCTTTACCAAAAGGATGATAAGGAAATGAAGGGAAGGGTGGCCACTTCAGTTGTTTTCTTCATTGAATTATTATTTCTGTGTTGATTTCTCTTGTTAACACTGTCACTTATGCTTAAATCAGTCACATGTAAGAAACTGGAATTGTCTGGCCTGGTACAGGAATGACCACCTGACACTGACTTTCTTATCAAAACCATGCCTTCAACTTCCTCCTGAGTCCTTTTGTGTCTTGGAACCCTTGAGCTTCTCACAAGTTCCTGTGAGTGAGGGTCTGTGCCTTTGCAGCTGGACTTCTCGCCCACACATCTGCCGGACATCCTCTCTAACCTTGATAGACGGTGACAGGCGACTGACTGGGGAGTTGAACCCTTTTGTTGGTCAATCTCTCCTCTCCAGTGCCCAGGAGCTAGAACCTTTGTTTTCAGAGGAATCTATAATTTCCAAGATGAATATTACCTCAAATGTCATCTAAGCCGGGGAAGAGGAGCAAACAGTGATCTAAGAACTTCTGGAGAACGGGATCAGCAATCTTGGAGAGTTCAGATTTCAGGGTCAAGGGCAGGGTTTTGAGAAAGGTCTACACATAGGATGGTTTCTTTTTCTCTTTTTCTTTCTTTCCTTTCTCCCTCCAGTCCTTCATCCCTTCCTCCCTTTCTTCCTTCCTCTCTTTCCAAGACAGTGGGAGTGGAGGAATGATTGCAATGTAGGAAAGCTGGAGAGCAGGACAGTCCCAAGTGTGGAGAGCCGTTGATGGTGGTAGAGTCCTGACCGATACGCAAAGGCTGGAAATGCTCTTCATTTGGATCATGGAACACCCAGGAGGGCTGGCTCTCCAGTTCTAGTCAGGCCTGTAAGCCCTTTTGGTTGGCTCACCTCCTCCTGGGTGTCCACCTGACTCAGGCTCTCCCTGATTCATCCCTTGCTCTGTCTGCTACCACGTGGGTCAGCCACCAGCAGCCTCCAGGAGCCCAAGTCTCCTTTTCAGAAAATGGTGAGGAGGGACGGGATTTCGTGTTGTGGCCTTTAGGACCATTCCATCATAAAATGCTGCTCATCTGCAGCACCACCATCTCTCAGAGAAGGAGCTATACCCCTGAGCCCCAGTACCTCCACCTGCCTGTGCTTCCCTCCACATGGGTACCCTGCCACCCACACTTTCCCCAGCATCCTGGGTCTCTTCCCTCTTCTCATTTCCTTCTGACGAAAAACCTCTTCTGAGACCTTTTCCATCCTACAATTACAGGCTAGTGGAGCCTCTGGTGAAGGCCTGATCACCACAGAAAGGAATGACCTGTCCCTTTGACAAGCTCAGGTGAGATGAGGCTCAGAGGCCTTCTGCCTTAAGATTTTGGCTTTTGAACCCACTTTCCCATAATATTTTTTGCATTATGATCAGTGACTCATGGGTTTGGTAGACTTTTTAGGACCTACGTATAAAATTGTCTCTGCAGGAAAGTGCAATCTGAGCCTGAAACAACCCTCGTACTTATTTTTTTTAAATAGCTAATTCATGCACGTAGTTCAGAAATCCAAAATCATGAAAGGATGTACAGTGAAAAGTTTCTCTTCCACCCTTAGCCCCTTCCATCTACTTCCTCTCCCCGTGGGCACCTCACCATTATTTCCTGTGTATGCTTCCAGAGAAAGCTTATCTACATACAAGCCAGTATAGATGTTATCTACACACTTTTGCACTTCTCTTTTTTTTCCTTTGAAGATATATGTCTTTGAAGTTCTTTCTATATCAGCATATAAAGAGCTGCTTCATCCTTTTCTAGGCCTGTGTAATATTCATTTGTACAGATGCACCTTAATTTGTATAAACAGTCCTCTAAAGGTGGACAGTTAGGTTGTTTCCTTTTTTTTTTTGGCTGCACCACGTAGCTTGTGGGATCTTAGTTCCCTGACGAGGGATTGAACCCGGGCCCCCAGCAGTGAAAGCTCCACGTCCTAACCACTGGACTACCAGGGAATTCTCAGTTGTTTCCAACTCTTGGCTGTTATAAACTATGCTGGACTGACAACACTGTATATATATTATTTCCTTATTTCCCATATACGTAAATTGGATAAATCTCTGTTAAGTGGAATTCTGGGGCCTAAGGAATGTGATTTGTAGTTTTCATAGATACTGCATTCCACTGAGGTTAGACCTGTGCATGCTTCCCCACCCTTATCAGCCCATCGTGTTATCACATATTTGTATCTTAAAGAGGCTTTGGAAAGAACCCCCTTCATCATTTGGGAGCTGACTGACTTCCCAGGGAGTGTGCTCCTTAAATGGCAAGACCCCAATGTCTGGAGTCCATGCCCAGCCACTTGGCTTAGTGCCTAGTAGCCGTGCGGCCTTGGCAAAGCCTGTGCCTCGATGCTTCGTCAGTAAAATGGGGGTGTTAACATGGGTTCTTGTGAGTGAGCTAGAACACACCGAAGGTTGGAACAGTGCCTAGCACATAGAGGCGTTCTCAATAAACATTTCTTGTCATATGACACGTTGGTGGTTCCCAGGAGATGCACACATACCCTCTCCAGGACCAGGCACTTTGTTCCCAGTGAAGAAACCACCCTGCAGTTTCCTGCTTTAGCAACAGCATAGAAGTTGTTGAGCAGTCAGCCTGGGGCATGGCTGTCCACTGACTGATAAGCCAAGGAGCCCAGAACATTCAGAAAGCAGAAAGGAGGGGAGGAAGCAGTCAGGGTATTGGATTGTCTCTCCCAGGATCAAGCATGGTTGCCCCTGAGCTGGAGGAGGAAAGATAACAGATAAGATGGATGGGTCAGAGCTCTCAGATATTTCCCCAGCACCATATCACAAACATCAACTTGTCTAAAGTTGTAAAACTGACATTTTTGCACCAAATTCCCATTTTTTTTTTTTTTTTCCTTAAACTTCCAATGAATTGGAGGGCTCTTAGCCCTGGCACACAATAGAAATTCAATACAAATTACTGCTTCCAAAGTCCTAGAAGCCTCCATCCCTGTCATGCAGTAAATACTATGTAAATATTTGTAGAAAGAAAGAAAAATGCCTTTTAAGGTTTCTCCTTTCTTTTCCCACTCCTGAGAATCTACTGCCTGCAGCTTATCTAGCCTCTGCTCACCAACCCTTTTCTTACTTTTTTCTTTGTTTTTTTGTTGCTTGTCTCCCACCTTTGCATCCACTCCACTGACATAAAACCCAGCTTCTACCAGGTTGAGCAAGCCTCTGCCGAGGGGCCTGCAGGGCCCATGGCCATGGCTGTGGCCAGGCAGGGACTGAGGACTGGGCCTTCCAAGTGTAGCAGGCATACCCTCTACCTTTTCTCCTCGCTTTTGCTCCCCAATATCCCCAGTTGCTGTACAGGTAAAGGGTGAATGTGAGTGATCCAGTCAGAGGAGCAGAGAAGCACTCTAGCTGCATCTTCGTGCTATTTTTGTTTTTCTAAAGAATCTGAAATGAATGCCATGCCTTGGTTCTGGCCTTGCATAACCCTGGCTCCACCAGCTGACCACATGCAGCCCTCACATGCCTTGGAGTTGCAGTGGACACACTGTATCTTTCCATGGCAGCTGCCCTCCTGGCCTTGTGCACTGAGGACACAGCTCCAGTGGGCAGCTGTTCTTCGGGGCTGCCCCCCACCTTCTGCAGGCCCAGCGCCCTAGCTGCTTCTGCAGGTGGTCATCATACTGTGCCTAGAGGGGCAGGGAGGCAACACCAGGCACCCTGGGTGGCAGGGGCCCTGGGCTGTTGTGCACTTAGAGGGGAAGGACATTGATGTTTTAGCACGAAGACCCAGGGCTTCCACTTCTGTTACTATTACAAGACCCAAATTAGAGTTAAAACTATGAGAATGTCAGACTCACAAGCATGTCTTCCCATGCTAGGGTTCCCCATCTACTCACTTGGTATCAAGCGTCTCTTTTAGTAACATGGTATCTCTGGGCCTTCCTAATCTGAAGTGGGAAGGCCGACCCACCAGGCACCTCCGGGGAGTGTGTGGTCTTATCTGACAACTTCCAGGGTAGCCTGCACTGGGTGCAAACCCTCATGCCACCTTGGCCTCCTCCCCGTTCCCAGAGCCAGGATAGGGGTGGTCTCTCCAGCTCATCCTTCTCTGCCTCCTCAGGCCTGGGTGCCTGCCACTTCCCAAACAGAGCTACTTGTTACCTGGCTGGAGCAGAGTCCTCACCATCTGCCACAGGCAAATGAATTTAAAACTGTTGCTGAAAGGAAAGAAATATGGGGCAGATGTAGACGGCCTCCAGCTGCTACAAAGCAAATGTGGCTCTCAAGCCACCATCTAACCCAGCCCTCGGAGTATTTACTTATTTATTTGCTCTGCAGCCAGGGGGAGGAGAGCCCAATGCGAGAGGTCACAGCAGAGCCATTTTAGGAATTCCCACAGTGGCGAAGGGTTTAGCTTCTCCATGTCAGCTGATGTGACTGAAGAGTTGGAGGATTATTTTCAAGAGATGAAGAGGTTCTCATCTGTAAAACGAGAGCCCCAAACCTTCTTGTAGCCCATCACTTCTAATTGTGTCATATAGCATGTGCAGGGAGAGTGTGTTAGCTTTCTACGTGGGTAACAAATTACAAACATAGTGGCTTACAGCCCTACCTGTGTTCTGTCTCACAGTGTCTGCAGGTCAGAGGTCCAGGCAGGGCTTAGATGCATAGTCTCATCAGGCTGTAAACTAGGGGTCGGAGTTATGGTCTCATTGGAGGCTCAACTGGGAAAAGATCCACTTCCAGGTTCCCCCAGGTTGCTGGCAGAATTCATTTCCATATGCCCTCTCTCAGTGGCTTACTTTTTCAAAACCAGTAAAGGGAGCCTCCCTCCAGTCCACTAAGACGGAATCTTTTATAATGTAACCTAATCAGGGCTGTGACATCTCATCACCTTGTTTAGAAGCAACTCGCAGGTTCTACCCACAAAGGCATTAACACCAGGCGGCCACTTACTTGGAACCCTGCCTACCACAGGGAAAGGATACAAACTTATCAGCAAATGTTTCTAAAGTATTCTCAAGTGAAGACCCAACCTATTATGTATGATCACACTTTTCTCTTTGAAAAAGAAGCAGTTTTGTTCTTTTCCTTCCATTTCAGCATGTCGCCAAATCGTGAATTTTGTTTTTTGCTTTTCACAATCTTATTTTATTTTTATTTTATATTGGAGTATAGTTGATAAACAATGTTGTGTTAGTTTCAGGTGTACAGCAAAGTGATTCAGTTATACATATATATGTATCTATTCTTTTTCAAATTCTTTTCCCATTTAGGTTAAAATCCTGAAATTTCTGACAGCCCCGTTCTCTCTGCCACAACTTGATTCCAGCTCCAACTTCCATAATGGCTTTATGTTACTGAGAAAGGGTGTTCCTTTTTTTTGACTTCCGAATCTCAGTTTTCTCAACTGTAAGAATGCATTCTCACTGAGATTTTGTTGGATACTAGCTTCACTGTCACTTAGTAAATGATATTTCCAGTTCCTTTCCTTATAGGACTTCATTGTATTGCATTTTTATTTATATAAAGAAGTCAATCAAGAACAAAATATTCTTCGTCTTGCTAGTGTGAACGCCAATGCAAGAGAGAAAATATATTTTAAAACAAATTCAGTTGTGTCTAAGGAGCTGAAGTCACTCTGCTCATGTGCTGAGAGCGGTTCTTATAACAGAGGAAAAGGACTAAAATCTCAGACGTATCCAGAAAATTGTGTCCATGACCATGTTTAAAAAGTGCTGATGTCATATGTTTGGGTTTTTTAATCTCTCTTTCTCTCCTTTTCTTTTTTCCCCTGAAGTAAGACTAAGATTAGTGGACCCTTGTTAAGATCAAAGTTTTTATCCTGCTTAATGGAGAGAAACAAAGTTTGGCTTCAGACGGGAACTGGTCCTGCCATTATTTATAGGCTCTTGAAAAAGTGAAAAAGTCAAGCCCAAGTGATCCCTGAAGGGTCAGCTAATTATAACCTGCTTTGGTTTCTCTTCCAGGTTTCTCCATGCTGTGGAAGGGACTGGCGGATGTAACCGGCTCTCCAGAAAGCCCTGCTTGGCTGTAAGTCCAGGAAGGCCTCTTAGACCTCCATCTCGTTTCAGAGCCACTTCTGAGCTACTTGAGAAAAATGATGTGACAGTTCCTATCAAAAAGGATATTGGGAAACATATAACATCTGTGAAGAAAGTCACCCTTTTCCCCTTTTGCAAAATCGACATCCTCAAACTCCAAAATGCCAGCCAAGACCCCAATTTACCTGAAAGCTGCCAATAACAAGAAAGGAAAGAAATTTAAACTGAGGGACATCTTGTCTCCAGATATGATCAGCCCTCCCCTTGGAGACTTCCGCCACACCATTCACATTGGCAAAGAGGGCCAGCACGATGTCTTTGGAGACATTTCCTTTCTTCAAGGCAACTATGAGCTTCTACCTGGAAACCAGGAGAAAGCGCGCATGGGCCAGTTCCCCGGGCATAACGAGTTCTTACGGGCCAACAGCACCTCCGACTCCATGTTCACAGAAACGCCCTCTCCGGTGCTCAAAAACGCCATCTCCCTCCCAACCATTGGAGGGTCCCAGGCACTCATGTTGCCCTTGTTGTCACCGGTGACATTCAGTTCCAAACAGGAGTCCTTAGGGCCGGGAAAGCTGCCCCGGCTTAGCTGTGAGCCGGTCATGGAGGAGAAGGCTCCGGAGGAAAGCAGCCTGTTGGAGAACGGGACGGTCCACCAGGGGGACGTCTCGTGGGGGTCCAGCGGGTCCGCATCCCAGTCCAGCCAGGGCAGGGGCAGCCACTCCTCCAGCCTCTCCGAACAGTATCCCGACTGGGCGGCCGAGGACATGTTTGACCATTCCGCCCCGTGCGAGCTCGTCAAGGAAAAGACTAAATCAGAGGAGTCCCTCTCTGATCTCACGGGTTCCCTCCTCTCCCTGCAGCTCGATCTTGGGCCCTCATTTCTAGATGAGGTGCTGAATGTCATGGATAAAAATAAGTAACAGGGCACCGCTGGCTCTTTTCATTTGGGGTAAAAGGTATCAAAAAACAGAACAAAACAAAACTAACCACAAAGAGAAGAGCTTCGCCGGCTATACTTGCTGTCATGTGATGGGTTTTCTAAAATAACTTTCCTACAAAATATTTTTTTACCTGGTATGCCCTGTTTGCAAAAACAGTGAAAAAAAACAAACCTGTCCTGGCAAAGAGAGGAAGTGAGTCAGAACCCATTTTCGGCGGGCATTGCTGATGTACAGCTCACATTTTTTGTTTTCAGACACATAAGAAATCTGGCTTGGCCAGGACTGGCACTACTTATGAAGGGCCGTGCCAGTCACATTAAGGACCTTTACAGTACTCTGGCATTTTCTGAGCAAGAGGAAGTCAAAATTTATTTAACACCCACGCCTTTTTTCTAGACTCTTTTCTATATTATATCGTTTGGGCTCACCATAGCAAATTCTTCAGTGTTAAAACTTTTCTCTGTTTTCACATTTGAACAACTTTATGGGTTTCGGGGATTTGCTTGTAGCTCTTATATATCTCTATATATTATATCTATATTGCGAAATTTTGACTGTCAGCTACATGTTGGTAAGACACAAGCAAAGTATTACTGTAACTAAGTTATTTTTAAAGTTAAAATATATTTTTATGTGCCTTTGGCTCTTTATTGCAGAGTCTACATTTTATAGGTACTACATCAAGTATGGTCATTTGACTTTCCATTGGGATTCCATTCTAAGCTGTGTATGTGTATGTTTGGAAAAATGTATTCATACTTAGCTTTTTTATTTTTTTTCTTCATCTGTTATCATACTTTTCACATCAGCCAACAATGGATTGTAAAGTATAAAGGCACAGGTTACTCACAATGCTTCTGCAGAGACTGTGGGCTACACCACATAATGTTATTTGGAAATATGGGTATTTTAGTACAGTACATACTTGCATTACATAGGTACTTCATACAACACAATAAAGAGTAAATGTTAAAATCAACTTGCTTGGTTATAGTAATAAACAAAAACATAAGACAGTAATTATATTTTCTTCAAGTCCAGGGCTAGAAAAATTGCTTCTGTAAAGTGTACATGAGCCTTTAAAATAAGGTTAAGAGGTGATTTCCACCCACTCAGTAATTCTGATTATTGCCCAAAGGTTTGAGATTCTAAAAATAAGGCCCCTCAATTTTAGGAAAAATGAACATGTGAGATGAGAATTTTTTTTTTTAAGTCAGCACTGATGCCAACTTCTCAAAAACTCATTTCTGTGAATCTCCTCCCATACTTTAACACGGCAAACTCGTGCAACCCCAGCCCCGTCCCTACAGGACAGATGCTTCCATGCAGCAGGTGCCATATAGACAAGATTAAGGAGGCCAAAAAAGAGGGCAGCAGAGCACCTTGCCCCCAAGAAGACAGAGATGCCCTGAGGATGTTGGTTAAGGAAACAGGAACAGGAAATGTACACACCGATTCTGGTCCTGTTGTCAACACCCCTTCCCCCTCAAAGACAAACACTTGCACGCAAAAACTTTCATTTCTCCTTGAAATATATCCCTGGGACTTCCCTGGCGGCGCAGTGGTTAAGAATCCACCTGCCAATGCAGGGGACACGGGTTCGAGTCCTGGTCCAGGAACATCTCACATGCTGCGGAGCAACTAAGCCTGTGCACCACAACTACTGAGCCTGCGCTCTAGAGCCCGTGAGCCACAACTACTGAGCCCGCCTGCCACAACTACTGAAGCCCATGTGCCTAGAGCCCGTGCTCTGCAACAAGAGAAGCCACCACAATGAGAAGCCCATGCACCACAACGAAGAGTAGCCCCCGCTCGCCGCAACTAGAGAAAGCCCGTGCGCAGCAATGAAGACCCAACACAGCCAAAAATAAATGTATTGATTTATATTAAAAAAAAAAAAAGAATGTATCCCTGAAATGACTGCCTCCTCCAAACGTTTCAGTGATATTCTCACCATGTCTGGAGATGCTGCAATTCCATCATCTGGTTAGCTGAAATAATCTGAGCTGCGGGTGAAACACAGGATGACTTGAAGTAGAAAGAGGCAACAAGCTCCCTTAGAGCACTGAGATCCTGCCTTAATTCCCCGGTTGTATTTCTGTCCCACAATTTTCCAGTGTTCTTTTTCTGTGAGACACCCACTTACAGTTCACAGTTCCAAACAGCCTCTTCTAAATCTTGAGAATGAAGAAGAGTCTGATGTATCTCATCATTTTAAATCAGACTCTTTCAACACATTCCCCATCTTAACTTTTGTTGATCATATTATCATTTTACTCTTCATCTGCAGCATGACCTCAAGGAAAAGATTAAACTGTTAGGTGAAATGATGAGGAACATCTGTGCATTTCCTCTGCTCCCTCTGTGAGCAGGGAGAACAGCTCTGCCAGTATCAGGTTTGTTTGATAGAATCTAAGCAATAATGCATCCTTTTAGGTATTACCCATTAGACTTCCTCTGAGCCCTTTCACAAACAGTCCCTCCCATTAGGTTAGATATCATTGAGATGGCAACAAACATGCCCCTGTTAGAAAGGACACAGCCACATCCGGCTTATGAACGATATTGTTGAGTCATTTCTCCTGTGGCAGCCCTTCTAATACTTGGTTCCTTCTCTAGGGAGCAGGTGCAGAGCTGGTGGAAGCTTTCTCCTGCAAAAAGGCTCTTCCGGCTTGCACCTGCTGAGAGCTGAATTGATGTTCTCAGCCTGTGACCGTTCTGCCACTTTTAACCTAATTTACCGAGATGCACTTTACTTGCAAATTCAGAATGCGAGCCACCTGTGACCCAACAACCAGAAAAGAGACCATGCAATTTATATAAGTAGAGACCCTTGGTGTAGCAGTCAAGGTTCTTATGGGTAGTCTTTTCCCTTTGCAGTGAGGCCTAACAAAGGATAAGATAGATAATTTCTACCTAAAATCACCTACTGAAAAAGATCAAAATATCAAGGTACTCAGCTCTTCATAAGTGTAATGTCATTAGTTATCACATTTCAGTGACTCAGAGTCACAAACAAATGACTAAACTGGCTGAACATAAGAGAACTCAGGTTTCCAGAGTCATGGTCTATTCCTTTTTTATGTCACTGAAAGTTACCGTTTTTTCTCAAGTGTCCCCACAGAAACACTTGAAGTCATGGCATGGAGGAAGTTCATGAGTCCATGAATTAACTTGATAAATATTGTAAAACAGAGGAAAGAAAGTTATACATTAGGCGATGGTTCTGATCCTCTTAATGTGGAGCCTGATGAGACTCAATTTTACTGTGAAACATGTCAACACAATAGAACAAGTCAACATGATGGTTTCTCTCCAATAAGAGTTTCTCCTTTGGAAATTATGTTCCCAACCTACTTCCAAATTTAGCAGGTCTAATAAAGAGAATTCTCAGACTTTAGAATGAGTCCACCAGACAATATGAATGAATGAACTCTTTTTTCTTACACAAGTCAGTAAGCCATATAAATAGGGTTATTGGGTGCTGCCCTGTGTCTCCACCCATACTTTGGGGTCAGATCCAGCAAAATAAAAGAAGTTTACAGATGCCAAGTGATAAGCTACCATTGACACAGACGGGTAGCCTTCTGGTTTGTTTGACTGTATGGGACTCAAGAACGTCACAAATACTCAAAACTATACTCACACATATTCAATGTGTTGGTTCTGGCTAAGCAATACATTTATTTTCTAAAGAAGATGGTCTCCCTTGTAGATTTTTAAGACATGTTTGTTTCACCTGACGATACCTGGAACGTCACATGCTTTATTCTGATGGCACACCATTTCATCCAGCCAGGCTTCTGTCTGAGAATGTTTAATTTTCACCTTAGAGCAAGTGCTTATTAAAAAGTAGGCCTAAAAATTTCTTACTTGAGTTGTCAGGGAGTCATTATTCTGTGGTAAATGGTGCAAAGAAAGTCATGTTGAAGAATGGGAAATATGCTTATTTTATGAAGTGATATACAACACAATGAGATCTGTTTTACAACTACTGTGCTGCATTTAATTATCTTCCATTTTTACTTTAAAAACTCTGAATTCACTTCCATTGGCTTCTAAGGGAGGTCAATAATCTTCATCCTTTGAAGGTCAGCCAAATTTCCTTCATGGGAAGCAGATTGCCACAGGTGATAGATTTTAGAAACGTGCCCAAATCAAAGCCACTAGGCAGAATAGAGTTAATATTTTCAGAGACTCATCGTGAAGACAGAGATGTCTACCAGACATCAAAATTAATGAGGCTGAATACGTGAAGTGGGTATCATGCTCACCATTAAATGATTATTGGAGTAAGTCATCAGGCATGTGTGTGATTTGTTGCCAAATCACTGGGAAAACAGAACTTTGAGTTCTGGGGAAGAAGGACCTGGGATGGCTCCATGGAAGAGCAGGACCCAAATGGGGCCTCAAGGGACTGGTGAGATTTTTTTCTTTTTTAGGGGGAGGGGCACACTCAAGATGAAGAAGGTTTTGAGCAAACCAAAGAATACACTACATCCTAGCAGGGTTTCTACTCAAAATGGTTCAGAAACAGGGACTGAAACAGAAAATGCTCAGTTCTGTGCTTGAAAGGATTGGGTCCATGCCTGAGAAGTCTCTCCCCATGGACTAAGAAAAGACTGGAATTTAAGACTGCTGAACAGGTGGTTCCCAGGGTTAGAAATTTGTATCCAATAAGCCACCAACTTGTGAAAGCTCACTCCAGTCAGTGCCTGCACTATAACCTGAAGGCAGACACTGAGGCTGTTGGATGTCAGGGAAAGTCATTTATGATGAAAGAAGTGAGAGGGGTAGGACTTCCCTGTCAGTCCAGTGGTTAAGACTCCACGCTTTCACTGCAGGGGGCACAGGTTTGATCCCTGGTCGGGGAACTAGGATCCCCCATGCCATAGACAAAAAAAAAGTGAGGGGGCAAAGTTTCTCCTGAAACAGCACCACCAGGTGAAACAAGTTCATATTCCGGCCCCTGGACTGAACACACTTGGGCAGCTATCCCACCAGCAGTTCCTCTGGGGAGTTTCCTCACTCTCTCTCTCAACTCATCTTTTTGCAGGCTGGGTTGTAATTTCTGACTGAGCAGCCCCAAGATTAGGGGAGAAAGTGCCTTGGAAAACAGCAAGGAAAGTCCAAATGTCACTGAAGAGTTGGGCTGAGTAGAAAAACCAACTAAATGGAGTAGAAGCAAACAGCCCCTGAAGTGCCCTCCAGCTCCTTGAAGTCCAAACTCACGAAACTGAAGCCCAGAGAGACGGAAGTCCGGACTTCCAAACCCTGGTTTCCTGTCTCAGAACGTGCATCTTCCCAGGGGTGACTTCTGGGCCGTGTACCCCTCAGGAAAGACCAAATTCTCTCCTAGCACAAGCCCTTAACCCTATGAGATACATCAGAAAAATGGTCATCTCAGCACAGTGGGAAGTCCCCAGCATTTACACCACAAATGCCCACAGTGAGAAGTGGAAAGATCCTTCCATTACATTTGGGTCTTGAACAAAGAGACCCTTGAGGTACTGCTTCCATGGAAAATTCCATCTTTAACAGGAGTCACCAGAAATGTATATTAAAATCTCCAAAGGATGTTGTCCCCATACCCATGAGCAGCCTTATTTGTAAGCGAAATGGGCAGAACCTGAGTGACCCTGGAAAGACAAAACTGCTCAAAAAAATGTCTCCTCTATGTAGCTGCCCCAGAGCCAGAATATCTACCATTGGAGATTGGTTCCTTTGGATAAAGCATTATGCTAGGCATGGAGTCCCCTTAAAACACTCCCAGGGCTATCAGCATCCTAAAGCCATCAACAACAGGATGTGAACTCACTTATTAGATGTCTATTCTAGGAGCACAAGCCTCTAGCAACTGGACTGGGGCAAGGGAGACAAGGAGAGTTAAGCAAGACCAGGAAAAGCATGAAGAGTGAGGTCATGTAATGCATTATTTTGCCCAGGACCCCAAAAAAGAGGGGGTGAGGAAACAGGTTTTTCTAAAAGATTTACCTGTCACCAATGCGGCCTTCACCGGAGGTGATAATATAGGTTATAGTTGGCTGATGTCCCTGGTGCCGGAGGAGTAAATGCAAACATTGTAATTAAATCTAATTTTGAATCAATGTAAATTAGATAGTGCAAGAGAACATTAATATAAAGCTCTCAGTGATTGACATGGTTCCATTCGCCCTACAGGCCACCAGGCATAGAGGCATTAATGCCTTAACGCCAAATGTTGATATTTCTAAATCACTGTCTAAGCTTCCCTCTGCCTCTCCCTTGCCACCCCTTAGCAATGGCATTTTAGTGACGTGGTTTCCTAGAGGGTATTATGCTTTTATTCTGAAGTCTCCTTTATAACAGTTTTCCTGCATTCTAAGGTAAACCATTAGCAATGCCCCCAGAAACACATGAAACTTTGAAAAGCCTGAAACAACATTCACATTGAATTTTTCAGAGTGAGCGGTAACGTTCGGACATATCAGGGAAGAACATTGCTAATTATCTTCTAATCCCTCCTCTCATTGCAAGAAAATGAAATTGGGATGGGACTAGAAACAAAACATTTGTGCTGCTGGGGCTTCAGATTTTTCACCATAAATGGCAAGAAAGAAAAGCAGATGAATACAATCTTAGATGTTAGATTAGCATCCAATAAAGTTCTCCCATCCTCGTAGTGGACCATGGGTCCTGTGACCAAATAAAGCACTGTTTTTGAAAATTCACTCTGCAGTAACCCTCCTCCTTTTTTTTTTTTAAAAAAAAGCAAAGTTGTGCTTTCTCTGTTGATTAAAATTGCTAATTTTCAAAACAGTTGCCTCTCTGGACTTCATAAGCACATTGAAAATTGATCAGATGCTTTAAGTAATCCAGAGGAAAAAAATATGTCATGACAGGAGAACACAGAAGAGGGGCAGACCCTGTTGTGTAAGAGGAGGGGAAGCAGGGTCTTACTACCCAAGACCCCAGCCTGGAGATTGCTCTAACTAGAAGTAAAAGTATTGCAAATGAAATGGCTTCCAGGAGTGAGGTGCCCACCCCTCTAACCAGCCATGAAGTAGGAATGCATAGAAGATGCTCTTCTTTCTTCCCACCCCTAATCATCCAAGCATTTTCTCTCCAGGGAGACTCCTCAGCTTCCCAGCCTCCAGACCACCCTTCAGGTCCTAGGAGAAGACCATGGGAAAGGACAGAACCACCTGCCTGGAGGATGGTTTGGGGGTGTGAGACTGCTTGGACATGCCCAAGAAACACATCCCTAAGTCTCCTGCCCTTCCAACAAGACTTCCCTACACAGGTTGACTCCACTACCAAAATATGAAATGATAGTATATGAACAATATACCTGTGGTAGGCTGAATAATGGCCCCCAAAGATATCAGGTCCTAGTCCCTGGAACCTGAAAATGTTACCTTATTTGGAATAAGGATCTTTACAGGTATGAGTAAATTAATGATCTTGAGATGGGGTGTTATCCTTGATTATCCAGGTTGTCCCTAAATGCAATCTCAGTTGTCCTCATAAGAGAAAGGTAAAGGAAAATCTGATACACAGAAGAGGAGGAAACAAAGCGACTACAGGGGCAGAGACTGGTGTGATGCGGGCACAAGTCAAGGAATGCTATTAGGCACCAAAAGCTGGAAGAGACAAGGAACAGATTCTGCCTTAGAGTTGAGAGCTTTCAGAGGGTGTGAGGTCCCGCTGATGGCTTGATTTCAACCCAGTGATACTGATTCTGGACTTCTGGCCTCTTGATCTGTGAGAGAATAAATTACTGTTGTTTTAAGCCACCAAGTTTGTAGTAATTTGTTAAAGCAGGAAATTAATGCAATACCCAAGTACTAGAGAGAATGCAGAAAAACAGAGTGTGTTAAAGATAGAATGTTATGAACTGAATTGTGTTCCCCTAAGATTCGTATGCTGAAGCCCTAATTCCCAATGTGACTGTATTTGGAGATGGCAACATTTAAAGAGGTAATTAAGGTTAAAGGAGGTCGTAAAGTAGACCTTAATCCAGTAGGATTTGTGGACTTATAAGAAGAGGGGAAAGAAAACTCTCTCCCTCCCTCCCCATACCTGTGTCACTCCACGCACAGAAAAGGCCACGTGGGGACACAGCAAGAAGATGGCATCTGCAAGCCAAGGAGAGAGGCCTCAGGAAAAACCAGCCTCACTGGCACCCTCAGAACTGTGAGAAAATAAATCTCTGTGGTTTAAGCCATACAGTGTGTGGTACTTTGTAATGGCAGCTCAAGCAGTTAACAAAGAAGACTCCCTTTAAAAGTTAGGTTCTTCAAGGAAATAAAGCCAGGATGACCTCCCCTCCCTGGATGTCTGTCTCCCCTGTAAGACAAGATTTATACTGAGTCAGTGGTGGCAAGGAAGGGGGAAACATCCCAGGCAGGAGATCAGCAGGAGCAAAGTCGAGCCCCGCATTAAGAGTTCTGGAAAGCTTCCCCTGCAAGTGCACAAGAGAAGGCTGCTTTCACACACCGCACGTTTACACGGGGTAATGCGAAGTCTAATCAGACACAGGTGTGATGTCTTGGCCCGTGGGGGCAGAGTGAGCTACCTTCAGGAGGGTCACTGTCACTCACAATTGATTGCTGCTGGTGTAAAACAAGTCAAGTGTGTGCACAGTGGGCAGACTTGGGGGAGATGAAGGGAAAGAAAGGATTTAAAACATGTTTTGAGGCTTGTTCCCAGCCCCAGATAGCATTTGATGTGGGCAGGGGCCAGATTATCCCTGTCATCCAGATAACAACAAAAGGGAAGCAGAGAAGACAGCAGAGGGGCTCTGAGTTATGGCTAGGAAGATATTCTTCAGTAGCTGTTTCCTCAGAAGGGTTCCTTCCCACACAAAAGCCAGGCGAGGTTAAATAGGCCTTCCCAGTATGCGAGGGCAAATCAAAGAAGCCAGAGGCACCACTGAGACCCAAGAGTGACATGACAGGTGTTGTAAATACCCTTCAGGAAGCCGACTGGCAAAAAGACAGCCAGTGTGCTGAAGGTGGAGCCCTGCAGGGCAGTGCTTCCCACAGCCCAGCTCACAAAGGAAATGGAGAGGTTTGAAGGACACCCTGGGGAAATGAGAGGGCTGCTAGGCTGAGGCAGCGCCTCCCCACACCTGCCCCAGCTGCTACATAGTCAATGCCTCAGCGCCCTTGTAATGCACCTGACGCCCAGCAGTTGGGTTGTGGGAAGTCCCACCCCAGAGTACCTGTCGTCATACTGGCCACCTGGCTACTTATGGGACCATGCTGGGCTCTTCCTGGGACTCAGAGTCCTGAGACCCACGTGGGCACAAGTGGGTGAGGAGAAAATATGGTTCTAGAGGGAATACTGAATGTGGCACAGGTGAGGCCTGACTGCCAGGTGGCAGGGGCAGCAGCAGCAGGGGCACAGTGAGCCCCTTGCCTATGACAGTGGACAGGAAGCACATCCAAGACAGGGAGGCTGGGAGGGCCAGGAGCCATCTGGTGAGTTGGGAAAGAGACCTAAACAGCAAAGCCTTCCATCCGACAAGAGGAGCAGAACTGAGACTGCTTCTGAGCAACCGTGGCCAAAACGGTCTATCAGCATCATAGACTCCTGGAGAACATGGGGCAGAGAATGTACTCAAGTCTCTCCCACTGGAAACTAAACAGCCCATCTCAAACCTGTTGACCCATCTCATGACCTTCAGAGGTTAGTTGGAAGCTGGGTCCCCAGACCCCCACCTCACATTCACTGAGCCGCTGGCTTCCACCACCACCACGCCACTGAAGCTGCCCTCAACAGAGTCACCAATAAACTCTTCCTAAAGTCACAGACATCTCCTATGTCACCTCCCTTCCTTTTCTGCAGGCTTTGACTCCACTGGACACTGCTTGTTCTCTCACACCATCCTCCCCCTCTGACCACCCCACCCTGGATCCTTCCTGGTTTCTCTTCTTCTACGTGCCCCATCACTACTGAGCACCCGGAGTCATTCCTGTCCTTTTCTTTGTCCCTCAGTTTGGTTGCACAGCTTTAACTACCAGCTACTTACTGATGACTCCCAGATCTGTGTTTCCTGCCCAAACTCAACTCCTGGGCGTCATACCTGAATGTGTAACCAAGGACTGCACCTCTCTGCTTGTTTGTCCTGCAGGAACCTCCAATTCGCCATATTCCAAACAGAGCTCACCATCACCAGTAAATACGCTTCCATCCTCCTTCTCCTCTCCTAGTGAATGACACCACAGCCAGCTGCCTGAGATGAAAACCTGGGAATTGACTCTGCTCCCCGACCCCACAACCCTTTGCTTCTACCCCCTTAATATTCCTCATATCCAACCTCTTTTCTCCATTCCTACTGTCACTAACTTTCAGATCCTCGTCATTCCTCGCTTCTATTACAGAAACAGATTCCTAACGATTTCCCTGCCTTCAGTATGACCACTGCCAATGTATTTTGTTTCATTTTGTTGGTGGTGGATTTTTTAAAAGGCCTCAATCCTATTAGATGAAAGAATGAATAAATGCATTAAAAGTAGACAGTAAAATTAAAGCTCACCAGAAGAATTCTTTTTATTAGTCTGTAAGATATAAATTCCACAAGAAATTAAGACTTCTCAGGAGCCTCAGCTGGATGAGAAAAATGCCATAAATTCTGAAAAAGTATTTTGGAGGAAAAGAAAACAAGGTACAATGCATGTCTCCAACATGTTCAAAGGATATAGAAACTAATACGATTGAAATATTTTAAAAATATGTATACTTGCAAATGTTTCCATGGATCTGGATTCTTTTACATATTTACACATTTTCATTATTTGCCTTATAGAAGAATATAGCCCTAAAGAAATTTATTATTGTTTACTACAATAAGATAGAGCCATTACAGCAAACTTTTAAATGTTGTCGGTTTAAAGAAGGACAAGAATGTGATTTGGGGCTGTAAGCACTCAGAGTCCTGAACAAAGCCTAAACAAACTTTTTTTTTTTTTTTTTTTGGTACGCAGGCCTCTCACTGTTGTGGTCTCTCCCGTTGCGGAACACAGGCTCCGGATGCACAGGCTCAGCGGCCATGGCTCACGGGCCTACCCATTCTGCGGCATGTGGGATCTTCCCGGACCAGGGCACGAACCCGTGTTCCCTGCATCAGCAGGCGGACTCTCAACCACTGCGAAGCCCCTAAACAAACATTTTGAATCAGTGTTACTGCTTTATGAAATTTTTAAGCTGACACTTAAGAGACGCTAATGTATAAATTGGCACACACACAAAAAGAATCCTGTCACCTTTACCATACATTATCTAAATGTGCTCAAGCAAATGCATTTCAAATGCCCTACCCTGCTGCTGCATGAACACATGCAGGACAGGAACACAGAAAGGACAGGAAGTCAGCAGTAACTGATTTTGTGTCCTAATTGGTGGCACTGGCTATTTCTAGAACAGCCAAACAGTGTCAGGAATAAAGACATAAATTATTCGTAATAACCAAGAAGAACAACATGTAAAAATTGACTGTATTGTCTCCTGGTAGAAAGCAAAATCTGAATCTTAGGCTATCCAAATATTTTTAAATGATAGAAAAGGTGACTTCAGTTTAGTAGCTTTCTATATTGAAAATGTAGACACACAGCCATTGAATTATTACACATAATGCCTCATTATCTCATCCAACACCACAGCTGTCACAAGTCACAGGACACTTGATCCACAGGCAAGTAATGATTGAAAGAGCTAAGTTCTAACCACAGACAGGAGTACACAACAGGGCATCTAAAAGAATTCCCACTTGTGCTGTCCTGGGCATCTTGGCATTCTCAGCATACGATAACCTGATTGTCCGGATGCCAGATCTGAGAATGAGGGTAAGTAATCCTGGACTCTCTTTCCTGTATCAAATATGGGGCTCTTTGTTTCGTGAGTTTCAAAGTTCCTAAAGCAAGGGACAAATTCTATGTAAACATACTGCCTATACATTAAAACAATATGTTCATCAGTTGTATGTGCGTATTTGTCGTGTGGTATATATGTGGAGAAAAAGAGAGAGAGAGAGAGAGAGAGTGTGTGTGTGTGTGACACAGAAAGAAAGAATGACAGACTAAGACAGGCAGATGATCAAAGAGACAAAGAAAAAGGGTGGCAATATTTATCTGCTTGAAAAGAAGTTGAGGGGTACACAGTACTATGAAGCATAAGTTGATTTTTGAAAAGGAGACAAGAAAGAGCAACCTAAATAAGCAGAAAACATACAGGAAAGCACAACCCTTAAAAGAGATAGGAGAGGGGTGCCTTCAAGATGGCAGAGGAGTAAGATGTGGAGATCCCCTTCCTCCCCACAAATACATCAAAACTTCATCTACATGTGGAACAACTCCTACAGAACACCTACTGAATGCTGGCAGAAGACCTCAGACTTCCCAAAAGGCAAGAAACGCCCCACGTACCTGGGTAGGGCAAAAGAAAAAAGGAAAAACAGAGACAAAAGAATAGGGACAGGACCTGCACCACTGGGAGGGAGCTGTGAAGGAGGAAAAGTTTCCACACACTAGGAAGCCCCTTCACTGGCGGAGACAGGGGTGATGGCAGGGAAGCTTTGGAGCCATGGAGGAGAGCACAGCAATAGGGGCGTAGAGTGCAAAGTGGAGAGATTCCCTCACAGAGGATCGGTGCCGACCAGCACTCACCAGCTCGAGAGGCTTGTCTGTTCACCTGCCAGGGCAGGAGGGGGCTGGGAGCTGAGGCTCCTGGCTTCAGAGGTCAGATACCAGAGAGAGGACTGGGGTTGGCTGCGCGAACACAGCCTGACGGGGGCTAGTGAGCCACAGCTAGCCGGGAGGGAGTCCGGGAAAAACTCTGGACCTGCCTAAGAAGCAAAAGGCCATTGTTTCAGGGTGCATGAGGAGAGGGGATTCAGAGCACCACCTAAATGAGCTCCAGAGACAGGCGTGAGCCACGGCTATCAACATGGACCCCAGACACGTGCATGAAACACTAAGGCTGCTGCTGCCGCCACCAAGAAACCTGTGTGCAAGCACAGGTCACTATCCACACCTTCCCTCCCGGGAGCCTGTGCAGCCTGCCACTGCCAAGGTCCTGTGATCTAGGGACAACTTCCCCAGGAGAACATGGCGCACCTCAGGCTGTTGCAACGTCACACTGGACTCTGCCGCCACAGGCTTGCCCCGCATTCCATACCCATCCCTCCCCCTGGCCTGAGTGAGCCAGAGCCCCCTAATCAGCCACTCCTTTCACCCCGCCTTGTCTGGGTGGGGAACAGATGCCCTCAGGTGACCTACAGGCAGAGGCGGGGCCAAATCCAAAGCTGAAGCCCAGGAGCTGTGCGAACAAAGAAGAGAAAGGGAAATAACTGTGCAGCCTCAGGAGCAGCGGATTACATTGCCACAATCAACTTGATGTGCCCTGCAACGGTGGAAGACCTGGTGGAAGACCTGAATAGACAACGAATCATCCCAAAATTGAGGCAGTGGACTTTGGTTGCAACTGTACACTTGGGGTCTGCTTTCTGCATCTAATTTGTTTCTGGTTTTATGTTTACCTTAGTTTAGTATTTAAATCTTATTACCATTGGTAGATTTGTTTATTGATTTGGTTTCTCTCTTCCTTTTTTAATTTATATATATATATATCTTTTCCCTTTTCCTCTTTTTGTGAGTGTGTACGTGTATGCTTCTTTGTGTGGGTCTGCCTTTATAGCTTTGCTTTTGCCATTTGTCCTAGGGTTCTGACTGTCCGTTTTTGTTTTTGGGGGTTCTTTTAGTACAGTTTTTAGCATTTGTTATCACTGGAGATTTTGTTTCTTGGTTTGGTTGCTCTCTTCTTTCTTTCTTTCTTTTTTTTTATTACTTTAAAATTTTTTTATTTTTAATAATATTTTTCTATTTTAATAACTTTATTTTATCCTTCCTTCCTTCATTCCTCTCTCTCTCTCTCTTTCTTCCTTTCTCTCCCTTTTCTTCAGAGCCGTGTGGCTGACAGGATCTTGGTGCTCTGGCCGGGTGTCAGGCCTGAGCCTCTGAGGTGGAAAACCAGAGTTCAGGACATTGGTCCACCAGAGAGCTCCCAGCCCCACCTAATATAAAACAGTGAAAGCTCTCCCAGAGATCTCCATCTCAACACTAAGACACAGCTCCACTCAACCACCAGCAAGCTACAGTGCTGGACACCCTATGCCAAACAACTAGCAAGAGAGGAACACAAACCCACCCATTAGCAGAGAGGCTGCCTAAAATCATAAAAAGTTCACAGACACCCAAAAACACACCACCAGACATGGTCCTGCCCACCAGAGAGACAAGATCCAGCCCCAACCACCAGAACACACGCACAAGTCTCCTTCACCAAGAAGCCTACACAACCCACTGAAACAACCTTAGCCACTGGGGGCAGAGACCAAAAAGAATGGGAGCTATGAACTTGCAGCCTGTGAAACAGAGACCCCAAACACAGTAAGTCAACCAAAATGAGAAGACAGAGAAATACATGGCAGATGACAAAGCAAGGTGAAAACCCACCAGACCAAACAAATGAAGAGGAAATAGGCAGTCTACCTGAAAAAGAATTCAGAGAAATGATAATAAAGATGATTCAAAATCTTGGAAATAGAATGGAGAAACGCTTAAAGAGGAACTAGAAGAACTAAAGAGCAAAAAGCAATGATGAACAACACAATATATGAAAATTAAAATTCTCTAGATGGAATCAATAGCAGAATAACTAAGGCAGAAGAGCAGATAAGTGACCTGGAAGATAAAATAGTGGAAATAACTACCACAGAAATGATACATTAAACAAGATGGACTTAACTGATATTTATAGGACATTGCATCCAAACACAACAGAACACACTTTCTTCTCAAGGGCTCATGGAATATTCTCCAGGATAGATCATATCTTGTGTCACAAATCAAGCCTTGGTAAATTTAAGAAAACTGAAGTTGTATCAAGAATCTTTTCCAACCACAATGCTATGAGCCTAGATATCAATTACAGGGAAAACCCTGTAAAAAATACAAACACATGGAGGCTAAACAATATACTACTTAATAACGAAGTGATCACTGAAGAAATCAAGAAGGAGGGCTTCCCTGGTGGCACGGTGGTTGAGAGTCTGCCTGCCGATGCAGGGGACACGGGTTTGTGAACTGGTCCAGAAATATCCCATGTGCCATGGAGCAGCTGGGCCCGTGAGCCATGACTACTGAGTTTAGCACATCAAAAGGATCATACACCATGACCAAGTGGGGCTTATCCAGGAATGAAAGGATTCTTCAGTATACACAAATCAATCAATGTGATAAACTATATTAAAAAACAGAAGGAGAAAAACGATATGATCATCTCAATAGATGAAGAAAAAGCTTTTGACAAAATTCAACACTCATTTATGATAAAAACCCTCCGGAAAGTAGTCATAGAGGGAACTTACCTCAACATAATGAAGACTATATATGACAAACCCACAGCCAACATCGTCCTCAATGGTGAAAAATTGAAACCATTTCCACTAAGATCAGGAGCAAGACAAGGTTGCCCACTCTCACCACTATTATTCAACACAGTTGTGGAAGTTTTAGCCAAAGCAAGCAGAGAAGAAAAAAAAAAAAAAAACGAATCCAAATTGGGAAAGAAGAAGTAAATTTGTCACTGTGTGCAGATGACATGATACTATATATGGAGAATCCTAAAGACGCTACCAGAAAACTACTAGAGCTAATCAATGAATTTGGTAAAGTACCAGGATTCAAACACATGAAAGGATGTTCAACATCACTAATCATTGAGAAATGCAAATTAAAACTACAATGAGGTATCACCTCATACCCGTCAGAATGGCCATCATCAAAAAATCTACAAACAATAATAAAGCAGAAACTAACACACCATTGTAAAGCAATTATACTCCAATAAAGATGTTAAAAAAAATTACAACTCAAAAAAAATCTACAAACAATAAATGCTGGAGAGGGTATGGAGAAAAGGGAACCCTCTTGCACTGTTGGTGGGAATGTACATTGATACCGCCACTAAGGAGGTTCCTTAGAAAAATAAAAATAGAACTACCATATGACCCAGCAATCCCACTACTGGGCATATACCCTGAGAAAACCATAATTCAAAAAGAGTCATGTAACACGATATTCATTGCAGCGCTACTTACAATAGCCAGGACATGGAAGCAACTTAGGTTCCGTTGACAGATGAATGGATAAAGAAAATGTGGCACATATATACAATGTAGTATTACTCAGCCATAAAAAGTCATGAAATTGAGTTATTTGTAGCAAGGTGGATGGACCTAGAGACTATCGTACAGAGTGAAGTAAGTCAGAAAGAGAAAAACAAATACAGTATGCTAACATATATATGCAAACTAAAAAAGGAAAACGTTCTGAAGAACCTAGGGGCAGAACAGAAATAAAGACAAAGACATAGAGAATGGACTTGAGGCCATGGGACATAGAGAATGGACTTGAGGACATGGGGAGGCGGAAGGGTAAGCTGGGATGAAGTGAGAGAGTGGCATGGACATATATACACTACCAAATGTAAAATAGATAAGTAGTGGGAAGCAGCCGTATAGCACAGGGAGATCAGCTCGGTGCTTTGTGTTCACCTAGATGGGTGGGATAGGGAGGGTGGGAGGGAGACGCAAGAGGGGGAGATATGGGGATGTATGTATATGTATAATTGATTCACTTTGTTATGCAGCAGAAACTAACACACCATTGTAAAACAATTATACTCCAATAAAGATGTTTTTAAAAAAAGGCAGGAGAAATTACAAATAAAAGCAAGAGTGCCTTAATAGGAATGAAAATAAGGTGACCCCCAGGCAGACTGTCCCTAGGGTGTGTGTCCTAGCAAGTATTTTTTGCAGGGTCCCTGCAATTTGATTTTTTAAATGTTTTACAAAATTCATGGTCCTGCATGAGCATAATGATTTATTTATGGAAATACAGAACATTGGGTAGAGAAGAGGTATTTTCACATTTGCTTACTGTCCAAGTCGTGTGAGTGAAGATTATTCATGGTGTCTAGGCACCATCACTTCCTGTACAAGTGCCAGAACTATCTCTTTGTGTTCTTTATTGTTAGATGTGCTAATTTCACCTTTCCCCAGGGAGAAGAGGCTAACAATGCTGTTATTACTCACAACAGCATGGCTTTTCAGAAATGTTTGGACTCAGGCAACATAGATCTGCTTGCCTCTGCATTTCCCTGATACTATTTACGTATTTAATGCTGATTATGTCACCTATCCTGCCACCCATGTATCCCAACTTCCAATGACTCTCTCAAGGGCTGTTACTGGCTTTGTGGATGGTGACCACAAAGGCAATCCTTACCCAGAATATAAAGGAAAATGTGAATGTTAATTTGCTTTCTGATCATGTTAAATTCACTGTTTGAAATTTTCTAGAATAAACGTAGAAGAGCACATTTTTGGACCATATCTTCTCTTGAACTCCTTTGGGGAATCACCGAATTCCTAGAATGTGATTTCTTCCAATGTTGATAGCACCTCTGCCTTCCACAGACCACCATCAGTGGGAAGAGAGGGGAAGACGCTGGGAGTAGACAAAGATGAGTGTTCCTATTTGTGCAAGGAATGTCCATCTTTCACCAACATGGCTTAAACATGGAGTTCAAATGTTGACAAATACTTGAAGCCTAATGAGGGCATCAGTCAGAAGGGTCTACAGGAATTGCAGGCCAACAGCTCAAAAGCTCTCTGAAGAGAATGTCAAAGACCTCTGGAGGACTGGGCAGGGAGGGGGTTTGGCCATCCTGGTGCCAGTGACTGGAGGTGCAGAAAGTAAAGGAAGTATGATTCCACCATTGCTGCCCTGGGGGTTGGTGGGGGGCGGCGGGCAGAACAGAGACCAGAGATTGCCATATATTGGAACATGGAGGGGTGAGAGCTGACAAATGAACCCAACACGTGGCAGCCCAAGGGTTGGCAGTGGGCCATGGATACCCCAGAGCCATGAACTTGTGTCTCCTACGTGGGAGTCATCAAAATCAGTGTGTCAGGACTTCCTGGTGGTCCAGTGGTAAAGAATCTGCTTTACAATGCAGGGTACATCAGTTCAATCAGGGAACTAAGATTCCACGTGCCTCAACTAGAGAGGCTACGTGCCGCAAACTACAGAGCCCATGCACTCTGGAACTGTGTGCCACAACTAAAGAGCCCACACACCACAACTAGAGAAGGGAAAAAACCTGCATGCCACAACTAGAGAGAAGTCCCCACATCACAACAAAGAGCCCGCGCACTACAACGAAAGATCCCGCGTGCCTCAACAAAGATCCTGGGTGACCCAACTAAGACCCGATGCAGCCAAAAATAAATAAAATAAATAATAAATAAATCTTAAAAAAAAAAAAATCAGTGTGTCTGCACTTGTATGGTGTCTCAGTCCCACAAAATCTTACTAGAGAAGACAGAGCTATCCTGAGGAACAATTGCTTTTCAGGTCACCCTCCTAAAATCAGGGCCAGCACAGGGGCCCAAAAATGATCCCATAGATATGAGGCCTGGAGTTCTTTGGGGCATCTGGTCGACCCAACATGGTGGGTGGGGAGATCAAGAAACACCCCAAAGGGGAGAAATAGGGACCAGGGTCCAGAAGGATATTGGTCCCAGCACCCTGCCCAGATAACACTGTTACACAAGTTGTTCCCGGGTATCTGAGGGGAACTTTGAAAATGTTGAGGAGGTTATTTCAAAGCAGACAGACACTGGGGTCCAAGAGCTCTGCTGATGTCAAGGATGACCAGCAACATCTGTTACCAGCTGGAAGAGCTGTGGAGAAATCTGAGACACAGGGACATTAAGCAAAATGTCCAACATGCAGCTGCTAAGTGGTGGAGTATGATTTGAACCCAAACAGTCTGACTCTAGGACCTGTGTTCTCTGCTGTGAAAATATCTAAAAAGATTATAGACTTTATATTCAGACAGAAGTGAGTCTGAGTCACCACTCTGACAATACCAGTATGTGACCTTGGCATCAAGTGGGGATAATAGTATTGAATACTTTTTAGGATTGTTTTTCAAGAATCCACCAACTTTTTCTATAAAAGATCAGTTGATAGATTCTTCAGGCAGCCCATACAGTCTGCTGCAACTACTCAGTTCTATAGTGTGAAAGTAGCCATAGACAATGCATAAATAAATGGGTGCTGCTGTGTTCCAATAAAACTCTCTACAAAAACAGATGGTAGGTTGGATTTGGCCACAGGCATTAGTTTAGCAACTACTTGTTTTGAGCATTAATTCAGATAATGCCAATAGAAGTTTTTTAATAGTTACCAACACTTAATAAACATTCAGTAAATATTAGTTGTTACACCAACAAAATGACTACATTTTAAACTTATTGGCTTAAGGTTCTAGTGTGCCTGTCACTTTTTGTTTGTTTCCTTATTTTACAGTTACATTGTATATACTTAAGGAAAAATGACAGGTGAATAAATATTTCATTACTTGAGTTCTTCCTCATTACTATTATTTTTCAAAAGTTCTTTTATAGAGTTATTTGCCATCTGAAAACTGTCAGTCTTTAAAATGTGTGAGTCAAAATTCTTTAAGTGTAGCTTTATTATGTATTTAAAATAAAAATTTTCTGTTCATTCATATTTCTATTTCAGTAATATAAAACAGTGGGAATTTTAGATGCTACAAATCAAAACTTTTTGGAAAACTATATTTCAAGAATACATGTAATGCATAAATAACCTGCTTTACCATCATTTATGTGTGATTCCCATAACCATTTATAGTATCATTTATTTGGAATCTACACAGCTCATTTCTGCACTGCTTTTATGAATAGCATTTCTTATCTTTGGGAGATAATCCCTTCCTCCATTCTATTCATGTGGTTTAAAATAGCTACCATCAATGTCAACCAGTTTTGGGTGTGAACACTGGACCTAAGCTATGACCTGCGTGGGTTGGTTGCTTCTGCTGGTCTTATTTCCAGCCGTCAGGAGGACATTGTCAGGCAGAATGGAAGCAAAAAGGAGAGAACAGAAGAGGCCAGGGATGGAGGGATGGAGGCTTATGATGGTTGAGTCCTCATCCCCTTTACCCCCAAAGTCTAGCCACATCCCTGTCCTCTCATGGTTCGATTATGAGATACAATGAATTCCTCCTTTGCCTAAGCAAGTTTCAGTTGAGCTTGGACTATGACATCACCCTTGGGTTATATGAATCATCCCCACTTGACTTATCCTGGGGCAAACTTTCCTGTCTGCCACGCACCAGATGTGTGGCTTTGGCATCAGAGAAAGTAACTTGCAGAGAATAAAGCTCATTTGAGGGCACTTCTTTCATCCAGAACACCAGATGGAAACAACTAGGTCAAGAAGAGAATTATTTTAAATGACTGTGCATGGCTTTTGTGGGGTTTTTTCCTTTTCTTTTTTTTTTTTTTTAAATAACTAATACAATTGGGAACATTGTACCCAATTAGGAAGGGGGGAAAAAAGGAAAACTCCAAGCTGATATCACTAGGTTAAGAGAAATTATGGATTATTTTGTAGCAAGTGGCTTGTACTCAGGGTTTCATAGCAAAACATAATTTTAAGAAAACCTAGTAAGAATATGCACCAGAAGAATTTCCTGGGGGTTTGGGGGGGGGTTTATTTTGTTTTGCTTTTTCCATAGTTCTTTCCTGGTTTCTTGGGAGTCATCAGGTGAGCATTTGGTAAGTAAAAAGATATGGCTACACATTGGCACAATGGACCTAGTGCTCTTTGCATTCTCCTATATTAGTCAGCTTGGGCTGCCATAACAAAATACCACAGACTGGGTGGCTTAAACAACAGGAATTTATTTTCTCACAGTTCTGGAGGTTGGAAGTCTGAGATCAGGGTGCCAGCACAGTCAGGTTTTGGTGAGAACACTTGCTGGCTTGCCTTCTTGCTGTGTCCTCACATGGCCGAGAGAGAAAGCAAGCTGTCTGACATCTCTTCCTGTAAAGGCACTAATCCCATCATAAGGACCCCATCTTCGTGACTTCATTTATATGTAATTATCTCCCCAAAAGACCTCATCTCCAAATACTTTCCCACTGGGGTTAGAGCTTCAACATATGAATTTATCTGGTAGAGACACAGCTCAGTTCATTGCACCCCCTTACCAGATTGCTAACTTTTAGAGACTAACCTATTCGTTATCCTAAAAGTTGAGAAGAATCAACTATCTAAAAATATTTTCACCTGTTGTTCAGGCAGCAGAGTGTGAGGGATGAACAAGCCCTCTTGGAGCCAGAGATGTGGGTTCAAGCCCTGCCTCGACTATTTATTTAAGTAGGTTGCTTACGTTTATTGAGCCCCAATCTGTAAAACTGAGATAGTATGATTATCTGCTGCATGGGGATGAACAGGATATAAAATATTCTTGATCACTCGGCTTTTAAAGGCCTTCTACAATGAATAACCACCTTAATTTTATAACCCTCCAAGGGCACAAAACAGTTACATACTTGTGTGAATTAATCAGTTTGCAAGTCTTCTAGGGTTAGTCCTGAGGGAATGGACATTCTGAAAAAGTGGGGAAGAGGATCATTTTGGAAGGTGGGGTATACAGTAAAAGCAAAGAAGACTTTGGTGGTATTCCAAAGGAAGATTAAATTGGACATTTAGAGAGTAGGCCAAAGGGATCTGTCAGCAGTGAGGATAAGAGTGGTGTGGAGGAAAGCATACCAAAAAAACATAGAAGATGATGGAGGTCATCAAAGGTCAGTCTCATGGTTGTCTGAAAGTTAGCTCTGGAAACTGGGCTCCTGGCTTTCCAGAAAGCCCATTATGCTCCCCTTCTTTTCCCCTGTGTCCCAAAGGAAGGCAAGAATAATCCCTGTCAGCCTTCTTAAGTCCTTGCATCTGGGGCAGGAGAAGGGAGCAGTGATTAGAGGGTCCTATTTGGCTGAGGCCCATCACTACCACAGCCACACCTGACCCAGAAAATTAGCAAGCCACGCTCAGGGCCAGCTGCAGTCTGCCAACCGCTAGAGCAGATGCTGCCAACCTGGGGTTTTCGATGAGGCACTCACTGTTTGTAACTCTCTGCCAGGAAGTGCCTTTGGAAGGCAAAGAAACAGAGACCAGACACCTAACTTCATAAAAGCTAACAAGAGTCTGATCCTCCCAGAGGCTTGCTTGCACAGCTGTAGCAGCTACTTGTGACATTTCTTTTACCCACATGCTTGCCAACCGTAATATATAAGAAGAACGCTCTTTCATAAAGGGATAGAGGGAACCAAACAACACCAGGGATTCTTTCCAAAAATGATTTGAAAATGCCCTTCCTCTCAAGATTACTTAATCCAACTACATTCATCCTACTACTATTCTTCTGTCAGAAACTGAATTGCAGATGACAAAACTCTATTTTCTGGAATCTTCCACATTGTAACTGCCTATTAATTACCTTCACTTGTCAGCTGGCCCTTACACAGGACTTAAATGTTTAGTCTGCAGTTTGTATAATCATTCTCCTGCTTCATAATTACTCTCCAGAATTACTCAGCTCTGAAGGCACCACCACAAAGTCTGTGCTTTTCATTTTCTTATAATAATGCATTATCAGGTCTGTATTCATAAAGCCTTGCTCAGGGATTGAAATGAATCTTGAGGGAATTCCCGGCAGTCCAGTGGTTAGGACTCAGCGCTTTCACTCTGGTGGCCCAGATTCAATCACTGGACAGGGAACTAAGATCCCACAAGCTGCACGGCATGGACAAAAAAATAAATAAATAAAAAGAATGAATTTTGATGCAATACTTGTCGTTTGAAGAAATTCTCAATTTTACATCCATTTCTTGAGTCCTTGGGTTGGGGGCCGAGTGAGTGGGTCCTCGGGGTGGTACTGGAGATAATAATCGGCGAATAAAAAACAGGAGAAGCCCTCTCTGTTTTTACAGCGCACATAGAAGGAATTTCCACACATTCAGAGGCAAGAAGACTTCACCACTCCATTTTCTAAACTGGCCCTGAACAAGCTGGAATAGTAATGAGATTTGAGTTCCTACATGGCCTTGAAACTCACCTGCCATGTCTATACTTGTGTCAGACTTGGACCCCTGGAGGCAGAAAGGTCAGGCCTATCCAATAAGAATGGACCCTTGGCATCAAGGTTAAACCAGAAAGGGAAAGAAGGCCAAGATTCAGAGATGGTTGCCACATCAGAGCAAGTCTTTCATGGTGCGTGGTGACTCTCCTATCCCCAACACTCAGGCCCTCTGTAGTCCAACACACTGGCTATCTACAATTATTTATCATCCCGAAACTTCTTTACGGCTAAATTGGCTTACTCATGTCACTCTTGTGCACACGAAACTTTCACCACCACTGTGACTCTGCTCGTGGCTTCTGCTGCCTGGAATGCCCCTTTTCAATACTCAATTCAAATCTACCTCCTCTAGAGAGATTTTCCTTTCCTGCCAGCCCCAAATAATCTCTTACCTCTCTGAGACAACTCCACACATTCCATTTATATATTCATCACCTCTGCCTCTCTTCTACTGATATCTTCAAGTGTCATTCACATCTTTTATGATCACTTAACTTTGCATTGTTTTTGTATCTTCTTTATAAATGTAAGTTCCTTGAAGGCAAGGATCTTGTCATATTATCCTCACATCTCTCACAGCATCAACAATACTCAATAAATGTCTCTACTAGATTCAGTTCATTTGCTGCATCACACTCAGAGTTTGCAGATTCTTGGCCTTCCTATGGAAAGCCAGAGTAAGAATCAGGGGACTTGTGATTGAGCCTCTTTAGCAACAATGCTTAGTTCATTTATTAATTGGTACTATGATTTTAGGAGTTGCCTTTCGTTTCTTATTCCTTCATTCTAACTGTATGCCTACTGCCAGAATGTGCCTAGTAAACCGGTGTGTGCGTGTGTGTGTATGTGTTTGTGTGTGTTTAGACTGAGAGCCAACTTGCTCTCTACTCTCTGTGAAAAGGGGAATTAGTCATGGTTACTGAAAAGAGGGGAATATATTCAAAGTAAATATCAGTGCATGAGACTGCTTTTCACTCAAAGTCTGAACATCCACATGAGACTGAATTAGTAAATATTTATTATAACTTATGGTTAAAAATATTGGCTTCCTAAGCTCTATTGCTGCCAAAATATTTCTTCCTGCATGGCTGCCCAGTGTTCTGGCCTGTAGCTGGCAATACACCCTCTGTCTTAAGTTAACCTCCTAGCACTGGTAAAGCTTTAAGTGTACTTACGAAGAATGTGGAGGAATAAAAAGAAAGGAGAGAGAGAGAGAGCGAGCAAAGGAGAAAAAGATTAAGAAACTTGAAACAGAATTTTAAAAGCAACAGAGCTAATGACAAAAGTACTATTATTTCCCATGATGTCTGAAGTCTACTATACGAGTTAAGCAAAACACCGACCTAACAAGGGCAAGCATTTTATAAAGAGCCCAAGCAAGGATGACAAATCCCAAAGCTGACAGGTTCACAGCTTACACAGGCTTCACTCTGCTCACAAGAGTGCCCACCATCCCCACCATGGTCTGGGGCCACAGACACTCATTCTCACAACCTCATCAGGAAAACCACGGCAGAATTGAAATTCTCACTGAGGCCACGCCACCCAGAGGCCAACTGCCCACTGTCCCTCTGCCTCTGGTTCCTGAGTGCATATGAACAATTTTTATTTTCAGGTTGAATCAACTCGGATTCAGAAATGGGTACCTTTTTTGAGTTCCCAAAGAAATCCACTCACACAAAACCATAAGGAGCAATATCATCTTTGCTGAAGATGTTACAGAAGAGTCGGAGAGAGCTAGATAGGTTGCATCGCATATTCACAGCAACAATTTACCCCACTAAGTACTTCTGTTTTACTGAAGACCCCTCCTTGGCTACTTGACCACTGAGAGTTATTCTCTCTGTTCCTCTCTCAGCAGAGCCCACCTCCTGCTGTAGGCACCACCAGCTCAAGGGTTACGCTGAAGGAGGAACTGAAGAGGAACTCCCCAGCTCATCCTTTAATCCTTGCAGGTTAACTGCTCCACATTAACCTAAATGGTCTCTGTCAGATGGGATTTTAGGCCATGGGGAGATATTTGGGACCTATTCTTTCTGCAAAAAAATCAGACAGCCCAGAATTTTCTGCCCATCCTTCCACCAGGTAGTCTCAATAAGATTTAAAGCCAGCTGAGCCTGGCCTCTAGGTTAAGGCAGAGGCCAGTACCAGACGGAGGTAAGTGTTGAGAAAGATTTCCTTTGGAGCACTTCCTTCCCCAGGCCCCCCCTGAACCCTGTGTCCAAGGGCTCAGGGGCTGCCACTGACTTCTGGGATCACCTCATGTTTTCAGACCTCCAAATACATCTTTCCTGTTTCTCCATCCTCTCTATCAGTGGTCCCTCCTCTTCACACACATCCCCAGCCTCCTCCCTTTATAATAAGCTAACTTAAAACATTTATTTTCTGAAAAGCTAACTCCTCCTCCTTCCTCCAGGGAAAGAAAAGGGCCAGGATCTTATAAGTAATAGGAGAAGCCCTCCAGGCTGGATTGGAGGCAAGGACTCCTGAGTTGGCTAAAGACATCCAGAGTGTGGTCTCTCTCCTTCTCTCTGCCCAGTCCCTATCTCCCAGCCTGACCTGATTCCTTACAAGAGTAGATGGATATAAAAAAGGACTCACTATATAATTTACAGGCTGAGCGTAAAGGGAAAATGTGGGGCCCCTTGCTCAGAAATTATTAACATTTCAGGACAGCGACAGCAGAGCATTAAACCAAGCGCAGGCTCTCTGGAGCAAGGGGCCCTGTGGGACTACACAGTTTGCATGCCCATGAAGTTGGCCCTGATATGAAAAGTCACAGGAATTGCAGTGATTTATGTGAAATATGTGCCATTTGTGGTCAATTACTGTGTAGCATAATGAAAATTGTGCATTTCATAATTATATGTGAAAATATTTAATCATTACATAAACACTGCCTTGTGATAATACAATGCAAGGTATTGTTTTTACTAGGCACAAGACTTACTTTGTCAATTTTGATTATATCATTTCCTCCACTTACATATTTTAATTTGAAGAGGCTGTGAATGATGTGACCCAAAAGGCATTGCCTTAAACAATGCCAACCAAGACCAGCAACAGTGGATTGAGCCCCTGAAAATAAATCTCCTTCCTTCCATTTCATTCAGGACAAGCTAGGTAATTGAAATCATATTTAATTACACATAAGAGAGGTGGTTCCTAGAATTTGGGGGTTTATAGACCAATGAAATTTCCAAGAAATTTAGGAGATGGACAATTTAATTTTGCCATGTAAGGACATCAAAAAACAATTTAATTTTGCCATGTAAGGACAACAATTCATAAAAGAAAGGTCATTTTAAACAAAAAGATATACAAAAACATGATTTTAAGATAAAGATAGTCCTGTAAATTAAATGAATTTAGTGTTATAAACAACTCACCCCATTCCTGCTTTTCCTCACTTAGCCAGAAGCAGGTGAACACTCTTCCTGTAGCCTCATCATGATCAGCAGACTGACATTTATGGACTATGGGTCAAAAGGTCCATGGCTACAGGAATGTCTATAAAGAGTACTGAAGTATCACTGTACTTTACCATGAATGATTCCTGAAGAATCGTGGCCAATTATTTGCTTTGGAGGAACACTCCATTTGGATATTGTCATCCAGATGTCAGCTTCCCCATCCCTCAGCGCCCCAGCTCCATTTCTTGGAGATTTGGTTAAACCTAGCCCAAACCCCAAATTGATGTCTTTGGACCTTCAGAAGCCCTTCTCAGGTTTTCTCGGAGCACGTGCACCTTGCTTTCCTCCTTGCCTCCCTGCTCTAAGATTCACGTGAAATGACTCTGGTTCAAGTCCATCCATTGCTTCCATTAAAAAAAAAAAAAATCTCTTCAGTTCAAGCTCTTCAGGATTTAGGCAACTTTCACTAAGATCTGTTGGGCTTGTGGTCTTCAGGCATCTTCCTCAATCCACCTCCATTCTCCCCTTACTCATCCTTCATTGCCTTGGGACTTCAGATAAATCCTCTTCCTCTTGGAGAACAGTTCTGCCCTCAAGCAGAGATCTTGAGTACTTAGCAGTACTCTGTGTACTACAGTGGGGCTTCCAAACCAATGGGATTTCCTCCGTAAAGGAATTCTAGCGAATTTAATTGCTTGCCTCCCCCGGCCCCCTGCCCCCGCCTTATTCCTATCATTAACTAATACCACACAACTTACTGATCTTTCCCTGGTTACTTAAGCTTTCAATGATCTCCTGTTCATATGAATTTACACACTGCTAAGGGGCTGTACGTACCATATCATATAATCTATTGTCCTGTGTACTTTGCTAGCGTTCCACGTGTCTCTGTCTTGCCCCTCAATTAGGTTGTAATGTATTTGTGAGTCCGGGTAGTAATTCTTACACCTCTAATCACTTCACCTCTAATCAAGACTTTGGATGTCTCCCTGTACCAGGTACACTTAATATAGATGGCAGCACCTGCCCTTGAGAATCTCGTGGCTTAGGAAGGGGCAAAAGCAGATATATAAACAGATGAATTACAATACACTGTGGGAAGTGATATAATAGAGATGTGAACACAGTGTATAGGAGCCCAGAAGAGGAAAAATTAACTCTACCCAGGTGAGTTGGAAAAGGTCTCTGCAGGATGCATGAGAATTCATAGGGAAAGTGCATTCCAGCAGGAAGACTAGCATATGCAAAGGCACAGAGATAGGAAAAGGCAAGTTATGCATAGAAAAATTTAAAAGTTCAATGTGATTAGGGCATGGAGCTTCTAGAATGGATGGGAAAGAAGTAAGGAGAGGTTGTTAGGACAGACTATTAAAAAGTCTTCTGAATTTATCATAGCTCCTGCCCTATTGCTGGGTATATAGTCTATGCTTAATAAATAATAATAATATACCTTTGTAGAACACTTTACCATCTTCAAAGAACTTTTACATTTGTGCATGATCTTTGTTCTCACAATCCTGTGGGTAAATATCTCCCCTCATTTACACACGATAAAATTGAGCCCTGCAGTTTTAGTGATGGGCAACAAGTCACTCAGCTAAGTAATATCAGGTGAGACTCTAATCAAGTTACCTCTCCTAATTCTAAATAAAAACTCTTTCCACCACCCAGATCCGAGGTGAACAGGACCATGGCCACCATTGTTATAAAGCCCTAGAGAGGGATGTGCTGTACCATCTAATGGAAAGCTAATGAGCTGTAGAGCCGTAACACCCAAGTTCAAGTCCTCGTTCTATCACTTACAACCCATGCAACCTTTGGAAAGTGACAAAATCTTTCAACCTCTGTTTTGTCGTCTGTCAACTTTACATGAGAAGCCTTCTTCACAGAACTGTTGATAAGATCAAAGCGTACAATCCCTTCATAAACTAGAAGTCACTTTATGAATGTTACAAAACTTTTTAAGTGACTATTCAACAGACAGAGGAAACTTTAATTGCACATTACCTTTCAAAAAATAAATACAGACTTATTTTAAGTTATACCAAATATTTTTATTTTGGCCCAAGTAGTCTGATGTACCCTTAAAGCTATTCATTCTTATTTTTCCTGGACTGTACTTTATAGGCTCAGCTTTATTTCTAAAATGAATTATAAACTCACTTACATATGAATCACTTGCTGTCCTCATTTCACACCACAAGGTCTATTTTTGGGGGGTGGGAGGGAGAGTTGACAGTGATTACAAGCTTCTGTAAGAATTTGTTATTTGCTCAGATAAAATGATTCCTTTCTCTATGGACTTCACTTTGAAAGAAATTGGTTAAGAAATGCTATTTTCCGGGATCTTTGTGCCATTAAACTACTGCCACTAGGGTGCAGGGTGGGAAAAAAGGACACAGGGAAATGCCAAGCAAATGTCAGTCAGATCTGTCAACACCCACCCCAGTGATTTTGTAGACCTGTTAGTCAGCTTTTCCTCCAAGTGTCTACATTCAGAAAAACCAAGCAATCTACTTAAAATTACCTCTAAGACCAAAATAATAGTGAAGTAATGGAACAGAACACTGAAAATAAAATAGGGACCGCCCCCTTCCATGATATACCAAAAATCACATGGTCTGATTTTATCCCTTCCTCTCTGGGCACCCCTCCCCTCAAACAACCAAGCCCTTCTATCAATTAGTGCCATCTACCATGGAAAAGGCCAAAAGAAAAAAAAAAAATCACAGTCGATATTTTCCACTGAGCCAGCCACTGTTTTTTTTTTTCTTTCCTAAGGTTAATAGTGAAAGCTCTGTTTGCTTCACAATGCTTTAATTCTTACTGCTTGCAAGAAATTATTTTTGGACGTATCATATTTTAATATAAGTTTCCATTAATCTTTCCACGATTCCCTTGCTTTTAAGAACTGCTCTCCCAACCAGGCTCACCCAACAATGCCCATGCTTCATACACTCTCAGTCCTGAGACAGGCCAAACACTGTGTTCATCGCCTGGAACACAGACCTGGGTGCTGGTGGGGAAGGAGGGAACATTTGCAAACCGTGCTCAAGTGTCATGGTGGTTTTCAGCTGGCAAAAGCATCTGAACATAAGTTGTTGCACTTTTCATGCTCATGAAGGGATTTTCCAAAAATCTAAGCTATGTTTTGAAATCTGCATTATTACAGGGTCTAGCTCCCTCCACTCCCCTTCTTTCTCCTGCTCTCTGCCTCCCAAATGGTTCGGGGGAGAGCTTTTGAAAACATAGCCAGGGTAGAGACTGGCTCTTTTTGCCAAGGATTAAAACAAGAGCTGATTAAAAGAAAAGTTGCATTATATTCTTTTTGCATTTTGATTAGCCTAATTATACCCAATCTTGTTTACTATGTTCTCCATTCAAAATGCCAGAATTAGAAAGACTGCAAATGAAGAAAGTTAGTCTTGGGACAGGAAGGCCCCAAACACTATAATATCCTGCATGGAAGCCCACTGACTAGAACATTTCTTTTTTCCTTCCAAATTCCAAGATCCATTGTTACATTAAAAATAGACTCTTTTCCTTTTTTTAAAAAAGATTATTTTTCTGCATACCACACTTCTATTTATTATACTGGGACCTTGGAAATAGAATGACCAGTGTTTGAATTCACTCTTGTCATCTTACCAGGTTTCTTAGAGTCTCTGAGTCTCAGTTTCCCCTCTTGTAAAATGGTAAAGATACCAAGCTGATAAGTTATGTTACTATGACAATGAAAGGGAGATCACATGGACATGGTACGTGCTCAATAAATGACAGATATCATTACTATTACTATTATTACTGGTGTAGTAGGCTGTTACATTGTGGCCTCCCCATCGAAGAACACCTCCTGGTATTCACCCCCTTGTAAAGTCCCCTCTCCCCTACTGAAGCTGATGTTGATCATATGACTTGACTTGGCCAATGAGGCTTTAGCAAGTGTGAAACAACACAGGCTTCATGGGCACCTACCCTATGAGGCTTGTTATTGTCCAAACACTCCCTGTTGGATCCCAGTTGCCGTGTTGTGAGAAAGTCTAGACTATCCTGCTGGAAAGAGGCCACCTGAAGAGGCCATGGGTGAGACACCACATGTAGAGAGAAGCCATGTGGAGGAGAACTGAGGTGCCCCAGCTGAGCTCTCATCAAATGGGGCCAACACCACGGAGAGCAGAAGGGCAGCCCATAGCTGTGTGAGAAATAATAAGTTGTGGCTGATAAATAACTGAAACACCTGGGAAGGAAAAAGAAAACAAATTTAGAAGATGAGTTCCACTCAGCTGATGAAGACTGTCAGAACACACATAGGTTGAGTCAATTACTAACCATAACTGTGGGCAAATTAATTCTCCTCTCTGAGTCTCATTTTGATCATCTAAGCATGAATATAATAGTAGTTACCTCATAGGATTATTGTGAGGATTAAAAAGATGATTCATATAAAACATTTAGTTCAGTGCCAAGCGCACAGCTAGCCTTTAAAAAGTGTAAGTGATATTATCATTGTTTTCCTTGAGGCAGAAACAGAAGCACAGAAATTTTGTTTGAAATGCTGGGATATCTTGTTAATAATAAGTTGGCAGAGGGCACCCTAAGGACACACTGAGCCACTAAAGAAGCCTGTCATTGATGATATCTATGTCATCTCTGCTATGGCAACTGAGTCAAATGACCTACAACTGTGTACATTCTCTTTTCCTTTAAAGAAAATACTGACTTTGAGTTTTCACAGATGCTTTAAGTTTACTCACTGGGCCCTTTTATGCAATCACCTGTCCTTGTTTTTCTTTTATACGGGGAAGAAGATGCAATGCTAACCTCAGCAAACCTGATTTAGCTCCAGGAATCCAGCCCAGGAGAGAAAGAACACACACTGCCATTTTACCAGAAATGAGAAGAGTTCATCAGAGCAAACATACCAAGACCAGGTTCGCAGAGATTTAACTCCCCACGCATCACTCGGGCAGTCAGCCTGGGTTCAGCCTTAACCAAAGGCCAGAATTTTACAAAAATCCAAGCATTCCTGGAACCACCTAGTGAAGGAGTTGAGCCTCTGCATTAAAGGAGGCTGCTAGCAAATGCAGTCAGTGCATATTAGAAGGCACCTAAAAGATGTTATTTTAAAAGAAATCAGGCTTGAGTAGGGATAGTCATAAACCTCAAACACCTGTTCCAAGGCCCATAACCCTGCACATCTTCAGAGGAAAGCAGAGAATCACCATTGCTGGCAGCACAAGCTTGTTGATAAGGAAAGACTGAATGTTTTTCAGGCAAAAAACACTATTTTCTGAGTGATTTGGAAACTTTTTAGAGGGTATTGGTGAAGGGTTTTCCCAGAATCCTGGGACTGGAAGGGATTATTGAATTGACATCCACTGCACTTATTGTCTTGCTTGGAATCCTTAAATGGTTTAGAATGTACTGGTGGCTGAGTCCTCCCTCGGTGTAATTCGCTCTCATCTTATGACAACTGGGCAGGTTGCTGGGCTCTTGGCCCATCCTGTGTTTCTCTGGGGCAACTCCTCCCTCCTCCTATCTGATTGGTGACATCTGTGCTCCTGCCCTTGCTCACTGGTCCCAGCAGATCCCTTCTTATGTCTGCAGATCAGCTCAAACTTCCTGACGTCCCACTGAACTTCCTTGAATGCAGAGATTGCCCAGGGAACATCTGCTTAATTCATTTCACAAAGTGGTCCAAACACTCTCAGTATAGCACCTGAAAGGGGTAGATGTAGCTGGGCCAAAAAGAAAAAAAAAAACAAAAAAAACGCTAATGTCACCAAGAAGCCAAGACTCTATGAGAGGGGCCAGATGATGTCACCATGCAAAGGACAGGGTAAAGGCCTGTGAGAAGTGAAGAAAAAGACTGGGCAGCCAATGGCAAGGCAACAGAAGCAGGAAAGAGAGGTCACTGCAGGCTGAAAGAGGGTAAGGCCCACATTTCCACCCGTGTCCTCATCCAAGCCCCTGGAAGCAACTCCCCGGGAAAAGTCCCTTCTGGCTGTCCTCCCAGCATTCACACCCTGGCCACCAACACTCTGCTACTGGTTATAAGAGGATGTTAGCTGAAGCTCCTTTGGGTTAAAAGCCAGGCTACAGGTATGACTCCCAGTTGTGCAACTTACGGTAGAAATGTTGACTTGGATCATTTTTAAAAATGATCTCACCAGGAGTACTTTCTGGAAGGGGAATGGTGACCCAAAAGATTAGAAGCTGTAGTTAGTGGGGCCCTGCAGCAGAAACTCTTGAGAAGCCACTACCAGAGGAGACAGCACCAGATCACATGAGGGCCACCAAGCAAGAACTTTCCCAATCCTCCTCTTCCCCTTCCAGATCAAATGCCGCTTAATTTGATACATTGGTTAGACATTCATTGGTATAGGCAATCTTTGGTTAGCATCTCCCACAGTCAGTCTGGCAGGAGAGAGGAAGGGAAAGCCAGCCCAAGCTGGAAGATCAGGTTGGCAAGGTGCCATGACTTCTGTGGTTGCTGGGGTGACCAGTTCTTCACCTGCTTCACCTCTGTTCCCTCATTGCCCCAGGATCCCCTGCTTAGTGACTGTCAGCACAGTTGACGCCCTTGCATTGCTAACCACCCCTAGCACCTGAGATGAGAAGGCGTCAAGCTTTTCTAAAGCCTTCCTTCAAAAGTAATTATTGGAATTTTAGAGAATTAATACAAACATCCCTCTCTTACCTGCTCATATTCAGAACCAATAGAAAGAGATAAACACAGCAGTCAGGCAGATGGAGACATCACTTTTATTACTGATAAAGCTGTTGGAGACTGTGGCTTAGATACAAGGACCAAATGAACATACCAGCATTGCACCCCCAAATTAAACGTACCCATGGCAGCACTGGACAGCCCCCAAGTGTCCCATGAAGGAGTCTGCCCTAGTAAACCCCAGCACAGAGGAGCCGAGGGGTGGAGAAGCATGGTCTCTGAGGCTGGCAGGTCCCAAAGCTAAAGGGGATTGGAGGCAGCTCAGCCCCTCATTCTCAGGGGTTGCTCCCAAGTTCTCCAATCAGATAAGTCCCCCCGCCTCCTGTGGAGAGGAGCATGAGGGGGCAGAAGTGGTAGAACAGCCAAGCTCCTCCCACAGGAAAGAAGGAGGATCCAGTCCGTGTGCACCTGCTGCCCTACAGAAGTCTTACCCTGAAACAGACTAGAGCTGGGCCTCTGCTTGAAGAGACCAGGGAAGTGATATCCCTGCTATAAATGGAGGTTAGGTTCTGTGAAGTAGTACTGTGTGATGGAGAAAGAGAGAGCATTACTTATAGGGAATGTCTCTGAAATTCATGAAAAATAAAAGGGCTCTGAGGAAAACCCAGTTTGTAAAAGGGAGGGGTGCCATAATGGGTTCTTTCAGCAGATTAATAGAGTGCATCCAGGAAGAGTATCCTCAGGAGCCCTCTGGAAGACAGATGAATACTCACAGTCAATTTGTGTCTTCTCAAATATTTCTTAAGAGTTCAAAGATAGCATCATAGCCAAATTTTGTCTTTCCTTAGAAGCGTCAATTCCAGAATAGCTGCTGGATTTTACATTTCCCTTAGGATCCTAAAAAATCCAGTTTCAGTCCATCTGGTCTCTTACATTCTTCAAGGGAATCTTTGGGAATGTGCTTTCATGAAAAATGGCTCCATCTACTCATTCCATGAGATTCAGCTGCTGCCGAGAAGAGCATTTCCCTCCACCTTCTCTGAAAGCCTGGGAAAGCTGATCTGCTTCTCCCTGTGACTTGAATTAGCACCTCCCCATCTCCACCCTGAGTTCTCATTTAAAAAATCACTTACAAATAGGAAACAAGCCCTACAGCCTATGAAATTACCTACCTAATATTTAATACTTTTTCCCCATGAAAGAGCACCCTCCCAGAAATTGGCCTGCAGGGAGGCTGGTCTTTCTGGTAGAAAGCCCTGCCAGTGAGCTGATGATCCAATAGCTTAAGGGGATTTCAAGGTACCAAGAAGGAAATGACAGGAGAGAGCAGGGATTCAGCTCTGCTTGAAACCACTGGTTCTCAAGGTTGGAGAGACACCTGGGGAATAATCAAAACTACTGATGCTTGGGGGCCCAGCCTCAATGTTCGGATTTAATTAGTACAGCTTTTAAAAGTCCCTGGACATCAGGTTTTTAAAAATTCTACGAGTGATTCCAAAGTGCAGTAACAGTTTGAAAATCTCTGCTCTACATTCTTTTAACTTACAGATACCATCAATTTGCTAATGTCAATTGCCAGGTCCTCACTCAAACATGGTGATTAAGTTAGCCCAGGCCAGAGATTAACTGCCGATACTAGAAGCTGCCTTCTAGTAGTAAATGTTTCTACTCAGGTGATTGATTTTTTTTTTTTTAACAAGTCAGTCCCCTCACTGAAGGGCCAACTACACAATTCCCGATTCATATTCTAACCTGATTTTGGCAGACCATTGTAATTCTCTCTCATTGCATTCTCCAAACTTGAAATGGTTTGCATTACAAAAGGCTTCTCTGAATCCCTGCAAGTTTTCTTGAAAGTGTGCTTAAAAATAAAATCTGATTTGCACTAACTCATAAATTAAGCTCTGGGCCTTTGTGATGATGATAGTTTATAGAGCCCCTGACACTGGCAGAAGCATCTTTCAAGACATCAGTTTGTTTTCACTGTAATATCTGATCAACACTTCCGTTCTGAATTCCTTTGTTAATTCTGCTGCCCAGAAAGCTGTGGTGAGTGATAAGCCCTTCAGAAATCACTGAGTGATTTGCCCAGCCCTCTATTTCCAAAACAGACATGGACACAATTCAAGACCAACTTAACTGATAGTTATTTTGCTGGGGAAAAATTTGGTCCAAGTTATTTATTCATTAACTTTCACGAAAGGTTCCTGAGCCAATTAAATGAATTTTGCTTTCCAGATTATGCTAGCAAAGACCAATCCACTTGCATGTTTTGAACTCACACTGATGTTCTTTCCTAGCATAAACCTGAAAAAGATTACTTGGGGGAAATTTTAATACATTCATGAAAAAGGGATAGTAAGATGCCCACATAAAGTCAAAATTACAATACACCAACTGAAGATCCAGTTTGGGCCAAATCTACGCACCAAACTGGTCTATTAACGCAGCCCCTAAATAACAAACTCTTTCCTTACCAGCTATCTATATCATCTATATATAAATCTATAGAGATACCCTCCACAAATCCCACACTCTAGTACCTTAACCCTTTTGACCTAGCATAGAGTTGACAGACTTAGCAAATAAAACACAGGATACCCAATTATACTTGAATTTCAGATAAGCAATCAAAAAATTTTACCATCAATATATCCCAAATATTGCATGTATTTTATCTGGCTAGCCTAGTCTACCACCCTCTCTGAAGAATTAAGTCTGGAGTGCTTATCCTTTTTCTGCCTTCCTTCAGCCAGAAGGCATCAGAGAGCTTCTATCAAAGCAGCCAGGACTTGAAGGGCCAAGATTCTAAAGAGAAGAGAAGGACACTGAAGTGAGCCAGACAATCAGTGATTCTTTTCCTCCAAGACAGCTGCCAATTTATAGGCATTCACAAAAAAGCTGAGAAGTTAAGCAGAACTTTCAGCATTTCAACAGGACAGGGAGACAAAAATGAACCTCAGAGCTCACCAAGAGAGAGTATTCCCTATAAACCAATAAACCCAGGCTTTCAGATAAGATCTCTGAACAGCTTTACCTTAGGAATAAAGGTGAACTGGAAATAGACTCATTCTTACTAAGACCAAAACCTCCAAATCAGAACAGTCCCATGCCTCTATTCTAAACCCTCTCTAAAAGAAGAAAACATTATCTAAAGCTTCAAATTGTCACTATAATTTTTTCATATGTAACATCTAGCATTCAAACAAAACTTAGAAGATAAACCATAAGATCAGATTAATGACTGAAAAAAACAGACAAAAAAAGAAAACAGAAATGATCTACAAGTAATCCGGATATTAGAGTTATCACACACAGACTTTAAGATAACTGTGATTGGGCAGACAGCAGAAGAAAGAAGAACTACAATCCTGCAGCCTGTGGAACAAAAACAACATTCACAGAAATAAAGACAAGATGAAAAAGCAGAGGGCTATGTACCAGATGAAGGAACAAGATAAAACCCCAGAAAAAAAACTAAATAAAGTGGATATAGGCAAACTTCCAGAAAAAAAATTCAGAATAGTGATAGTGAAGATGATCCAGGACCCCAGAAAAAGAATGGAGGCAGAGATCAAGAAGATGCAAGAAATGTTTAACAAAGATCTAGAAGAATTAAAGACCAAACAGAGATGAACAACACAATAACTGAAATGAAAAATACACTAGAAGGAATCAATAGCAGAATAACCGAGGCAGAAGAATGGATAAGTGACCTGGAAGACAGAATGGTGGAAATCAGTGCCACAGGACAGAATAAAGAAAAAAGAATGAAAAAAAAAAAAAAATGAAGACAGTCTAAGAGACCTCTGGGACAATATTAAACACACCAACATTCGCATTGAGGGGTCCCAGAAGGAGAAGAGAGAGAGAAAGGACCCAAGAAAATATCTGAAGAGATAATAGTTGAAAACTTCCCTAACATGGGAAAGGAAATAGCCACCCAAGTCCAGCAAGTACAGAGAGTCTCATACAGGATAAACCCAAGGAGAAACATGCTGAGACACACAGTAATCAAATTGGCAAAAATTAAAGACAAAGAAAAATTATTGAAAGCAGTAAGGGAAAAATGACAACGTACAAGGGAACTCCCATAACGTTAACAGCTGATTTCTCAGCAGAAACTCTACAAGCCAGAAGGGAGTAGCATGATATACTTAAAGTGATGAAAGGGAAGAACTGACAACCAAGATTACTCTACCCAGCAAGGATCTCATTCAGATTTGACAGAGAAATCAAAAGCTTTACAGACAAGCAAAAGCTAAGAGAATTCAGCACCACCAAACCAGCTCTACAACAAATGCTAAAGGAACTTCTCTAAGTGGGAAACACAAGAGAAGAAAAGGACCTACAGGGTATCCCTGGTGACGCAGTGGTTGAGAGTCTACCTGCTGATGCAGGGAACACGGGTTCATGCCCCGGTCCGGGAAGATCCCACATACCGTGGAGCGGCTGGGCTCATGAGCCATGGCTGCTGAGCCTGCGCGTCCGGAGCCTGTGCTCCAAAACGGGAGAGGCCACAACAGTGAGAGGCCCAAGTACCACAGAAAAAAAAAAAAAAAAAACCTACAAAAACAAACCCAAAACAATTAAGAAAATGGTAACAGGAACATACATATTGATAATTACCTTAAACGTGAATGGATTAAATGCTCCAACCAAAAGACACAGGTATTTTAATTGATATTTATAGGGCATTTCATACAGAAACAGCAGATTACACTTTCTTCTCAAGTGTGCATGGAACATTCTCCAGGATAGATCACATCTTGGGTCACAAATCAAGCCTCAGTAAATTTAAGAAAATTGAAATCATATCAACCATCTTTTCTCACCACAATGCTATGAGATTAGAAATCAATTACAGGCGGAAAAAAACGTAAAAAACACAAATACATGGAGGCAAACAATACGTTATTAAATAACAAAGAGATCACTGAAGAAATCAAAGAGGAAATCAAAAAATACCTAGAGACAAATGACAATGAAAACACGATGATCCAAAACCTATGGGATGCAGCGAAAGCAGTTCTACGAGGGAAGTTCAGAACAATTCAATCTCACCTCAAGCAACAAGAAAAATCTCAAATAAAAAATCTAACCTTACACCTAAAGGGACTAGAGAAAGAACAAACAAAACCCAAAGTTTGCAGAACGAAAGAAATCATAAAGATCAGAGCAGAAATAAATGAAATAGAAACAAAGAAAACAATAGCAAAGATCAATAAAACTAAAAGGTGGTTCTTTGAGAAGATAAACAAAATTGATAAACCATTAGCCAGACTCATCAAGAAAAAGAGGGAGAGGACTCAAATCAATAAGATTAGAAATGAAAAAGGAGAAGTTACAACAGACACGGCAGAAATACAAAGCATCCTAAGAGACTACTACAAGCAACTCTATGCCAATAAAATGGACAACCTGGAAGAAATGGACAAATTCTTAGAAAGGTATAACCTTCCAAGACTGAACCAGGAAGAAATAGAAAATATGAACAGACCAATCACAAGTAATGAAATTGAAACTGTGATTAAAAATCTTCCAACAAACAAAAGTCCAGGACCAGATGGCTTCACAGGTGAATTCTAACAAACATTTAGAGAAGAGCTAACACCTATCCTTCTCAAACTCTTCCAAAAAACTGCAGAGGAAGGAACACTCCCAAACTCATTCTATGAGGCCACCATCACCCTGATACCAAAACCAGACAAAGATACTACAAAAAAAGAAAATTACATACCAATAACACTGATGAATATAGATTCAAAAATCCTCAACAAAATACTAGCAAACAGAATCCAACAACACATTAAATGGATCACACACCATGATCACGTGGGATTTATCCCAGAGATGCAAGGATTCTTCAATATACACAAATCAATCAACCTGATAAACCATACTAACAAATTGAAGCATAAAAACTATGTGATCATCTCAATAGATACAGAAAAGGCTTTTGACAAAATTCAACACCCATTTATGATAAAAACTCTCCAGAAAACTGGCATAGAGGGAACCTACCTCAACATAATAAAGGCCATATACTACAAACCCACAGCAAACATCATTCTCAATGGTGAAAAACTGAAAGCATTTCCTCTAAGATCAGGAACAAGACAAGGATGTCCACTCTCACCACTATTATTCAACATAGTTTTGGAAGTCCTAGCCACGGCAATCAGAGAAGAAAAAGAAATAAAAGGAATACAAATTGGAAAAGAAGTAAAACTGTCACTTTTGCAGATGACATGATACTATACATAGAGAATCGTAAAGATGCTACCAGAAAACTACTAGAGTTAATCAGTGAATTTGGTAAAGTTTCAGGATACAAAATTAATGCACAGAAATCTCTTGCAATCCTATACACTAATGATGAAAAATTTGAAAGAGAAATTAAGGAAACACTCCCATTTACTATTGCAACAAAAAGAATAAAATACCTAGGAATAAACCTACGTAAGGGGACAAAAGACCTGTATGCAGAAAACTATAAGACACTGATGAAAGAAATTAAAGATGATACCAACAGATGGAGAGAGATACCATGTTCTTGGGTTGAAGAATCAATATTGTGAAAATGACCACACTACCCAAAGCAATCTACAGATTCAATGCAATCCCTATCAAATTACCAGTGGCATTTTTTACAGAACTAGAACAAAAATATCTTAAAATGTGTATGGAGATACAGAAGACTCCGAATAGCCAAAGCAGTCTTGAGGGAAAAAAAACGGGGCTGGAGGAATCAGACTCCCTGACTTCAGACTATACTACAAAGCTACAGTAATCAAGACAATATGGTACTGGCACATAAACAGAAATACAGATCAATGGAACTGGACAGAAGGCCCAGAGATAAACCCACGCACCTATGGTCAACTAATCTATGACAAAGGAGGCAAGGATATACAATGGAGAAAAGACAGTCTCTTCAATAAGTGGTGCTGGGAAAACTGGACAGCTACATGTAAAAGAATGAAATTAGAACACTCCCTAACACCATACACAAAAATAAACTCAAAATGGATTAGAGACCTAAATGTAAGACCCGACACTATAAAACTCTTAGAGGAAAACATAGGAAGAACGCTCTTTGACATAAATCACAGCAAGATCTTTTTTGACCCACCTGCTACAGTAATGGAAATAAAAATAAAAATAAACAAATGGGACCTAATGAAACTTAACAGCTTTTGCACAGCAAAGGAAACCATAAACAAGACGAAAAGATAACCCTCAGAATGGGAGAAAATATTTGCAAACGAATCGTTGGACAAAGGATTAATCTCCAAAATATATAAACAGCTCATGCAGCTCAATATTAAAAAAACAAACAACCCAATCCAAAAATGGGCAGAAGACCTAAATAGACATTTCTCCAAAGAAGACATACATTTGGCCAAGAAGCACATGAAAAGCTGCTGAACATCACTAATTATTAGAGAAATGCAAATTAAAACTACAATGAGGTATCACCTCACACCAGTCAGAATGGCCATCATCAAAAAATCTAGAAACAATAAATGCTGGAGAGGGTGTGGAGAAAAGGGAACCCTCTTGCACTGTTGGTGGGAATGTAAATTGATACAGCCACTATGGAGAACAGCATGGAGGTTCCTTAAAAAACTAAAAATAGAACTACCATATGACCCAGCAATCCCACTACTGGGCATATACCTTAAGAAAACAGTGCTGGGCATCCTCATTGAAGCTGGGCTGCCTGCTTCAAAGCCAAGCTCAGTTTTCTCATCACATAACTGGAATGACATACATATGGCCAATAAGTACATGAAAAGATATTCAACATCATTCGTCATCAGGGAAATGCAAATCAAAACCACAAGTAGATATCACCTCATACCTGTTAGGATGGCTATTATCAAAAAGACAAGAGATAACAAATGCTGGCCAGAACATGGAGAAAAGGGAACCCTTGTACACTCTTGGTAGGAATGTAGACTTGTACAGCTACTATGGAAAACAGTATGGGGTTTCCTCAAGAAACTTAAAGTAGAACTACCACATGATTCAGCAATTCTATTTCTGGATATATATCCCAAGGGAAAAAAATAATTATCCCAAAGAGATATCTGTATTCCCATGTTCATTGCAGCATTATTCACAATAGCCAAGGTATGGAAACAAACTAAATGTTGTCAAATGAAAAATGGATGAAGAAATGTGATATATATATATATATATATATATACACACACATACACACACACACACACATGATAGAATATTATTCAGCTTTAAATGAGATGGAAATCCTGCCATTTGTGACAACATGGATGAACCTGGACGGCATTACAGGAAGTGAAATAAGCTAGACAGAGAAAGACAAATACTGTGTGGTGTTACTTGTATGCAGAATCTAAAATAAAAGTTGAACTCATCAAAACATAGAATGGTGGTTGCCAGGGGCTGGGTTTGGAGGAAATAGGGAGAGGTTGGTAAAGTGCACAAACTTTTAGTGACAAGATGCAGTGTAAGGATCTTGTGTATAACATGGTGACTATAGTGGATAATACTATATTGTATACTTAAAATTTGCTAAGATAAATATATGAGGTGATGGATGTGTTAACTCATTGGTGAGAATCCTTTCACAAGGTATATGTATATTAAATCATTGCATTGTACACTTTAAATATTTTAACGTTTTATTTGTCAGTTGTACCTCAGTAAAGCTGAATAAAATGAATCAAGAAGGATGTGGAGGGAGGAAGAAATTGCAAAGGGAGTGGAATGTTGTATATTTTGATGACAATGTACGGTATCTTGATTGTGTTAGTGGTTTCACGAGTATATACATCTGTCAAGACTTATCAAATTGCATATTTTAAATAAGAACAGTATATGTATGTTTTACCTCAATCAACTTGTTAATTCAATTTCAAAAATTGAATGTGAAACAGAAAAATTAAAAAGTCAAAGAGTCACAAATTCTGATTCAAAAGAAATGCAATCTTGAGGGAGACCTATAGTACGAGAGAAGAGAAATATGTCAACTAGACAGTTTGGTGATGTCAAAGGGATAAGATGTTATCTCTCTCTCTCTCTCTCTCTCTCTCTTTCTCTCCTCAGCCAGAATTATCATTTCCCATCATCTCAGGTTTCTCATCTCGTAATTTGCTCTTCACAGTCAAGGTAGAATAAAGGAGCCAGAAGAGAATCTACCTCAACTTCCTCTCCTTGTCTGTGGGCACTGATTTCCTATCCATTTGCTCCTGCTGTCTATGGCTGTTTCAGTTGCTGACTTTTACGTGGACATTTGACTTCCTATTTTACACAGTTTCTACAACATCCCTTGGTAGATGTTTGCAAGGATTTTGCAAACCCAGTGTCTGGGTCCACTTCTCTTCTCCCTGATTCTGATTCCATTATCACCCTAACTATATTTTCTCCATCCCAGTGTTCACATGTTCTTTGCTTTCTTAGCACCTTCTAATGCTGCAGTCTATGATGCAAGATGACAGGAACTTTCAGGATAGTTAGCACATGGGTCAACAATTCTCAGATTACAAAATAAATTTTAAAACCTGAGTAATTGCTTCAAGCATCTGTTAAAATTTCAAGGTTACATAGGAAAATAAGACTTTATTTCAAACATAAACTTTACAGCTTGAAAATAAAAACAGCTAAGCTATTTCCCAGAACAGGAAAGACTGTTTTTCAAAAGTTGAAAAGCCTACCAAAATTTCAAAGGACAGTGATAATGCACTTCCAGCATCAATGCCCTCAGTCCAAAGAGACAAGATTGCCCACCAGAGCAGTTTATCACTACTTTGCAATTATCAGAACCAACAAATTTCCCTCTTCTTTTATTGCCCCTGCTCTTTTCTATTGTTATTTTATTCTCTTGGGTTTTCTCTGCTATAGTTTCAAATTATCATATATCTCTTCCCAACTTCCTCCATTTTAACTGCTTATGACATAGAATTTACATCTAAATCATCTGTTTTATCTGGAATATAATTTTTTAATCCTGTCTTAGCTTTAAGATTATATATTGCAATTGAATCACAATATTTCCCTTCTAAGTATCTAACAAAATCAGACAGAAAAAAAAATTAAAGCTAGGGGGAAAATTATTAACAGCCACAAAGCAAGGAAAAAGGTTAGGTTAATGTTATAAACTTCAAAAACCGGCAAATGAGGAAAGACACAAATGATTGTGAAATGAAACAGAGAGGTAGCACAGTTTTCCTTTCACCCCTGCCCAAACCCCCAGAAATTATACTGCCAAGTTGATCAAATCAAACCTGGAAAGAAACCAACCCAGTCACTATCTTTTCCCTTTTCAAACTGAGTAATGGGGGTCGGGGGTCGGGTGGGGACAGAAAGCCTGTTGGGGGAAAAGGGAGTAACACAGGGACTGGCTGTACCAAAAAAAAAAAAACTCCACAGTTATACAGTCCAGGGGTCAAGGTGACATTCCCACAAGAAAGGAGTATGTCCATCAAGCAGATCCTGACAAAAAACTATTAACAAAATCTCAAAATAACGAACAAGGCCTAGATTATCTAACAAAGACTGAAAATATCCAAGCTGGACTCTCTCCTTCTGTTGTCATTCTCTTGGGCTACAGAAACAGTGTAGAACACAAGGATACAGCCATCAAAGTATAGCTGGGAAAAGCAAATTGATTTTATATAATGTGAAAAAAAAATCAAGAAGTAAACCTCATTTCATCAGAGCAGACAAAATGCCTGAATGGAACCACCTGAACATGAGCAAGATAAAAAGAAATGGCATGGAAATTAAATAAATATGGTAAGGAAGGAAGAAAGCAAAGGAAAGACAAAGGACTAAATAATAAGAAAACATGAAGGACCAGGAGAAAAATTGCTTTACACTATGGACTAACTTAAGTACATGGTCTGGACAAAACATAGATTCAAAGGCCTGATAATAACAACAATGAACCAAAATGGAAAAAGTGACTGAAGACTTAAGGAAACAGAGGCCCCAAACAACAGGATTAAGGAATTAATAAATAATTTAGAAACACAGTAGTTATTGCTATCAATCAAATTACTAGCATAGAAGAAAGATAAGCCAATCCCGATGAATAAAGTTAAAGAATAGAAATCGGAACATTTAGAGATGAACTAACAGATAGGTAAGGAAACAAATATGATCCAACATGAGGATAATCGGTGTCCTTGAGGTAGCAAACCCAACAAATAAACAGAAAATGAAGCAAAACATATGATGCAAGAGAATTTCCCTGAAACTAAGGGGGGAAAATAACCTGAATCTGTAGCTTAAAAGGGTCCTTTCTTTTACAGAAAAGTTTGATACAGAATCCTCTACACTGAGCATAGCCCAGTTATATCATTAAAATAAAGGATAAAGAAATAAGCCTTGAAGAGAACAGCCTGAAAAGTAAATCATGTACATTGGGGAAAAAGCAGACAATGAAATAAAGTTCCAATGTGAAAAAGAAGGTGTGATCCAAGCACATAGTACCCAGCCAAGATGCTGTTCGACTACAAGGGTGATGGGTACCTCAAACATGACAGAATTCAGGAGATACAAAGCTCATAAGCACTTCTCAGGGGGGGAAATATTAAAATATGAATCAAAATAAAGAGCATAGAAATAAAAACATCCAGATTTTAAGGCTCTGATAAGCATTAAATCCATTTAAATATTGAGATAAATACTGAACTATATGAACTAAGAGAATTATCATTACAGAAAAAGAATGTAAATGTTCGATTTCCAGACAATGTAAAAATACTAACAAAATTTGGGAAGCAATGGGAGAAAGTCTGAGAATGCTATCAAAGATGACACGTGTAACTTTAAAATTGTTCTAATTATTGGGTTTTTTTATTTCCTTTTTAAAAAATTTTTATTGGAGTATAGTTGATTTACAATGTGTTAGTTTCAGGTGTACAGCAAAGTGAATCAGTTATACGTATACATATATCCACTCTTTTTTAGATTCTTTTCCCATAGAGACCATTACGGAGTACTGAGTAAAGTTCCCTGTGCTATACAGTAGGTCCTTATTAGTATACTCATGTGTATACATCAATTCCAATCTCCCAATTTATCCCTCCCCCATGCCTTCCCCCCGGTAACTATAAGTTTGTTTTCTACGTCTGTGACTCTATTTCTGTTTTGTAAATAAGTTTATTTGTACTATTTTTTTAGATTCTACGATATCATATGATATTTGTCTTTCTCTGTCTGACTTACTTCACTCAGTATGACAATCTCTAGGTCCATCCATGTTGCTGCAAACAGCATTATTTCATTCTTTTTAATGGCTGAGTAATATTCTGTTGTATCTATGTACCACAGCTTCTTTATCCATTCCTCTGTTGACAGACATTTAGGTGGCTTCCATGTCCTGGCCATTGTAAATAGTGCTGCAATGAACATTAGGGTGCATGTATCTTTTTTTTTTTTAATTAATTAATTTATTTATTTATTATTTATGGCTGCGTTTGGGTCCTTGTTGCTGCATGCGGGCTTTCTCTAGTTGCAGTGAGTGGGGGTTACTCTTCATCGCAGTGCGCAGGCTTCTCATAGCGGTGGCTTCTCGTTGCGGAGCACAGGCTCTAGGCACACAGGCTTCAGTAGTTGTGGCACACAGGCTCAGTAGTTGTGGCTTGCGGGCTCTAGAGTGAAGGCTCAGTAGTTGTGGTGCACAGGCTTAGTTGCTCCACAGCATGTGGGATCTTCCCAGACCAGGGATCAAACCCGTGTCCCCTGCATTGGCAGGCAGATTCTTAACCACTGCGCCACCAGGGGAGCCCCTGCATGTATCTTTTTGAATTATGGTTTTCTCCAGATATATGCCCAGGAGTGGGATTACTGGATCATATGATAGCTCTATTTATAGTTTTAAGGAACCTCCATACAGTTCTCCATAGTGGCTGTATCAATTTACATTCCCACCAATGGTGTAGAAGGGTTCCCTTTCTCCACACCCTCTCCAGAATTTATTATTTGTAGATTTTTTGATGGTGGCCATTCTGACCAGTGTGAGGTGATACCTCATTGTAGTTCTGATTTGCATTTCTCTAATAATTAGTGATGTTGAGCATCTTTTCATGTGTTAATTTCCTTTTTTTCTGAGAGGAGACTTGTAGGAAATAATGTATCTTGTCTATAAAAACATTTATTTGAAGTTCAACAATTCCTTCAGCTTTTCTTCTATTAAATTCAAGTAAACTTACACTTTTTTCATTAAAGTGTCTTCTATAATAAGATTTCATCTTAATAAAAATTTTTAATTGCTCTGTCTATATATATGCATAAAAAGATAGACTCTAAAATGATGTTTATCTAATGTTAATAATGGTTTGGGGGTGTGGTAGCATTTGAAGTTATTTCATCTTCATTTTTATATTTTCTCTATTTTTGAATTCTTTATAATGAGCCCTTTTTTTTTTTATAAAAATAACAGTATTTTTTTAAAGCATAAGAATATACCAAGATGATAAATATTTAACACTGGGAAGTGAAAATATGAATAATTGCTATTTTTGTACATTTTAATATTTTAAATTAAAAAATACATTGACAAACCACTTTCTAGTTTTCTTTTTTATTATTATTATTATTTTTAAGTTTGAGGTCTTATTTGATATTTCCCCTACAATTTTATGGTTCTTGATAGAAAAATTGTTGCCCATCCCTGGTTTAGGAGGAAAAAGAAGCAACATCTACAAATTGCTGATTAATAATCAGCCAAGTACACACTGCTTTGCTTATGTTAACAGAAAGAAAAAATGAGCCCTGGAAAGCTGATGTCTGGAAGAGCATTTTATTATAAACTACATTGTAATTGGGCACATAAACAGAAGGAAATTCTTCTAGTGAACAGGTACACTATGTACATAATAAGCATCTCCCAGATACTGTGACCCAATATAGGTCAATGGAATTCTACACCATAAATCCAGTCCCTTCCCCTAAAAGGAAAATGTTTACAGGCACCAAAAATTTGCCACATCTGTGTAAAGAGATATACCAATCACAGATGAAGTTGAAGCATATGTTTCTAGTTGATATAACTTAAACTGCTCTTTCAAAGCATTGTAAAAAATGGGGGGCGGGGGCGCGGCGGGGAGGATGATACAATTATCCAAGGCGAGTTAAGCTGATCCTCAGGACCTAGTAAAAACTCTCAATTTAAAGAGTTAAAAAAAATACTTGGTAGCAGCCACTGGCTCATGTAAGACTATGCAATTTCCAAAACCGACTCAGTGTTCTATCTCCAGTTTATAGATTCAAATTGTGAATTTACACACACAGTGTGTGTTATAAACTTGGTCAAACTGAAAGCACACATATGTACTTTATATCATCACCCTCTAGCCCTCAGTATTTGCTTTTCCATAATCCTGTAATATTGTGTTTGTTGGGGTTTTTTATTTTGTCAGAGCAATTTTAGAAGTCAGAGAGGGGAGGAGTTGGTGGTTTAGTGGTTAGACCAGTCTACAACATTGTCAAAAAAATTGTTTTCACACAAAGCATGTTTTGGTGCCAAATGGAGCAACCAAGATGTCAGAAGTATTTCACAATGTCGAAGCTTCTCCTCATGAATCTTTGGACCCTACAACTTGTTTATTACACCCTCAGAGGAGCTCAGGAATGCAGCTCGGAGTCCAGGCAGTCACTGGATTCTTCTCTGGAGGGTGGTACATCACGTTCCTCTGCGTAACAGAGTGTTTTAAGTTTTCTCTTTCACGTACAACCAAGGCTATACCACACAGACAGGGGAGACAGAACAGGGGAGACTCTGATGCCAAACAACTACTGAGATTCTGCAGGAAGAAATTTAACTACCACAAAAATGTCCTCAGAGCGAGGCTGACTCCTGAGGTATTCTCCTTTCATCTTCCTGGGCTCCCAGCTTCCTAAACTGGATTTCTAGCTTGCCTGTCTTTTCATCAGATGATCACTGTACTTCTTGGTCACTTTTTCCAACTCTCCTCTCTCCCCTCCCTGTTTCTCCATCCCTCTGTCTCTCTGTCTCTCCTTCTCTCCTTTCTCTCTCCCTTCACTTCTAGCCATGTAACTGAATCTAATTTTAATGCCCCTTGGCCCCTCATTTTTTCTTTTGTTTTATTTTTTTTTTAATTTTAATTTTGTTTTATTTCCATTTGTTGAGCCCCTCATTTTTAAAGGGGGAACTGCTTTGGCTTTTAGTTCCTTTCCATTAATTTCCTTTAAAAAAATGCAATAAAAAGGAAGCCCCACACAGAAAATTAAAAAAATTATACACATCTGAACAAATTTCAGACTCATATTAATCTGAGAAAACCAGAAGGAACACTTCCTTTAGCAAGTAACCCAAGTAATGAGATAGTTTATAGGGGAACCCAGTAATTTTGTTCTTAAATCCCCTGCATTATACAGGCTCAAATATGAAATATCTTTGTGGAAACCTCCTGCTGTGTTCTGCATAGATACTCATATGGTTGTTTGGAGATAAATAAGAAACAACTCTTTCCCTCTAGATCTGTGATGAAATATCAAATGTCTCTTAAGGCTGAGACATCAAAGCAGAACCCAAGCCCAAAGCAGGGGTTGAGCAGTGAGGGGACAGAAGAAGTTTTACGTTTAGAGGTGGGCAAACTTTTTCTATTAAAGGCTGGAGGGTAAAATATTTTAGGTTTTGTGGGCCAGTAGGTCTCTGTCATAGCTACTTGATTCTGCCATTGTAGCATAAACATGGCCATAGTACATAGCAAATGAGCATAGATGAGTCTCAATAAAACTGCTCACGGATTCTGAAATTTGCATCTCATACAATTTCCACGTGTCATGACATATTCTTCATTTGATTTTATCTAACCAATTAACAATTTTAAAATCATTCTTAATTTGGGGGTATACAAAAACAGGAGGTGGTCTGGATTTGGTCTGTGAGTCACAGTTTGCCAACCCCGGATAAGAGGAAACTGCATACCAGAAAGAAGTCTTCCCTCCCATCTTATGCAGGGATAGTGATTCCTGTTAGCAAAGTGCATTCTTGTACCCTGTCTCTGGCAATCCTCATCGCAATCCAGGAGATACATATTATTATTTTCACATAATGGATGAGTAAGCTGAGGGTCAGAGAAGATGAAAAGAATCACTAATTCATTTAACAAATATTTGAGTCCATAACCAGGTGCTGGGCTTGTGTTAGGCCCTAGGGATATGCCAATGACTAAGGCATAGTTTCTAATTGCTTAGAGACTAGTAGGACAGACCAGTACAATACAAGTAATTACAACACAGTGTATAGGCTAAAGAGACACATACAGAAAGCATTTAATTACATTTGGGGCCCAAGGAAAGCATTCTGGAAGAAATGACATCCAGTTCAGATGAGAAAGGCATAGATAGGCAAAAAGAAGAGGGAAAACTGTACAGGTTATAAGGAGGGGCATGAGCAGAGATGTGGAGGTGAGACAGCACAGCTCATAAAGAACTGCAAGTTAGTAAATTTGCATCACAGAGCATATGGAGAGTATACGCTGGGGGTGGGTGGGACAAGAGCAGAAGAAACTGCTGCTCAGAAAGGATGAGCAGGGACCACTTCATATCATGTTACAGAAGGTGGGCTTTATCCTTGGAGCAACGTAGAGCCAACAAACAGCTGGAAGCAAAGAAGTGATATGGATCAAATTCACTTTTGAGAAAGAATGCCTGACTACAGAGTGGAAAATGGATTGCAAGAAGCAAGTCAAACCTTCTTATTTCACAGTAAAAAATATTGACTCCCTCATAAATAATCTGACTTGCTCAGGTTCACTGAGCTGGTGAGTCACAAAACCAGTCCGCCAATGCCATGGCCAATGCCCTCTGTCTACTCGGTCACACTGACTTTACCACACACTCAGGGGTGGACAGCACATGTCAAAGTCACAAACACAGCCACGTGCTCATTTTGGTGGAGAATGGTATTTAGAAACCAAGATCTAGCCACGGGTTCCACTCATTACTACAGGGATGTCATTGCTTCTAGAGAATTTCACTTGACGAAGCTAGAAAAATAACCACACCACCACCCTCCCTTTGCATCAAGCTAATATTACATGAACAATGATCTACTGACTTCTGGTTAAGTTGTGAAAATGCCAAATTCTCTGCTAACGGAGATAAGAAAAAAAGAGGGTTGAAGTGAGACAGTAAAGTTACTGGTGATGCCAGTTAAAATTTGTAAACTGGGTAGAACTGTAATGGGTTTAATGATTTATAGCAGAGGGCTTTAGAAAAAAGGGTAAAGCATGTCATCCTATAAAGAGAGATGAGAAGTAGATTCTAGCAGATGATTATAATAATAGATAGAAGCTGCAATTCTGTTCTTTTTAAAGCTCAGCACACAACTGTCAAGGAAATAAGTTTTTTATGAAACGCTTAATGATCACTTAATCCAATCTCTATATTTTACAGATTAGGACCCTGAGGCTGTAAAGCTGCACACACTTGGGGCTTGGAGCCCTGACTCTCGAGTCAGATATTCCTGCATTTGTGTCCCCTCCCTGCTCATCACTTGCTGTATGGCTTCCAGCAGATGACTTAACCTCTCTATTCTGGTAACCTCACCTAAACTTCTTAGGCTTGTTGTATTTAAAGGAAATAATGCATTTTATGTAATTTCGCTCAGTGCTTGGCACATGGAGCATGCCCTATAAATGATCTTTATAATTATTAATTATAATAACAAGCATTTATAGAGCACTCACTACATTACTACCATTATTGCTATTATTGTTATTGTTAAGTACTCAGGGTTACAAAGGCATAAAAGTAACTAGACTCAAACCAGAATCATCTTTGCTCTAGACCTAAACTCCTACTCAAAACTTCTTTCCACGGTATAGTGACCTTCAAACTATGTCCCATAGAGTCTCAAGGTTAGAGGACGTGCTTAAAGGAGAAGTTGGACAGACAGAGCTCTAGACCTTCTATTCTCTTTATTTTATATTTCTTTGGAAGCAAGAGCTCCACTCCTAAAAATAATTTTGAAAACCATTGCAAAGCATTGATTTCCACCATGCTGTCATTAAAAATGAAATCAGTAGCAAGCAAAGAACAGGACTATATACCCTGACCTTAAAGAAATGAAAACAGCTTATAAGAAATCAAGCAGTGGACTTTGCTTAATAAATTAAGCAAACCTTCTCTCTCCTTTCTTTCCTATTGATATGGTTTTCTCAGGAAGCTCAGTTTAGAGGGGCAGCAGGAGGCCTAACATATAGAATATATTCTCTGCAAAGGTTTCCAACCTCAACCAATACCCACTTCCACCATCCCTTCTCCACTTAAGCTTGGCCATCTTTCTTGCATCAACTGCGTCACTTCCATTCCTTGGGTGCCTACATGTGCTATAGCCAGAGAGGTCAACTGTGGAATATTTCGGGAATTTCTATCTGGAAAAGTTGAAACTCTGGGAGAGGCCAATTGTTAATCTGAAGATAGAATTTCATGTCCCTTGAAGCCTGTGACTTGTCAGTCTCCAATTTATCTCTCACATGAAGATAATCTTATTATCTAGATCCAAAGACATGGAATATGAGAAGGAGCTGTGAACTTTTTGGTCAAAATAAATAAGCAGACGATTTGTGTGAAGGCTCAACTGAACCTTAGTGGCCTAATGATTTTGAAAAGCTCCTTGCAAAGCTGCATTTACCTACAGAGTGGTGTTCAGAAACTACCTTTTGGCTTGTGGTTCATTTATGCTCCTGTCCTTCTCCCCCATTGTAATATTTTGGATCAACTGCTTCTGTGTAATCAATTCTCACACTTAAAGTGTAAAACAAGAAGAGACTAACTCTTTTCCATTGTGAAAATTAATCCTTCACCTTAGAAAAAGATTTATGCTTTTGAGTCACAAAAAAGCCAAAATTCCCCAGCACTAAAAAGCAGAACCACAAAAACAAAAAAAGAATGAAAACATCGGTGAATCAATTTCCCTTTCCATACAGATCTGAGAGGTGAGATAGTTCTCATTTCTGCCAAGAGGCTTCCGTCTCTGACAAGTTGAGTCAGCATGCTGCAAGTTGTGAGAGAGATTTTGGAACGCATGTGGTAGTTGGAAGAAACTGAACTGGGTCAAGCTAACTTTTGCAAGGTGTCTTAAAATTTTAGGAGATGAAGGAAAACTCTTAGCACTGTAACTCAAGTTTGCG
>NW_020174013.1:1731573-1827416 GCF_003031525.2 Neophocaena asiaeorientalis asiaeorientalis | reverse complement strand
CGGGGGGATAGAAGGGTGGCCAGATATCCAAGATGAGATTCACCCATCTTTGCCTTTTTTGAGTTCTGATACTAATGTGATTCATGCATATGGCAGCCGTGGAGAGGTGTTGCTCAGATCTCCCTTTAAGAGAGATTCTTTAGTGAGAACTGTACTTATCTGTCAGTCTGTGGCTTCTGAAGCTTTGGGATCCACTGCAGCTCTCACACCAAGGCTACGGTTTTCCAAAGCACCTCCTAGCCAATGACTGAGTATGGGGTGGGGGGCAGACTAGAGCCAGGTATTCCTGCCCAATGGAGGAATTTCTCTAGTGGGAATTGTTGCTTTGGGGCTCCCCATCAACCTAGCCAAGACTTTCTCAGAGGTGCCCTGCAGTCTAAAGCTCTATCTACCCAATTCTTCTTCCTTCCTGCTCCCCTTTCATGGATATTGAACTTGCATCATGACCTGAGGCCCTCGCCACTGCCTCTTGCTCTCTCTCTCCTTTCTCTTTTACAAGCATTATCCCCCACAAACGTCTTACATTTCTAATTCCATCCTGGTGTCTGCTTCCTGGAGGACCTAAACACAGGCAATGGGGAAGGAGCAGAACATTTTTCTTCTTACCCCATCTCTAAGCTCTCCCCTACATACTGCCTTGTCTTTCTAACCAGCCCACATTTTCCCCCTTTAAGCAGCAGCTGTGGCCTTCAGCAGTGTTTGCCCTTGACAGTCATGTGGTCTTTTGCCATTTACTTTCCCAATGGAAACACCAAGCCTTAGCAGACTGGAAACAGCAAAGTATCTTTAATGAATTGAAAGTAAACATGAAAAGCCAAGGGGGTGCTGAGATGTTAGGGTAAAATCTGGAGACTTGAGGGAGAGAGTGTGTGTGTGTGTGTGTGTTCATTCTCACTTGGAAGATGAGCAGGAGGCGGTAAATATCTTGAACTTAGAAATAACCTTCTTCTCTTAGTTCTAATGAGAGAGAACAAATTAATACAGATGCATTATTTTACCTCTTCAACTCTCTTGCTTATCCGAAAACTATCAGATCACTTGGCAATGTAGAATGGATTCACTTCTATTTTTTGTTTTCTTGTTTGTTTCCCTCTTTATTTTCATAGCTCAGTAAATACTCAAAAGTTGGCAGGGGGAGGAAAGCCAGGGCAAATAAATATGAATAAGTTGAATACGCCACAAACTGTTCAATCAGTGTTTAATCAAGCAATTGTTACAATTTAGAATGATCATTATCTTATTTTAACTTTTCCAAGTAATCTATCCAACTTCATTTTAATTACTAAAATGAAAAAGGTATAGGAGAGCAAAGTAAAAATCACTTTTTACTTAATAAAAAGTAAATAGCTGGTTGTGACTGAGTTACCTACTTGGAGGTAACGAGAAAGATTAAAAGTCTCTGAAAATTCCTTCCAACAACACTCTAAGTTCAGGAAATTAATTTTTAAAAGTTAAAACACACACAAATCCTATTTAGTTGCAACTACTAAGTGTATGGATTCTGTTCACTTTGGCTTGAAACATAAAAATGAGTTACCCCCGTCAAATCCTATTTGTCTACCCCATAGAGATTTTATTCTCAGGTAGCCAGAAACAGATTCCATTTCTTTCTCTCTCTCTCTCTTTCTCTCTCTCTCCTGCCACATTTCCAAAGCCTATAAGGATACTCTAAGTGCAGTAATTTGCTGGGTTAGGGGTTACACTATCAGAACTAACAAATACTTTAGGATTTCTCAACATCTTTGACCTTACCACTCCCTACTCTCCACAAACAATGAGGTGGGAAATCAATATTAAATTATCTAGACTCAGTATTATGACAAATGCACACACCCTGCCTTCCCTGCTTCATTCCATCTGTGTACAGCCTAAAACAGCTGACCAGGACAGTCTTTCATCTCTAATCTCACCAACCCACTTTCCCATGAGAAACAGCCAATGAAGCCCAAAACTAGGTACCAAACTCTTTCTAGACCCAGGCAACTCACCACATCTGACAATTCAAAAAAAAAATCAGTAAAAGTGGCGGCTATGAGTCACTAAGGACAAACAGCATTCCTGAAAGAAATGAACATCAATAGTGAAAACACACTGGTGCTTGCTTTGAAACTCTATAGGTCCCTATAGACCTGAATGGTATTAAGGCCTGAATTCTCTCCATCTCTAGGATGCCTACTATTTGCTGTTCAATTTTCTATAAATATAACTATCTCCTCTCCTTTTTTTTTTTTTGACTGTAACAAACTAGCATCAGAAATATTTCTAATAGTTAACATGTTCCTTAACACTGTCCTTTCAATTGTTAGGAGCTTAAAGGGGTGACTAACTATAATTTGCTCTCAATGGCTTTCTTTTTGGTAGACCATGACCTACATATTACATCACAACCTGGTACACACTCACACAAAAGATGACAGTGGAAGAGCAACCTAAAGAGAGAAGACATGACAACTAAATGTCATATGGGATCCAGTATGACATATCCTGGAACAAAAAGGACATTAGGTTCCAACTCAGGAAATTCAAATAAAATTTGAAATTCAGCTAACAAAAATTATATATTACTATTGATTGGTTCATTAGGGTAAAAAATGTACCATAATAATGCAAGATGCTACAATAGGGGAAATTGGGTGTGGAGTATATAGGAACTCTCTGCACTATCTTTGTAACTATTCTAAAATAAAAAGCTTATTAAGACAACATCAACAACAGAAAAGGCAGTGGCTGACACGCAGCGGATACTGCAGTAATGCCAGGCTCTTCCTTCCTAAGCCCTAGTCCCATCACCACTCGTCGCCCCCACCACTGTAAAATGCTGCTGCTGCTGATTCAGAGTCCCTTTCCAATCATGTAGATGGGGTAAAAAGCAATAAGATGATGAAGATAAAGTGCTTGCGATGTGCACCGAAAGAGCAGCTGACTAATGAAAAGTGTGGTTATTAAGCTAAGCCTAGCATCTTATTGTTCTCTAACAGGGGCCCAGAGGGAGGCAATAAGCTCTGTGAAATTTACTCTGAAATTTGAAATATGTCCAAATCACCAGTTGCCAACTAACCTGCCCAAAAATCTGACAGGAAATTCAAACCAGAATGTTTTCCTGTTTTAAGAGAGGTGCTGTTGTGCTTCTTTTCTATCTTCTTTTCCCCATCTTGTTAAGAAGAACTATGCGTTGGTAAGGCAACATTTGAATCAGATGGAAGAAATAAAAGTCGGGATAGGGCTTCCCTGGTGGCGCAGTGGTTGAGAGTCCGCCTGCTGATGCAGGGGACACAGGTTCATGCCCTGGTCCGGGAAGATCCCACATGCCGCGGAGCGGCTGGGCCTGTGGGCCATGGCCGCTGAGCCTGCGCGTCTCGTCTGGAGCCTGTGCTCCGCAACGGGAGAGGCCACAACAGTGAGAGGCCACAACAGTGAGAGGCCTGCATACCGCCAAAAAAAAAAAAAAAAATTTTTTCAAAAAAAAAAAAAAAAAAAAAAAAAAGTCGGGATAAAATGGCACAAACCAAACAAATCCCTGGAGCTGAAGAAAATCCTGGCTGTGACAAGAATTCAAGCCTTTCCAATATAAGTCTGAATGAAGCAAACCTCAAAGCCAATGTATGGGTGTGAAACTTCATAAAATGCAAGCGTTCATGAATGCAAGCTGATTAACTTTCCAAAATTGCCTTCAAGCACAGTGTTTCAGATCAGCTGAAGCTCAAGCTGGTGCTGACACAGGGCTTAAAGCAAGAATAATATGGATATTATGAAAACTCTCTCTTTTGCCCGATAGGCCAGTCCTTTTTTCCATTTCTGACATGATCCTTTCTGGCTCCTGTATCCCAATGGAAGCGGGTTCTGATCCTTAAGTAGCCTGAGTCAAGGAAGCAGCCTGTCCAAACTCAGCACTTCTCAAACCTTTTTTTCAGAAGGGAAATTCTTGTATGAAAGAATCATATTTGAAACCCCAATACATAATCAACTAAATTCAGAGCTGTTCTGAATGAGGACACAGAGCCACCTCATTTAGTGACCACATTACTTTATATATTTGAGTGTATAAAAATTTCATCATTTATAGGAACATGTTTAAAAATTATCCCAACATTTTGTATTGTCAACTCTAATAATATAATAGCCAGTTATTTTACCAGCAAAAACCAGTTTATTCAGGAACAGCCAGAGGAACTGCAATTTGGGATATTTGAACTACGGCAGATCATAGGCAAATCCAGAGGACAAGAATAACTAGCTTTTATAGGGAAAAGGGGATTCTTGGAAGTGGCTGTAATAATCAGAGTCCACTGGAAGAAGCTAGGAGTCCAAAGTATAGAGGCTTCTCATTGGTTGGGCTGCTACAGTCTCTGATTAACTGGACTGTTGATGGAGAGAAGTTTTCTTCTTCCTGCTGGAGAGTAAAGTACTCCTACATCTCCCTGTAGGAGATGTAGGCATAAGTCTCTTCCTATTTGGAGTAACTGATGACATGCTCTGAGACTGACCATCTGTCCCAGCTCCAATTTTAGCTGTGGTTTCTTTAATTAATTCCACAGTATTTAGTTGATACAAGTATATATATTTTTCATTATAAATTATATTAATTAATATAATAAATTATATTAATTCATTATAAATTATATTAATAGATTCCTTTTTAAATTTATTACTAGAAAAGTGTTCTGTTTCATGAGGAACTGGCATGCTTTATCCAAGCAGATAAGAATTATGTCACTTATTGAAGGAGGCAAGAATCTACAATGGAGAAAAAGTCTCTTCAATAAGTGGTGCTGGGAAAACTGGAAAGCTACATGTAGAAGAATGAAATTAGGACATTTTCTCACACCATACACAAAAATAAACTCAAAATGGATTAAAGACCTAAATGCAAGACCAGAAACCATAAAATTCCTAGAAAAAAACATAGGCAGACACACTTTGACATAAATTGTAGCAATATTTTTTCCGATTTGTCTCCTAAGGCAGAGGAAACAAAAGCAAAAATAAACAAATAGGACCTAAATAAACTTAAATGCTTTTGCACAGCAAAGGAAACCATCAACAAAATGAAAAGACAACCTACTGAATGGGAGAAAACATTTGCAAATGATATGACCGATAAGGGGTTAATATCCAAAATACATAAACGACTCATACAACTCAATATCAAAAAACAAAAAAAAAACAAACAACCCAATTAAAAAATGGGCAGAAGACCTGAATAGACATTTCTCCAAAGAAGACATACAGATGGCCAAAAGGCCCATGAAAAGATACTCAACATTACTAATCATCAGAGAAATGCAAATCGAAAGGACAATGAGATATCACCTCACACCTATCAGAATGGCTATCATCAAAAAGACCATCAATAACAAGTGTCAGTGAGGATGTGGAGAAAAGGGAACCATTGTACACTGTTGGTGGGAATATAAATTGATACAGCCACTGTGGAAAACAGCATGGGGATTCCTCAAAAAACTAAAAATACAACTACCATATGATTCAGTGATTCCACTCCTGGGTGTATATCTGAAGAAAGTGAAAACACTAAATTGAAAAGATACATGCACCCCAATGTTCATAGCAGCATTATTTAACAATTGCAAAGATATGGAAGCAATCTAAGTTTCCAGCAACAGATGAATGGATAAAGAAGATATTTTTTATATATGTGAAGAGAGAGAGAGAGAGAGAGAGAGAGAGAGAGAGAGAGAGAAATATTACTCAGGCATAAAAAAGAATGGAATTTTGCCATTTGCAACAACATGGATGGACCTGGAGGGTATTATGCTTAGTGAAAGAAGTCAGACAGAGAAAGCCAAATACTGTATATTATCATTTATATGTGGAATCTACAAATTACAACAAACTAGTGAATATAACAAAAAAGAGGCAGACTCACAGATATAGAGAACAAACTAGTGGTTACTGGGGGGGAGAGGGTGTGCGGGGGCAAAATGGGGTAGGGTATTAAGAGGAACAAGCTACTAGGTATAAAATCAAAAAGGTACTGTATTGTACAGTATAAAGAATGTAGCCAATATTTTATATTAATTATAGAGTATAATCTATAAAATTTTTGAATCACTATGTTATACACCTGAAACTAATATAATATGGTAAATCAACTATACCTCAATTTTTTCAAAGAAGAATTATGCCACACATTAACATCATCCTTTTTGCTCTTGGTACCAGAAATCTTGGGTTAGAATTCACGTTTAATCACAATAATTGGTTTAGCCCTCTTGTATAACATATTTGTTGCTGATTCCCTTATAAGCATTTGACTTCCTATGTATTTCTTAACAGTTTGTTGTTTTTTATTATTTGAACCACTTGATCCGTTTTGGAAACAAGTAAACAAGATTTGGTGTAAACAAGTAAATCTTTCCAGAGAAATGACACTACCAAGCAAAATGGAACAAATGTCAGGAATTTTCTTTAAAGTAACATTTCACTTGTGTGATGTTAAAGAGTTTCCCATCACTGTCCATTTAAGCAGATGTTGCATCACAATTAAATAGAGATTTCTACAACACGGTGATTTACAGAGCACCCACTCTGTAGTGGAGGAACTCAGGCATGACCTTTGTCTGTGCTCCCATCAATGGAAGACCAGTTGGCCATATTATAACCACTTCCTTACTTGCTCAGAGCTATGAAAAGCATGAGTGGTAAACAAATTTGTATCTTATCAAAATTAGAATTAGATTTTTAAAACAGACTTTAATTCAAATAACTTTTTTTTCTGTCAAAGCCTAACTGTTAATTTGATGCCAAGACCAACAAGGCATCTCTTTGTGGCAATCACTGCTATCGCTTTATATTTTGTAAGGCTTTCTACTGGAATGTTATTATACCCTTTCTGGTCATCAAATTAATAAAAGCTATTTTGTAGCATGTTCTGCTTCCACTCGTAGAAGAGTGGTTTCCAGTAAAACCTCAGCCCCACAAACATAAGAAGGGCAACAGAGAATGTGTATAAGCATGGCTGACCTACCTGGTATGGACTATTTCACATTATGAAAGGAGTCATAAATATATACTCCCCAGTAGACATGTACTTCCCATCCTCCCTCCTCTAATGCCTAGGCAGAGTTCTATTTTTTTTTTTTTTTTTGCGGTACGCGGGCCTCTCACTGTTGTGGCCTCTCCCGTTTTGGAGTACAGGCTCCGGACGTGCAGGCTCATCGGCCATGGCTCACAGGCCCAGCCACTCCGCGGCATGTGGGATCTTCCCGGACCGGGGCACGAACCCGTGTCCCCTGCATCGGCAGGTGGACTCTCAACCACTGCGCCACCAGGGAAGCCCCAGAGTTCTATTTTTAAATGTCAAGCAGTGGTTATGATGTCCTCCACCTCAAGGAGGTGCATCTGAGTTCTTATCCTAGGAAGGAGTCAAGAACAGTAAGAGTAATCCTCTGAAACTAAGGCGTGGGAGCAATGTGCTGCTGCAGCAGGGGGTCGGAGGCATCTCTTCACACTGCCCATTTCAGCAGCAATAATGGACCTCCTACCATGGTGGCGGCAACTGCTGCACAATGGCTCTTTCTGGAGTATCTGTTTCCCCAAACTGAGTCTTCTAGTCTCAGAGACATTTCTGGTTCCCACTCTGATAGCAGCACAAGGTGGGAGCACCTTGTAATTGGATTAAGTAAATTCTTCCAGTTCTTATACAGGAGGAGGGACTTCTGTACTCAAAGACATTTGTGCAATAATGGAAAGGGAGAGTCATTTTTATTTGAATATATAAGGAGATGTGACCTTCTGTATTTCCCTCAAGATGGTAAAACACACATCAAGTGCAAATGTAAAAATATACCCTTATTCCAAAGGGGAATATTTACGAAGTTTATCAATATAATCCTTCATGCTAACCAACAAACAGAGTTTATATGAGATCAACTGGATCAACTTAACATTTACTTATTAGTAATGTAAGTGCCAGGTATTATGCTATTTGCCAGGTATATAAAGATAAATAATATATGACCCCTATCCATGAAAAGGTGATGGTACCTGAACCACTATCTGACCACTGGGAATGCTTACCATTGGCATCACTTGAAGAAAATATTTTGCCCAAAGCCTGTCACCATCTTATGAGCCAAAACTCTGAATGACATTGGTTCTGACACAGATTCAACAAGTACTGTCATAATAGCAATATGATGACAATGGTAAGGAAAAATGGCACCAACATCATGCAAGAGATAGTTCCTAAGAATAGAACTAGGGGTAGGGAGTGAGGGGAGAGGTGCTGTCCATAGGAGTTCTTCTGATAACAGGGCTCACACAGAGTAGTCCAGAGGTATCAGGGCCTCACATGAGAAAAGCTGGGTGTTTCCTTGCAGAGGTACCTAAGGAGTCTGAATGCTAGTGCTGCCGTATGGGAACTCAACACAGATGCCCAAGCAGAACCACAGGTTATCACCTGCACCTCTGAGTGAAGGACAAAACCCCCAAGAGTACTAGACTTAAGTCCCAAGCCTCTCCCCAGTATTTCCAGACCAGGTTTCCTGTATGATCTGAAGTGAATAGCTAGGAAGAACGAGAAAGACGCTCTCACAAATAACTGAACTTGTATTTCTCAACCAACTGGTGGGTGGAACGCTGAGCCAGAGAGGACTTGGAAAAATTGAGGAGACATTTCTTATACTTCCAAGACCAGGGAGCAAAGGCAAGCCAATTACATACATATGTACATTTTCTTTTAGGAAAAGTGCCCAGAACTTTCATCAGACTCTTAAAGGGATCGAAGTGTTAAGAGACAGGGAGGTGTTTTTAGGTTGGGCTTCCTGAGATGAGGATTTGAGACTGAGCAAGTGATTTATTAAGAAAGTGTTTTTTGTTTTTGGCTGCACCACATGGCTTCTGGGATCTTCGTTCCCCGACCACAGATTGAACCCAAGCCCTCGGCAGTCAGAGTGCCGAGTCCTAACCACTGGGCCACCAGGGAATTCCCAAGAAAGTGCTTCTTGAGGAGACCAGCCAGAGAGTAGGGGAGGTAGAGGGGAGATGGGAGGAAGTGAAGCAAGGCTGCAGTCTTCAGGCAAAGCCCCCGCAGAGGCTGACTTCCTAGTGGCACCAACTGAGGCAGGAATGCTGGACTTCCATAGCCACTTACCTGTAGGCCATTGATCAAGGGCCATGGCGCAGGGCTGTGGAGAATAAATTCCCAGGCACTTTGGGCTGACAGCTCCCTGCATGGGCTCTGGTAGAACTAAAAGCAGATTTCCAAAGAACTTCAAATGCTGTCAATTAGAATCAAAAGCACAAGAAAGGAGAGGGTGTGCACAAAAATGGTCAAGAAAAAAAAGAGATCTTAGGAGATCTGGGCAGGAGCACCAATATTGTCCACTGCTCCCCCTGAACGGAGGTATTCTTAAAAAGGCAACTGTAACTGAGTCCCTGAGTGCCAGGGACTTGGTGGCCCCAAGCAGAGCCATGGCAACTCTAAGGAAAGAAGAGATCTAGCAGAGAGCTGGGGCTGAGAAAAGGGAGACTGTGTGTTAACATGAGAGCTTCCAAAACAAACGTCTGTCAGTCCTGTAGATCTGCAACCCAGACCTTCCAGAAAATGACTCCTTGTTGGACATTTGTTGTCTCTGTTCTAAGACTTGGTTAGCCTTTCCCATCACTCACAGCTTCCATTTCTCCATCTGAGTCCCAGACTCTGGCCATTCTGCTGGGCCTACTCTACCACCCTCCTCCTCTTGCCCACTGCCCCTCTTCCAGTATCTCTTTCTTCTTAGGTCACTTCTTTCTAGGTCAATATCTTTCCCTGATCTCCGTAAAACTTGCTCCTTCACTGTCTTTAGGTTCCTTCTCAAATATGACCTTATCTGATGGCCTTTCCTGAACACCTAATATATAAAACAGAACCACATTACCCCTATACACACACATTCCCGAGGCTCTGTGTTTTCTTTTTCTCCATTTTTCTCCACTTCTTTCCTAGGTCAATATCTTTCTCTTTTATAATGTAGAGAAACAATTATTTTTGTTTCACAGTGAAGCTGTGCCCAGTGGGTCTCATTTTCGTAACCAAATGTACCCATATAAGGGGTGTTCTTAAGCAGAGGCAGCTTTCAGAGAGTCTGCAGTCAGCACTTGATGTGATTTTCCCCTCCCTACCTCTCTCTCTCTCTCCCTCTCTCTCTCTCTCTCTCTCTCTCTCTCTCTCTCACACACACACACACACACACACACACACACACACACGCATGCGCAGAAACTGAGGCCCAGAGAGATGACAACTTTCCCAAGGTCATTTAACTAATCAGTGATAGAACCAGGACAAAAACTCAGTCTTAACTCTCTCCTCAGTGTTCAATACCTCCGAACACACTGCCTCCTAAGCATTCAAGCATTTTACATCAACGATAATAAATGTAAAATAGTTTCTTGGAGGAGGCAAATCAAGTTAAGTGTCAAAGGCATTCCATAGATATATGGGTTTTTTTTTCTGAATCTAGGGGGCTGAGGCACATGGCATAAATGTGGGGAAACAGAAATTAGCATACAACCCCAAATAAAGGGGCCTTTTCAAATGGTACAGGACTGAAAGGGACTGTTTAGAGGGAAGATTCACTTGAAAACCTTGCAATGTCAATAGAAATACTTTATTGGTAAATATTTTCTTACTAATTTCACCAAAATCAAGTTAAAAGATGTTTCAATTCGAGAGTCTGATTCACTTTCCTGCCTTCAAACAGTAGTCCTGAAGGCAGGAAAGTAGTCTTATCTCCATTTCCTGAGAAATTAGGTAAGCACCAGAAACCATAGATTTAGTATTGACGCAAGAGCAATTTAGAATCCAGGTCTTCCACTGCCTCGTTCTCTGGAGGTCACACCTAACAGGGTCCTTTACAGATAACAAAGCACCTTTCACACACCGTAATTTATGTCATCCTCATGGCAACTTTGTGTGACAGGTAAATTACAGAGAGGGAAACTGAAGCTTGGAGAGATTAAGTACTTTGCCTAAAAGCACCCCAAAGTCACAGTTAAAACCAAATCCAAATCCTCAACTCTAAATCCCATGCGTGTTCTTTACCAGTCTGTCCAATTACTCTTAGTACTGGAGGAAGTGGGACTGTTGGGTCACTGGTTTGGATGTTAGAGACAAAAAGAAAACCCCGCTAAACCGTAAGTCGCTGCAGGTGGGATCTTACCTTTATATAACGGGAGGTCTCGGCTGGACAGGAGCTGGGTCCTAACTGCTCCAGGGAGGGGGTAATGGTTACTTCATGCCAGAATCTGTTCCAGGGAGAGGGCAGTGACCAAAATGGAAAAAGTCCCTGCCCCGTAAAATTTACATTCTAGTGGGGTGAGACATAATTGAAACAAATAACAAAATATAAAATATGCAAGGGATGGTAAGTGCTATGGAGAAAAATAAAACAGAACGCAGAGCCTCGGGAATGTGTGTGTATAGGGGTAATGTGGTTCTGTTTTATATATTAGGTGTTCAGGAAAGGCCATCAGATAAGGTCATATTTGAGAAGGAACCTAAAGGCAGTGAAGGAGCAAGTTTTACGGAGATCAGGGAAAAACAATTCCAGATAGAAAAAAACCACAAATATAAAGGCCCCAGGGCACAAGCTTGGTGAACTTGAGGAACAGGAAGAAGGCCAGTATAAGTAGGGAGAGTTTAACAGCCGTGAACTTGCCTTTACAGAGCAAAAAAATGCATTAAGAGAAAAAGAAGTTCATATCTTTGAGACATAAAGAATGATACAAGGTAAAATTGGGTAAGTGTTATAGAGAGGCATAAATCAAGTATTATGGGATTGCAGAGAAAGTAAGGGAGGCTTAGAATCACAGCATCAGAATGTGATTCTCTAGTCCAAGATACTGATGGTTTTTTGAACAATAAATATACTCTTCTCAAATTGTGGATTGCCAATAACAAATGGAATCGAAACACTCTGGTTGAAGTGAAGGTAGGAAGGTTTAGCCTTTCTAACTTGGCCTGACTTTTTCTCATCTCCAGGCACTCAGGCACCTTTACGGAACCCTAGGGCTTTAAGAAACAAAGTTGGCCAATGACTGATTTAGTCAAACTAGTTCATTTTACAAAAGAGGGATCTGAGGCCCACAGAGGGAATCTTCTTCTGGTATACAGAGGAATGAAATGCTCCCCCTGCCCCGGGTCTTCTGTGCTGGCACCTGCGCCTGATGACCATGGATCCCGCTTCAGCCTCCAGTCTACAAACCCCCACCTCCTTGTGTTGACCCTGGGGTGACCTAGAACTCCACTGCTCTCTGTCTTTCCCTGTATGTGATGCCACACCAGAGCAGCTGCTTCTCTCTGTTCCTACTCAAGGCTGATGCAGTGCTCTGGGGAGCTTCTCTGTGGGGCTGGCCAACTCCACAGCAATAATTCCTCCCGTGGGACCAATGCAGTCACTGTTTCTGGGGGCAATCTGAGATAATCAGAAGAAAATTCATTGCTCAGATTTGCATTTCAAATTAGATTTTTGAGTCCAAAGTAAGACAATAGTCTTGAAAATTGGATTTACTGAGAGAATATACCTCTTGACACACAGAGATAATGATAATGAAATTGCCCTACACTTATACCCTGAAAATGCCAAGCACTTCATGCCTTCATACCTGATATACTTCTTCACTAAAACCTTTTTTTTTTTTTTGTAAATTCTATTCCTCCTTCCAGGAAGCTAAATTCTCTTCTACTCTGATAGCTTCTCAGACGTGCCCAAGTAGAATCAATTGACCCTTACCTGTGTTCCTGTAGCACCTACTCCTACATTTATTATAGCTCTCATTTTACTTCATTGGAAAAACATGTTTAGATATTCTTCTATCCCACTGACTTTGAGCTTCTCTTGTGAATAAGAAATATATCTTATTTGTATCTGATGCCTCCACTGCCACTAACACAGTGCTCTTGGTGCCTGATACATTTGTTGATTGACGTTGTAATTTAGCAATGACTGGGCTTATGAGAAATGAGGGTGCTTCTCTACCATGGACTGTTTGAGAAGTTGCCAACTAGTGATAAGCTACCAGCAATTATTTTCTCAGCCAGCTTGATAATTTCTTGAAAAGTAAAATGACTACGTGAATATCCTGTTGTTGGTCATTGTAAGTTTCTGATGGACGGCCCCAGCACTCACTTTTGGTCTTTTCTGTCCAAGCCTTCTGACACATTTTTCTATTTGTTTGTCCACGCTGGATTTGCTCCGAGGCAGACATGTTGCTATGGCCAACACAGCCAGCAATGACGCATTCCCCCTCATGCCTGGTCACAGCCCCTGGTAAATGTCAGCCTTTCAGATATGACTGACAAGAGTAAAAAGCAAAATCTGTGGGAAAAAATATGAAATCAGGTCCCAGCTCTCTCTCTCTCATTATGTAAAGATGATCTCATGTTTTCTGAGTGTTGTGTGGTGAATCTCACATGATCCTGAGACAGAGGGAGCTTTACCAAGAGAGTAGGGATTTTTCTGACATATAGGCCTGGTTAATGGTACCTCTAGCTGGTTAGCACTGAAAGGCAAACTTAAGTTTCATTTCCTGAATTCAAATTGCACATCAAGGTTACAGAGAAAGGCCATTGCCTTTCAACAATGGCAGCATAACCAAAGCCACTTCATTTGCAGGAGTTTATAAAAACTAGATTATCCCAGATCTATTTTCTTAAGCCAAGAACAAAACAACCTCAGTAAAAGAAAAGTCAGCTCTCACGTGCCTCTTGATCTCTGCTTTGTCATCCAAGAGTTTTCAGATTTGGGGCTGAAACACAACTCCTCTGCCCCAGCAACAGGTAGCCTGCCCAATCATTTCCAGTCCTAACTTTACAGTTAACAATTCAAAACACAATATTCTTGCTTTCATTTATAAGCATTTATTTAATCACATGGGATTTGCCATGTTTACCGTCAAACAATTGATCTTTTCTTCCTAGATCCCTCCAGGATTTCCATCTAGCTGACGTGGCTTTCATGTTTCTAACAGAAACAGTAAACAAAAACACAAGACAGAAATGTTTGTATTTTGCTGAAATGTGGAGTAATCAGGGTTATCACTAAAAAGCACTTGAGACATGACCACGGAGAAAAGAGAGTCTGAGAAACTGTCTGGGAAGACAAATGACATGAAGTGTGTTTATTTGAATTTCTAAAATTTCCCTTTCTCTTGCTTTATTTACATTTCATTAATATGAAGTTATCCAACCTGAGTAACATTTTGTCTTGCATAGTTTACTGGTTTGACTTTTGCAAGCAGCCAGACAGCAAGAATGATCCTAAACAAGCTCTTGGTTGGTGTGAGACTCCATATCTACTGAATTAGAGAACTTTAAATAAAAATTTCCCTCTAAATGTAATATTTCAAAAACACCAGACTCCATTTCCCCTAGGGAAGCAGATAATGTGAGAAGCAGATCAGGTTTGCTACCTATAAACTACGAAGGTGGAGGACAGCTTTCAAGGGCAGGAGCTGACCAGGTTTTAATTCCTAACCTGGACCAAGTTCAATGGGCATGAGTCTTGCTTCTTTCCAATTTGTGTTAACTAAGTTCTAATTAAGCAGTGTTAATTTTAATGAAGTCAGAAACTAAGTTTTTGGCTTGGTTTCTGGCTTCCTCCACCTAGACTTTCAATATTGCAGAGCTCTTTCTTAATTAAGGTGAAGAATTCCCTTTGGTTTCCGCAGCCAACATTTTCCATTTGTTCCACTTAGGATGCCAGTTGGCTTCCACCCCCTGCAACCATGTGCCTCTGGTACAGCTGGACAATATATTAACCTCTTTGGGATTAAAAAGGTGCTATATCCTTGAGAAATATTCCTAATAATCTGAATTCTTCTTTATTCTCACCAGCAATCAATCTTTTCTAAGTAAGAACAAGCAAATGAGCAGTGGAGGCAGGCAACAATCAGATTTCAGCAGCAACCTTTCCAGAGGGGTCTTCCCCATCCCTAAGTCCTGAGCCTGAATTCTCCAAAGACTAATATGAGCAGGCTTTAGCCAAGTTCTGGCTCCTATTCTGGTGTCCAGCGGCAACTTGAAGATAGAGGAGGGAGGGGTCCTGGGCTGTCCTTATGGCTGCCTAAGTTGTGTGAAGGCACAAAGGGAACAGCATCCCTTGGAGATGAGCAAGGCATGAGGCTGAAATCAGAAGACTCAGCCCTAGTTCCTGCCGCCCACTGACTAATTATGAGACTTTCAAAGCACTTCACTTCTCTGAGCCTTGGTTTTCTCATCTGTTAAGATAAAGAACACGACTAGACCAGTGCTTTACAAACTATCTATGGCAAAGGAGCAAGATTTTTCCTTCCTTCACCCCATCACCCCATCCCCTGATTTGTTGGGGATCTTTCGTGAAATACAACAAAAATGAATACCATAGTAATAATAATACTGTATTGTACATCTGAAAGTTACTAAGACAACAGATCTTTAAAATTCTCATCACATACACGCAAAAAAATTGTGAGAAAAAACACAGTGGTTACCAGTGGGGAGAGGAAAAGGGGAGGAGCAAGATAGGGGCACAGGATTAAGAAATATAAACTACTAAGTATAAAATAAATAAACAAGGATATATCGTACAGCACATGGATATAGGGCCATTATTTTGTAATAACTTTAAATGGAGTATAATCTATAAAATATTGAATCACTGTGTTGTATACCTGAAACTAATATAATATTGTAAATCAACTATACTTCAACTAAAAATAAAATTTTAATTGCAACTATGCATGGTGATGGATGTTAACCAGACTTATTGTAGTGATCATTTCACTACATATATCAAATCATTATGCTGTATGCTTGAAACTAACATTATGTTATATGTCAATTATATCTCAGTTTTAAAAACACACACATTAGAAAATTTTTGAAAGAAAAACCTTGATATATTTGAAGTTGCTATTATATTTCAGATGGTACATTATGTAATTACTGCTCTAACTTTGTTTTTAGCAAACTAAGTCTCATCCAATACTAAACATGCAGTAGGTCCTTAATAAATCTTTGAATTAATCAGTGAAAAGAAAAAAAAAGAATTACCAGATAAATGATAATGTTTGGATGTTGTAGCAATGCCAGATTGCTATCAAAATTTCTAAATGCTTACCCTCACTTGCTGTATTTAACTCCCCATGAGCAGGTAACAGTGTATGGACCAGTGGCTGTGCAGAGACCACACTCAATATCTTATATCCCTCCTTTGCACCTCCACTCAGGCTGCCCAAGTGTTCAAATGCTGGGCTTGGTGGCCAGATCAAAATTATGCTTCTGGAGCAACAAAGACCAAAATAACCACTTGAGCATGTAACAGTAGTTCTGCCTCTATATCTGCCTCACCTTGTCAATCTCCCAGAACAATAATCTGGAACACTGGCTCCACCACCTAGTATCAGGTGGCCCAGAGCAAGTTACTTAACCTCTCTGTGCCTCATTTTTCTCATCTCTAAAATGAGAATAATAAGATCTTCTTCATGGGGGTGTTTTTGGTAAATGTTTACTTTGATATAATTTCAAACCTACATACAAGTTGCTGAAATAGTACATAGAAATCCTATTACTCTTTATTCAGATGACCCCTTTGTAATATTTTTCCCCATTTGCTTTACCATTCTCTTTATCTTTCTTTCCCTTTCTATTATTTTTCTTTCCGAAGTGTTTAAGAGTAACTTTCAGCCACCATGCCCATTGGATTGTTTTGAGGATTAAAGGAATTAATATGTGTGAAATACTCAAAATAATGCCTGGTACACATAATAAGCTCTCATAAAATATTACCTCTTATGCTTCGTTTCCAAAGACCTTTCCAGATGTTCAACGGGTATCTCATATTCCAGTGATTTGGTGGCAACCCCATGTGGAATCTCCAACAGGCTGGGGGTCCATCCCTATGACTCTGCCCTTCTCAAAGGTTTATGCCAAATTCACTTATTTTCAAGTGTGTTGAATCTGACTGACCTAAAAAAAATTTTTCTATGCCATATGTATCTGGCCTTGAACACGGGTATTGAGTGTATCTGCTCTAAATTACTGTGTGTTATTAAATCTAAAGAACTCTGGTATTCTTTTTCCTTTCTTACAAAATGGCTGTATTACTCTTAACAGAATATTAAATTGATCAGTGGTGGCTAGAAGACCAAACCCTCACTCTTCATGTTCTTTAAGGAGATGATACGAACAGTGATTTCTAGGAAATTCAAGTGTGACCCTTAAAACAAAACTTCCCTATGCAGCTCAGATGGCTCTTATTTCTGTTACCCAAAATGTCTATGCTTCTGAATCAGAAACAAAATTTTGATTAGCATAATACCTTGTCTACCCCTGGTGTTGGTTTAACTTTAAACTGAACCAGAACCTTCCTTTCTCACATGCACCCTGGTTCCTTTGCTTCTTGATTTCCTGCCTCATCCAGATCCTGCTGGGCTGAATTGAATTAAGTGTGGAAAACATACTGAGATTCAGCTTCATCTCTGTGTGCCCAGATTCAGCTACAGAAAAGACTGTTCAGTCCACAGCAATTTTTAAAAACATTCCACGTGAGTCATACGCCAGAAAGAAATCAAATTGCAGAGGCATCTGGTGTCCAGAAAGACCCACTGTTTTCTATGGCCAGAACCTAGAAGGTTGGATGACTCGCCCAGGTGACTCATTGCTCTTCATAGAACATCGGAACAAGGTCCATATGTCTTCCAGGCCCTTTTGTTCAGGATTACCATGTGACCAAAACAAATCTTATCATTGCCCCAGCAGGGTTCATGAGTCTTTGACTTTTGAGCCAGACAATGCCTGGAGGAGGAAAGGCAGGCAAAGTGGATACATCTTCCATCCCAAGATGAATTATGTATGTACAACTAGAGCCAACTTAGCCTCACATCACTCTCCCTGGGGATTCTGTGAATGTGGGGCTTCCACATATATTCACAGCCCACGCTGAAGGCTCTGTTCCCTGGAAAACCTGTCATGCGTCCCACACAATTTAATACTTGGTCAAAAATTTTTGCCTGATGTGCCTTATACCTTAGGTTAAGCTGTGGAGAGCCAAGGCCATGTATATGTCCATCAGAGAAACCTCACAGTGGACTGGGTACACAGTAGATGGGAAGGTATTTCTCTAGATGGTCTGCTGTAGTACAAAACAGGGAAATCAGTCACCCCAGTTGTCAAGTCATTTGCTTCATCCCCACAGCAGAAGTGCCCGTCCTCAGCCACAGAATTTTGCTTCCCTTCTAAAGAAAAACCTCTGCTGCTGTAAGAGATTTGGACATCTGAAGGGGCAGCTCCCACTAATATTCCTCCGAACACCTGGCCTACACATTTCTCTATTAGCACCGCCCTCTCCCCAAAGAATTCAGGGAGTTTTACAAAGATGAGGAGATATACTGATGCTCACCTGATTCATTTAAAAGTCTAAGGTATGGTTTCTCCAAAAGTTACACACAGAGTACCATACACACAGCAATTTCTCTCCTAGGTTTACACCCAAGAAAACTGGAAACATATGTCCACACAAAAATGTGTACATGGATATCCATAACAGCATTATCCGTTAATAGCCAAAAAGGAGAAACAACCCAAATTTCCATAAACTGATAAATGAGTGGTATATCCATACAATGGAATATTATTTGGTCATAAAAAGAGTGAAGTATTGATATATGCTAACATAAATGAACCTCAAAAATATTACATTGAGTGAAATCCAGACACAAAAGACCACATACATTGTATGATTCCATTTGTATGAAATGTATAAAAATAGGCAGATCCATACAGATAAAGAGAAGCAGGGGTGGAGGAAATAAGGAGTGACCACTGAGGTTTCCTTTTGGGATGATGAAAATATTCTGGAACTAGATGGCAGTGATGATTGCACATATCTGAATATACTAAAAACCACTGAACTATACATTTTTAATGGGTGAAGTTCATGTGAATTTAAAAATTGATTAAAGGATAAAACAGGACATAAAAATTAAAAAAGAAAAAGTGTGAATCAAAGTGAATCCCCAGTCCCAGGCCGGCCTGCTGATTTGACAACTTCCACAACCAAACTTGCCTTCCTTTCTCTTCTTCTTTTGCTGAGATTGGTCACTGCCAACATAGGCATTTCTAAAACATGCTGTGTGCCCTGAAGCTCCACTCAATGTCCAGCCAGATCAGGACTGTCATCCAGGCTGCTGGGCCTCATCTCAAGTGGGTTTTGATCTGGCCCCACATCTTAACACAGCGTGAGCTTCAGGGCTCTGGCTTCTCCATTTCCTCATTGCCAGTGATTGTTTCCGTCGAAAATAATCATCTGTCTTTCATTGCAGTACAGATGATACCCAAATGTTACTCTCGTCCATCAAACTGTCAAGCTAATTGTTTATAAAACATCCTGAACTGGTTGTCACAGAACATCAGCAAACTCAGCCCAAGTAAAACAGACCCCTGAGGCTGGATACAGCCCTGGGCAAGGGGAGAATCTCGCTGACATATCCTTCGTGAACACCTTTCCTAATCCAACAATCTTCAGAAAACTAGGGGTGTTGCTGCCATCCTGGGACACTGAAACTGATCTCAAGGAACTTAGTTTTCCTGTTACTAGAATGTTTTTTGATAATTTGAAAACTGCTCCCCATCCTAAGAGACTCCAGGACTTGGGCTTTAAATTCTTTCCATGGTCCAGCGTTAAGATGGGTGGTGCAGGAATTCCCTGCCTCTGCCCTGCCACCCCATCAGGTAATTACTTACACTGAGTGGTGCTTGAAATTTGCTAAGCATTTTCACACAGATTTCCTTTTAGCCTCAATTTCCCTGTGACGGAGCCAGAGTGCAGACAGAGTTATTTCTAGTTTTCATCTAGGAAGAAGTACAGAGATTTACTCAACATCACTGGAGTTGTTGATGGCAGAGCACAGACCTCTATGTTCTCAGCTCAGCCCTGTTTCCAGAGCACACAGAGGACACAGGCCTTAACTTGGGTCAGAAGACAAGTCTTCCAAAGCAGCCTTCCCTTGGGCTTCCCTGGTCACGCAGTGGTTGAAAGTCCGCCTGCCGATGCAGGGGACACGGGTTTGTGCCCCGGTCCAGGAAGATCCCACATGCCACGGAGTGGCTGGGCCTGTGAGCCATGGCTGCTGAGCCTGCGCGTCCGGAGCCTGTGGCCACAACAGTGAGAGGCCAGCGTACTGAAAAAAAAAAAAAAAAAAAAAAGCAGCCTTCCCTTCCAGCACTTCTCTGTTCCTCTGCTCAGCCTCATGAAGCCTTCCTCAGCCAGTTTTTCTATCATTTTCCCATCTAAAACTTATTATCTTTCATTTCAAGCCTTCTCTTTCACCCAGTCACCTGGGCCATCATTCATTTAAAGAAGAATGGTTAAGCTTCTACTAAGTACCAAATGCCGTGCTAGGCAGATACAGAAGAATACACGTCTCCCATGCTTAAGAGGCTCAGAACCTAGCAGACTCCAGCCCTACTGACTTCTGACTCCAGACAGCAGGCCCTTTGCATCTCCAGATTTTGTAGACCTTTTAGGTCTGTTTTCTGCCGTCTATCTAACCCACAGATTGATCTCCCTTTGACCCACCTTCTCAGGGTTCTAAAGCCATGAGTCTCACCTGGTAGACCAAGGAAATTTGATCAAGTAGCGATAGCATATAGCACACATAAATATACATTACATATATGACATATATAACATGCATGTGTGTCCACTACAGTGAGGGAGGAACACTGGGCTCAGTCACTTAGAGTTACTACTATCTAATAAGACCATAAAAGCTGGAGCTGAGCGGGATGCTGACAATAACTGCTGCTCTGATTGTAAAATCAATATCCATTTGTCAGTGTCCTTCCAATGCCAGTATTTTTCAACGAAAGTTTCCAACTTAAAGAGAGATGTCAAAAAAAAAAAAAAAGAGAGATGTCTGCTTTCATAACACAACAATCCACAGTCATGTCATAAGAATAAGATATAAGAGCTGAGTGTGCTCATGCTACCTTTCCACGCACAGAGCACCATCAATGCTTTGCTTTCCAATGCCTGTAACAGAAATAGCACCTGTTAAAATATAATTTTCAAAAGGTAGAATCAAGACTCTCAGGAAGACATTAGAACTGATCTAGAAAACATCTGAGAAGCTCGGTATCTATAAAAACTAGCTGATATCTCAAAAGGTGAAATACCTTTTGGGTTATCTCTTCCACTAGACAGGAATATTTTTGCATCTCTTTTGGAAGAGATCCACCAGTTAACCTTTGTCTCCACAGAGGGTTAAAATAGGCAACCAATAGAAAGTTAAACCCAGCACTCCACTGAAAAACAAGCAGGACTCTCTTTGGGCTACTTGGGGCTACTTTGAAGTTACTAGTAACTTTCCTTATTTTTTTATTTCTTTATTTTCTTTCTTTATTTATTTGGCTGTGTTGGGTCTTCGTTGCTGCGCATGGTCTTTATTGGCGGCGAGTGGGAGCTACTATTCGTTGCGATGCGCGGGCTTCTCATTGCGGTGGCTTCTCTTGTTGTGGAGCACGGGCTCTAGGCACACGGGCTTCAGTGGCTGCAGCACACAGGCTCAGTAGTTGTGGCTCGCGGGCTCTAGAGCACAGGCTCAGTAGTTGTGGCACACGGGCTTAGCTGCTCTGTGGCATGTGGGATCTTCCTGGACCAGGGCACGAACCTGTGTCCCCTGCATTGGCAGGCGGATTCTTAGCCACTGTGCCACAAGGGAAGCCCCACTAGTAACTTTCTGACAGGTCACTGATGCTGGAACTAGGGACTGACTCAGGGAGGCTATGGGAGCAAAGTCTTTATATTATCTAGTGTTTAAAAAATAACCAGGAAAAGGCAAAACTATAGAGACAGTAAATAGATCAGTAGTCGCCAGGGGGTGAGGGTAGGCGGATGAATAGGCAAAACATAGAGGATTTTTAGGGTAGCGAAAATACTCTGTATGATACTATAATGATGGATACATATCATTATACATTTGTCCATACCCAAAGGATGTACGACATAAAGAGTGAACTCTAATGTACACCATGGACTTTGGTGATAATGGTGTGTCAATGTATGTTTATCAATTGTAACAAACGTACCACTCGAATGGGGGATGTTCAAAATGGGGGAGACTGTGCATATGGAGGGGACGGGGGATATGTGGGAAATCTCTGTCCCTTCCTCTCAGTTTTGCTGTGGACTTCAAACTGCTCTGAAAAATTGTCTTTTAAAAAAATAACCAGAAATGTTTATCCATAAGCAAGTGCCCACATCTATCCTAAAAGCCAAGAGGGATGACAGCCAGTTTCCCTGCTTCCACACAACCTTCAGACATTCTAAGGTCAAATTTCTTCACACTAAATATAATCCAGCGTTGTTTAATGGGAAAAGGAAAGAGAAAAGCACATCTGGTAAGCAAGTAGGCCAGACAAATTCAAGTCAAGAATCCCTGTCCTACAGGCCTGCAGAACTAAAGTGCCCAGAGAGGCCTTCAATTATTTGGATGTCATGACTTTTTATTTTTAATAGACAAATGAAATTTTGAGTGTAGTTCTGGGGTTGAATGGTGTTGGAACCCAAAAGGAATATTTATCATCAAATAAAGAAGGCACAGACTTTTTAAAGAGATATGGACAATCCAAATCATTTCCATTTCCCCTACCTCCATCCCCTGATCACCGGCTCAAATTCAAACCTTAAGAAAGCAAGCAAAAAAAAAAAAAAAAAAAAAAAAAAAAAAAAAAAAAAGAAAGCAAGCAAAACAACAACAAAGTCGAGCTTCTGACATTGAATCATTTCTGATAGGTAAAATTAATGACAGAAGAGTTAAAGTTTTTTACAGGATCAGTGCACACTGTGTAAGACTCTGACTACTTTAAGCTATAATGAAATTATGTAATTATTAGAATTATTTGCTGCTTAGTCCTTGATTAGAAATGCAACATCCAACATCACTAATCATTAGAGAAATGCAAATCAAAACTACAATGAGGTATCACCTCACACTGGTCAGAATGGCCATCATCAAAAATCTACAAACAATAAATACTGGAGAGGGTGTGGAGAAAAGGGAACCCTCTTGCACTGTTGGTGGGAACGTAAATTGATACAGCCACTATGGAGAACAGTATGGAGGCTCCTTAAAAAACTAAAACTTGAACTACCATATGACCCAGCAATTCCACTACTGGGCATATACCCTAAGAAAACCATAATTCAAAAAGAGACATGTACCACAATGTTCACTGCAGCTCTATTTACAATAGCCAGGACATGGAAGCAACCTAAGTGTCCGTGGACAGGTGAATGGATAAAGAAGATGAGGCACATATATACAACGGAATATTACTCAGCCATAAAAAGAAACGAAATTGAGTTATTTGTAGTGAGGTGGATGGACCTAGAGTCTGTCATACAGAGTGAAGTAAGTCAGAAGGAGAAAAATACCGTATGCTAACACATACATATATGGAATCTAAAAAAAAAAAAAAAGAAGGTTCTGAAGAACCTAGGCGCAGGACAGGAATAAAGACGCAGACATAGAGAATGGACTTGAGGACACGGGGAGGGGGAAGGTTAAGCTGGGATGAAGTGAGAGAGTGGCATGGACATATATACATTACCAAATGTAAAATAGCTAGTGGGAAGCAGCCACATAGCACAGGGAGATCAGCTCGGTGCTTTGTGAGGGTGGGAGGGAGACGCAAGAGGGAGGAGATATGGGGATATATGTATACGTATAGCTGACTCATTCTGTTATACAGCAGAAACTAATACACCATTGTGGAGCAATTATACTCCAATAACGATGTGAAAAAAAAAAAAGAAATGCAACGTCCAATTATAATATTCCTCATCTAATGTTTTTGTGGGACTGTATTTTTTATGCTTTAGGATTGAGTTTTTAGGAACTCGTTATGTGTATTTCAGTCAGGATGGGCTTAGTTATACGGTGGACAAACAAAAAACCAGAATGTTAGTGGCTTAAAACAACAGAACTGGTATTGATCCATTCATGCTACCTGATCGCCTTGGGTGGATGGGGGCTCTGCTCTCCCTGCCTGTCATTTAGGTGGTGGTGTAGGTGTCTATCAGGTACCTTGCCAGAGGTCCTAGCAGAAGAAAAGGAAGTGTAGCACATACACATAGAGCTTCTACCCAAGAGTGGCACATGCCCCTTTCCTTCACATTTCACTGGACAAAGCAAGCCATGTGGTCATGCCTAATCCCAAGGAGGCAGGAGATGCAACCCTGAAGAAGAGAGAGTACCAATGGCTAAGCCTAGTGACTACCAAACCTTCTCTTGGAAAATAAGGTCTCCTGTTTTAAAACGTGTTTTATTTTTTTAGCTATATTGACTTAGCTATCAACCAGCAACATCGTTATGAAGTTAGAATAAGTATACATTTTGACTTATCAGTGTAAACCTTAGTTCATCTGACACTTTAACCAAATACAGATTTTTTTGTGCCCCTCACGTCAGGCAAAATTCCATAGAAATGAATAAGACAAAATCCTGCCCACAGATCCCAGGTTGGGTAATTTGGTCTTGTGCCCGAAGACACAGCTTTCATCTTGGAAAGTTCCCAGATTTGGGATCGGCTATATAGTTCCTTTTTCCATGACGTCTGAACCTGTCAACCTTCACAACACAGAGGATTCATCTGTCACCCCACCATTCATGTGAGGGTTGAATTAACACCAGTGTTTTGAGGAAATTCCACTTAAGCAAATTTGGGTTAGTAGGTGATTTTGCGGTTTCAGCTTTATTTCCTTATTATTAATTTTCTACACCCAGTTTAGAGTTGCTGAATCCAGATTTCAAAGCACAAAATTCCCCTGACAAGGTTAGGTGCACGCAGAACAAAGGGAGCCACTGCCAAAGATTCTTGGGAGGTCAGAGGCCAGATTCAAGGCTTTGGTATAACATGTGTAGCAAAGTGTCAGCTCGACAGGAGAGCAAAGAGAGAAGGGCTCAGAGTCCACTCTAGTGACCAAACCTGCAAACAAGCTTCTCTAATCACAAGGTGCTGAAAGAAGGTCAAATGGGTACTTACTGTTAAATCATACAAAAAGCAAAAGGATGCAAAACTAAGCCCCCCATCAAAAGCAAATTTAATTAAAATTAAATTAGATTTAATTAAGTAGAATTAATTATATAATTCTAAGATGTGGATAGCTGTAGAAAACAAAAATCCAACTATGTAATGTAACTTTTTTTTCACTCAGCAATCTTAGAAATCTCTCCGTGTTAGTACATGTAGATCTACTCTCCCCCCGCCCGCTTTTTTTTTGTTTTTTTTGGCCAGGCAGCACAGCATGCAGGATCATAGTTCCCCAATCAGGGATCGAACCTGTGCCCCCTACATAGGGAGAACAGAGTCTTAACCACTGGACCACCAGGGAAGTCCCAAAAAATCCAACTATGAACCAGATAAAGTTCAGATAATTTCACTGGAGTTTCTGGATCTTTCAGTCATATAACTGGCTTCTACCTGTGTCAGTCAGGATCCCAGCAGGAAATGAACAGAGCATTCCACTGGTATTTTGAAAAGATTTTTAGTGGTGGGATTCTTCACAGAGGTGTGGTCAGGTGTAAGGAATCCACCATGCGTGTTGGGGAATCCCATGACTACAAAGGCAGGAAGAGGCAGGGGGAGGAGCTATTGTTACCAGAACTTGGTGAGAGCTGTAGCTGTGAAAGGGAGCAAACCGATGGGAGCTGTGACCATGAAAGAACGTGGCCACTGTCAGAACTGTGCCAAGGCAAAGGGCAGGTGGCAAAGAGAAACATTTCAACTGGTCCCTTCCTCCAAACTCCAGTCTCCTAACACTTCTCCACACTGCAAACCAGAGGGCAAGGACCCCTGGGTGATGGAGTCCACTGAGACCACTCTTTTGCAGGCACAGAACAGGGCAGAGATGGGAGAAAATGGATTTGGCTGGCTTACCATGTCACCTAATTAGAAGATGCTGTCTGGGGCTTCCCTGGTGGCGCAGTGGTTGACAGTCCCCCTGCCGATGCAGGGGACACGGGTTCGTGCCCAGGTCCGGGAAGATCCCACATGCCGCGGAGCGGCTGAGCCCGTGAGCCATGGCCGCTGAGCCTGCGCATCCGGAGCCTGTGCTCTGCAACGGGAGAGGCCACAACAGGGAGAGGCCCGCGTACCGCAAAAAAAAAAAGATGCTGTCTGTAACTGTGTACAAATATTTTCTCTTTTTTCTCTATTTGGCCAGACTAGTTATGTTCTGTTTACCTTTTGCTGAGTGCACACACACTCTCTCTCTCAAGACACTTCAATTTTCTTTACTTTCACTGTTGAATCCGAAAAAGCTCATGATGGAAGCTAACTTACAAATTAAAGCAACTGCTTCTCTCTGTTATCTGGGGATATTACAAGTTTATTACATGTTTAGTAACTCATCACAAATATAGCCAGAAAGGGAGAAATTTTAATTTAATTTTAATTTTTAAAAATAGGCTTTATTTTGTAGAGCAGTTTTAGATTCATAGCAAAATTGAGAGGAAGGTTCCAGGATTTCCGTATAACCCCGTCCCCCAAGACACAGCATCCCCCTCTATCAAAACCTCGTACCCAAGTGGTATATTTGCTACAATTAATGAACCTACATTGACACATCATTATCACCCAAAGTCCATAGTTTACATTAGGGTTCACTCTTGGTGTTGAACATTCTGTGGGTTTGTGCAAATGTATAATGACATGTGTCTACTGTTACTGCATCATACAGAGTATTTTCACTGCCTTAAAAAATCCTCTGTGCTCTATTCATCCATATTTTAATTTTTAAACACTATAATCAAAAGTCTCAAGAGATTATATCCTGAACTTTTAAAAACCAGGCATGTTCCTGGTACATGAGTAAACAAACGATAATAATACAGTAAATCATCACCTAAAATTATTGGCAAATGGAATAACATAGGAGTATTGCTATAGACATCATAACTAATTTATCAATTTTCAAAGACTTAAAATATATTTGTAACCAGCATGTCAAACAAACACAGTGGTGTATCAAAACACAACTTTACTGTAAAAATGTACTTGGTATGGGTTACCTTCCCTAGGCCCTGACTTTTCTGGCCACATTAAGTCACAAAACACAAAGCTCAACTCACAAATTGAAACTGTCCAGCCCAAAATATTAATGAATGTCTGAACTCAAATTAGAGCAAAATCTTCTTCCCTTCCCCATCTGGAACCTGTTTTAAGCAGACCACTGGCAGAGCCACGAGGGTGTGGTTGCTGCTTCCTCACTTCCTGTGCTTTTCCTGCTAGCTTGGCAACAAGGCCTCTGGGGCTGGTATGAGGGATGGAGGAAGGAAAAGAGGTCCAAGGGAAGCGTCTTCCTTGCTGATGGCTTTGCTCTCTCTGGGCCCAGTGTCACAATCCATCATTTCTCTCACTGGTGTTTCTAAGGGCTTACTGGAGGCTCCTCTGCAGGGCTTTCTTGACAACAGTGATGTTTTTTGTCCCTCTGTCTGCTGCTCTCCACTCTGTCCCTGGTTATCTGTGGTCCATGTGGTCCACTCTATACAGATTCTGACTGTTGAAGCCTCCTCCTTCCCTAGATAACGTTATCCTTTCTGGCAGGAAATTGTATTCCCTATCTATTGCTGTGTAACCAATGACTCTAAAACTAAATGGCTTAAAACTACACACATGGGGCTTCCCTGGTGGTGCAGTGGTTGAGAATCTGCCTGCCAGTGCAGGGGACATGGGTTCGAGCCCTGGTCCAGGAAGATCCCACATGCCACGGAGCAACTAAGCTCATGCGCCACAGCTACTGAGCCTGCGCTCTAGAGCCAGCGAGCCACAACTACTGAGCCCACATGCCACAACTACTGAAACTTGCATGCCTAGAGCCTGTACTCTGCAACAAGAGAAGCCACCGCAATGAGAAGCCCGTGCACCGCAACGAACAGTAGCCCTGCTCGCCGCAACTAGAGAAAGACCGCGCGCAGCAACGAAGACCCAACACAGCCAAAAATAAATTTATCAAAAAAAAAAAAAACACAAAAACTAAGCACATTTGTTATCTCAGTGTTTCTTTAGGTCGGGGATCCACACCTGGCCTAGCCGAGTCCTCTGTCTCAGGGACCCTCAGAGTTATCTCAAGGCTCTGCTGGGAAGGAGCTGCTTCCTCGCTCACTCACATAGTTGTTGCCAGGACTCAGTTTCTCATGAGCTGTTGGACAGAGGGCCTTGCTCCTCACTGGTTTTGACTGGAGTTTGCCCTCACTTCTTTGCTATGTGGGCCTCTCCAACATGGCAGCTTGCTTTTTCAAAGCCTGCAACCTAATACTACTCAGCCATAAAAGAGAACAAAGTAATGTCATTTGCAGCAACACGGATGAACTAGAGACTGTCATACTAAGTGAAGTAAGTCAGACAGAGAAAGACAAATATATGATACTGCTTATATGTGGAATCTAAAAAAATGGTATAAATGAACTTATTTACAAGACAGAAATAGAGTCACAGATGTAGAAAACACACTTATGGTTACTGGGGGGAAAGTATGGGAGAGGGATAAATTAGGAGATTGGGACTGACATACACACACTATTATATATAAAATAGATAACTAATAAGGACCTACTTACTGTATAGCACAGGGAACTCTACTCAGTACTCTGTAATGGCCTATAAAGAAAAGAATCTAAAAAAGAGTGGATATATGTATACGTATAACTGACTCAGTTTGTTGAACACCTGAAACTAATGCAATGTTGTAAATCAACTATACTCCCATAAAAAAAGTTTTTTTAAAAAAGCCTGCAACCTGAGAAGGCAATAAACAGAGTCCCAAAGGATGGAAGTTCAGTCTTTTGCAAACCCAGTCATGAAAGAGACATCCCATCACTTTTGTCATATTCTATTTATTAGAAAGAAGTCACCAGGTCCAGCCCACATTCAGTGGGAGGAGATTACAAAAGGGCATTGATACCAGAAGGCAGGGATCACTGAGAGCCACTTTTGAAAGCTATCACAGACATAAAACAGTTTCAGCTCCTCTCCTTCTGCCTGACCCTCTTATGGAAACAATTATGTATCCCCCACCCTGACAAATGCTGGCACAGAGTGACCATGTCTATCCAGCTGCCACCGGCCTCCTTAGCTTTTCCAGGTCTGAGCCAGGGATTAGTCCATGACCTCTCTAACTGCAGTTCCCCTCAAGGAACATCCAGCAACCTCTCCAAGTGACCCTTTGAAACTCCCCTCTCCTGAGACCTGGGATTAGAAGCAGCCCTTCCATCCTCCCCTTTCCCTGTGAGGAAGAGAGATGGGAATGGTCAAAAAGCAACACTTCTTCCCCAGGAAAATCTGATAAAACCCTCCCTCTTCTATCTCCTCTCTTTCTACCCTTTTTTATTCTCAAGGTGAAATAGGGTGCTCAAGAGTTTTAGGAGATGTGGAAATGCTTCTTGGGCTTGCTTTTGTAAAGTCTGCATATGACAGTCTCTTTTATACTCATTGTGGTGTCTAATGTCTATCATATTATTGCTTGAGTTAAAACTGAGGAAGGAAGAGACCCCTTGTAACATCCTCTACACATTTATAGTCTCTCTTTGATGATTCAGAAAGCTCACAGTAATTTTATAGTACTTACCATTATGATCATCCATTTTTACTATTCTGGGGAAAAATGCATAGGCACCCTCTTTATTAATACCATAAATCAGTTTTCACAGTATAATCATAGCTGTAAACTGATTGCAAATAATCCAATAAAAATATACTAATATATCCTTTATGTTTAATGCATTAATATAATTCTTAAGCTTTATTCTGAGGTAAGGACATCATCTTTTTTTCTGATTTTCTCATTAGACAGAATTTATAATAAAATATACTTAGAGTGGCATATACTCCCCACAGAGTGGGGTTTTATCTGCACTCATTTACAATATTGCCTGTAGTTCACCCCTAGAAAGCACCAGTTGGCTTTCTAACTGCCCTGGTTTGTTTCCCTGAATACCATTTCCACTAACTTAAAATGCTCTATTATCAGCAGACTTGGATGTTTACTTCTAGAGTTTTAAGTGCCAGATTCTCATTTTCTGTAACTGCAGGAAGACATTCCTAGCAGGATGTTATTCTGGTTCATAAAGTGGCAATCTATTTTATTTATTATTCCCAAGCACTTTATCATCAACGTCATAAGGTTTGGCCAGGGGCAAGGTTAAGATTCCCATTTTTTGCTATGAGTAAGAAAACAGATTAAAAGATGTGAAATGTTCACTCTAAGAGTGTGAGTCAATGAGTTCCTGGGATGAAACAGTCCAAGAAACAGGTAGAGAGAGGAGAGTGACTAGCCCAGAACTTAACATCCTGCTAATAGAGGATTAGGACAAAATACAAAACTGAGAGTTTCTGACTGAGGGGTCAAAACAACTAACATGAAAATTCCAAGAGACATTTTCCTTGAAGGCCCAGTGAAATGAAGGACATTTATCCCTTAAGAGAAAGAGTGCTGCAGTGAGGAGAGACTATTCCTCTGGGTAAGTATATCACAGAGGCTACTCAAAATAACAGGTACTTGAAACTGTGAAAAAGGACTCACAGAACTCTGTTCCTCTCTGAAGTCTTCACCACACCTGCTGACTTAGGCGTCCTCTCCTTCAGGACCTCAGCAGAACTTGTACTTAACTCCCTACAACACTCATCATAGTGAGTCAAAAGGCTTATTTATGAGTCTTCCAATCGTTACTTTAAATATTTTGAGGCCAGGGACATTGTCTTTCCATTTGCATATCTATTGCTTAATGCGTAATGAACTTTCAACAAATTTTTGTTGAATAAATGAGTGAATAAATAAATAAATAGAAATGAGATAGAGGATAATCCAAATAGGAAAGATCAAAGAGAAAATAGGTGAGCGGAGAAAGAAGCTTCAGGGAGGTGCCTTCAGGGAGAGAAAATTCATGGGTCCTTTGTGTCTACCTAACTATGGCTGCCAGCTTGCTTTAGCAATGCCAAAGCTTAACTTTCTCCCTGGCTCTTGAAACCTAGACTTCTTGAACGTTTGTCTTCCTTTTGCATATATTCAGTTGCCTAGCTCTTAATCGGAACTGTTTCCCCTCTATTTCCCCTCACCTCCTCTCTCTCTGATCAACATTCAAATACTCTTTTTTCTCCCTAAAAACACAATGTTTGGATCTTTCTCACCACCACCACTCTGACAATTAGAACTTTGCAACAGGCTTCTTTTCCTACCAATTTTTCTGATTCAAGAGTTCCCTCTGCCACTTCAAGCTCTGTGCTAGGACAAACAATCACCTAAAGAAGGTAAGAACAGTTCATCTTGGATGGGAAAGTCTGTGCTGGATACATCAGAGCAAATGTTTCCACCACCACCACCACTGCAAACAACAATAAAAACCCACAGGATGTGAAGAACATAGCTGAATTTTCTAATATCCCATTGGTCACAGAGTGTGAAAGGTCTGTGAAGAAGAAAGAGGAGAGGGGAGGGATAGGAGGAGAAGAGAAACAGAGGAAAAGGGAAAAAAGATGGAGGAGTTCTGAAAGAGGAAGTGGAGGAGAAGGAAGAAAGAAGGGCAGAAGCGTTGCTTTGTTATGACAGGTAGCATGACACTCTTCTTGAGCAATGGCTCACGGAAAACAGCCTGATTACTCAATTTGTTGGCTACTTCTCTGTCAACAGCCTACTTGATCCCCCCTTCCTGAATCTCTTTCCTCTGCCCCTATGACATCTCCAGTCCTGACCTGTCTCATGATTCTCAGTCTTCTTTGTGGAGTCCACAGCCCTTAGGCTTGTTCCTCAAGGTTCTCTTCTACATCAACCCTTGGCTTCAGCCACCTGTGGGATGAGGCTGACGATTTCAAAGCCTACATCTTCAGCCTCGATCTCTGCTCATGTATCCGTGATTCATGTATCCATTAGCCTTTTGGACATCTTAACTCGTATGTCCCACAGGCACTTGGAAATCAGCAGACCTAGCACTGAACTCATCATTTACACCACCCTCAATCCTGTTCTTCTTGTGTAATTTATAACTGAGATTGGTATCACTAGCCACCCTAGATCAAATCAAATCCCCCCTTCATCTCATACATACACACTTACCTAATCAACTCCTATTAATTTCACTCCGTAAATTTCTCTTGAATTCTTTCAACTATTGTGTCTATTTCCTCCCCTAAGCTCCTGCACCACCTCATACTTGATATTGATGTACCCAGTCTGGGCCCCTCCAATCCATCTCCACAAGGCAGCTGTGATCTTTCTAAAATAGAAATATCTGTTGTGTTCATGTCTTACTCAAAGCATGTCAGTGTTTCCCCATTATACATTGTATAATGTCTAATTTCTCTAATGCAGTCTAAAAGGACCCTATCATCTGGTCCTTGCTTATCTGCAACCCTTTATGCTTTCTATTCTCCAACAACTGCTTTCCGTTGCCCAAATGTACCATGCTTTTTTCATGTTCCAGCCCTTGCCATGCTTGTCCTGTGCCTGGAAAAGAGAGTTTCTGAAAAAAACTGTGTTGAATGAACAAACGCTTGAATATGAAAGACATCTATAGTTGTTGGTGATTGTGATTGAAAAAAAAAACCTCTGTAATTTAATATTTTTTCCTTTTTCCTAGGAATGTATAAATATTATACAAACAAAGATAAACAGTGCCTTCATAAGTATGGCTTCTGTCATTTCAGCAGCAAGAGACTATCTTAATTCTTTTAGCAGAATTTAATTTTGCCTTTTTGAAAAACTGCATTTATTTATACAGAAGGGTTTTATGGTCCCTTAAATGTATGCTTGTTGTTCTCTGTGCAAATTGTATTTTCTAAATGCCTGTTCTTCCTGGAACTATTTTCCTATTAGAAGCCAGTTATTATTTTTCCAGGAAGAGCAGCATAGACCTCGATTATTTGTTTGTAGTAGAGTGGTCCTGAAGAATTTGAATTCATTTATGTTTCCCCAGATCCCTGTTCCATTATAATGCAGCATTCTGATTTTGACCAAACCTCAGGACTTTTGCCTGTGGCCCAATAAATGGGTGTGCACACACTGCTTAAATCAGTAAAATATGCTAGTAGTGTCTAACCCTGGCCTCCTGGCTAGCCGGTGAACAGCAAAGTGCCTGAAGAAGCTCTCAGCTATTTTATCATAGGAGCTAGTTTTCTCTGCTTAAAATGTTGTTACTTTCCTTTCATACTTGTATCAACTAACATGACCATAGCTTCTTTTTTTCTTATTTGTAGGTTTAGTTATGTAATTCATTGGGAAGGTAATCATATATGGCTGTATCAGGGCACTTCCAATGGAACTGGCTCCAGCTGATTTAAGCAGAACAACTTTTTTAAGGATACTGGGCAGCTTAAGAATTGTCAGGAAGGCTAGAGAACGAAGTAAACGTACACAATTTTCCCACAGGTGCAATATCCTTCTTGATTTACAATTTTTGCATGGAGGAGAAGTTCCAGAGGTTTCTACTGTAGTGGTTCTTACCATAGGTCAGGGAGCCGATGGGGGAATTCTGCCAGATGCTGACTACATCTATTCCAATTATACCCTAAGGAACTGGATGCTGCCCTGCCCCGCCCCTCTGGGCATACTAGGGGGTGGACCTGGCTGAAAATTCAATTTATTACATAACCAAATAAACTCCTACCCCTTGACTAGGAGGTCACAGGGGCATTTTAGGTCCCCAGGAATCATCAGTTAGCTCAGAGCCAGAATCTTGGGGATTCTGATACCTCACTGAAAGCAAGGAGCCATTTCAAATGCAGTGTCTTTCACTGGCATCACTAGCCTCTAGAAAGCAACCATCAAGGGGACTAAGAAGGAATAGTCAGAAAACCAGGAGATAATTCTAGGACACTAGTGTCTTTTCACTGCCTTCAGCCCCAACCAGGCCCCAATAGCTATCTTTTATCCCCCACTGCTTTTCAAAGGTGCTAGGACTGCCCTTAGCACTTAGGTAAAGGGAGTGTCTTGCAGGCTACCTCAGGGGCCATAGCTGATGGGGGATGGCAGAATAGGCTGCCATGATAAATCTTCTGCAACATTTCTATCTCCCTAGTGTTTGGGTTCCTTCACCTACATTAAATAATATAATTTCTGTCATCTCAAATACAATTAGTTTGGGTTATCCACCATACCTGGGCAGGTAGAAAGCCAAACTTATTCTCAGAAACACTGCTGCCCACAGACAGTTCTCATGCCAATGTCTGGTCCAGTCAGTGTTCACTATTACAAGTAACAGAAAACTGACTCTCATGAACTAAAGAAGATTGAGAAGTTGTTAAGGGGTATTGAGCAGGTCACAGAATTTCCAAAGTAGCTAAAAGGTTGACTCAGGAGCTACACACCTCAGAGGACCCAGGCCATCAAATCAGGCCACAAAACTGATGCTGCTACCAATGTTCCACCCTAGGTGTTTGCCCAGGACACACCCATCAGTGCCCCTGCCCCAGTCATGGCCACTGTGAGGACTCCATTTTACAACAGCCAGTGCCACCATCAGACTGGACCCCTGCAGATACTTCCCTGAGGCACTGGCCTCCAATTTAAAGTATAGAGCAGTATGTCATATACCTGAGTCCCAGCTTCAAAGGAGACTGGGGAAAAAACTGTCATGTTTAGCTGCTATAGTGGAAAAGCAGCTCAATGTTCTATTAGATACCAGAGATAGGAAATTCCCCAAATGCAGGAATCAGATTTCAGATGCTGGGCAGGAAAAATAATGACAAATGCCTACCGCAAAGTGTTTCTGGATTAAAGCTTCATGAAAATATTTTGAGATAGGCATGCCACCAACACTTGTGAATTGGTCTCGCTAATTTGTTTTAACTGGCTCACTGCTAAGATGTAAGTTGATGCTATAGTGATACCATAATTCATCAGATCTAATATGCCATCAATCATGAGTCATCAACTGTGAATGCCATTATTTTATGTACCACTAAAGAAATGCTGCCAAATAACCTATGACTTGTTAAAGGATAGTTTTCAAAAGTTTAAAGAACCATACTCACATGCAAATTTAAAATAAGTACATGTCAAAAATGTTATTTAACTCATTAGTTATTGAGGGAAACAGTAAGATGTTAAAACCACTCCAAAGAGAATTTGACAAGCTAGGTATACAGAGGCGATTTAATAGATTTCTGGGTTAGATTTTTTTTTTTAGTTAATGTCAGACAAGGCTATAGCCATAATCATTGGGCTTATCTGTTCTTCTGTACAAAATTATTTGCATTCCTACTAGACATAAATCTACAAACTAACCTCTACCCCTATAGAGTTATAAAATAGCCAAGTAAATAGGAAATCAAACCCAGCACTGTATTGAAAGAACATCTAGTAATCTCTTTTGTCTGTTTCCAAGTTTTGGATAATATTTTTGACAGTCTCAATGATTTCATATTAGAGCTCTTCCTGACTTATTTAGAATAGTGTTTTATATTATCAGTCTGGTACATACACAAAAAGGAATATGTTACTTAAATAGAGAACTCTATGCATTCACATCTGAAGTCAAAATTTTATCATTTGTTTTTCAAATGAAAGTCATCAAAGTTTGTATTTTTCCACTCATGATTGTTCCCCATGTTCCTCAAGAGCACTGGCGGTGCAGCATTTCTTTTGAGCCTTCCACTCTTTTTTCTGAAATTTCCTTCCAAGAAGTGACATACCAGTTTGCAATTTTTTTACTTTCTTTTTAAAAAAATTTTATTGTGGTAAGAACACTTAGCATGAGATCTATCTTATTAGCAGATTTTTAAGTATACAGTACAGTATTGCTATTCATACCATTCTGCAATCTTTGATGCTGAAGCATTCTTGATTTTTCCTGGTGTCAGTAGAAGACTATAATCAAAACCAATACTCGTATTCCTTCCACACATATTCATAGTGCAAATGATATGACTGATAAGGGGCTAATATCCAAAATATATAGACAGCTCATATAGCTCAACATCAAAAAAACAACACAATTTTAAAAATGGGGTGAACACCTGAATAGACATTTTTCCAAAGAGGAAAAGCAGATGGCCAACAGGAACATGAAAAAATGCTCAACATCACTAATCATCAGGGAAATGCAAATCAAAACCACAATGAGATATCATCTCACACCTGTCAGAATGGCTATCAAAAAGAACACAACAAATGTTGACGAGGGTGTGGAGAAAAGGGAAGCCTCCTACACTGTTGGTAGGAATGTAATTTGGTACAACCACTGTGGAAACAGTATGGAGGTTTCTCAAAAAACTAAAAACTGAACTACCATATGCCCCAGCAATTCCACTCCTGGGTATATATTCAAAAAAACCCCAAGAACACTAATTTTGGTTTTAAATTTGCATGTGAGTATGGTTTACATTTTAAATTTGCATGTGAGTATGGTTCTTTAAACTTTTGAAAACTATCCTTTAACAAGTCATAGGTTATTTGGCAGCATTTCTTTAGTGGTACATAAAATAATGGCATTCACAATTGATGGCTCATGATTGATGGCATATTAGATCTGATGAATTACGGTATCACTATAGATCGAAAAGATACATGCACCCCAATATTCATAGCAGCATTATTTATAATTGCCAAGATATGGAAGCAACCTAAGTGTCCATCAACAAATGAACGGATAAAGAAGATGTGGCATATGTATACAATGGAATACTACTAAGCCATAAGAAAAGAATGAAATTTTGCCATGTGCAACAACATGGATGGACTTGGAGGGTACTATGCTAAGTGAAATAAGTCAGATAAAGAAAGACAAATACTGTACGCTGTCACTTATTATGGCATTCACAATTGATGGCTCATGATTGATGGCATATTAGATCTGATGAATTACGGTATCACTATAGATCGAAAAGATACATGCACCCCAATATTCATAGCAGCATTATTTATAATTGCCAAGATATGGAAGCAACCTAAGTGTCCATCAACAAATGAACGGATAAAGAAGATGTGGCATATGTATACAATGGAATACTACTAAGCCATAAGAAAAGAATGAAATTTTGCCATGTGCAACAACATGGATGGACTTGGAGGGTACTATGCTAAGTGAAATAAGTCAGATAAAGAAAGACAAATACTGTACGCTGTCACTTATATGTGGAATCTAAAAAATAAAACAAACTAGTGAATATAACACAAAGGAAGCAGACTCATAGATATTCAGAACAAATTAGAGGTTACCAATAGGAGAGGGAAGGGGGGAGGGGCAGTATAGAGGTAGGGGTTTGAGAAGTACAAACCATTATACATAAAATAAGCTATAAGGATATATTGTACAACACAAGGAATATAACCAACATTTTATAATAACTATAAATGGAGTATATAACCTTTTAAAATTGTGAATCACTGTGCTGTACATCTGTAACTTATATAATATTGTAATCAACCATATTTTAATTTAAAAAAAATTTTAAGGTTAAAAAAAGAAGCTAACTTAGATTTCTATGTCAAATTGGACCCTAAAATAAATTTCAAATGGAGTTCTAATACTATAAAAGTATTAAAAGAATGATAATTATTTTAAGTGATTTCCTGATAAAGAAAAGTTTCTGTATCCCCAAATAAAGCCAAGAGACAAAAGATTGAAATATTTGATGATTCAGAAATTCAAAGTTTCTTTATGGCAAAATGTAACACGTGCAAGTTAAAAAAGAGGCATCAGCGTATCTACCTATATCTATAGCGATATCTTAGATTAAAAAATTTTATACATAGCATGAAGAAGAGTTCTGACGAATCAGTAAGAAATAGACAAAGGTATTTGTGAAGGAAGAAATACAAATGGTCAAAAAAGACATGAAAAGACTCTCAATCTCACTAGTAATGAGGGGAATGCCAATTAAAATAATAATGACATATTTTTGCTCATCAAATGGACAAAGTTGAAAGGTTGATATTATGATGTTGTCTAGGTCAGAGCTTCTCACCCATGGTTGTGCTGGAATGGGTTACAGGTGCTAAGATAGTTCTCCCTTCATTCTTGGGGTGAGGCCTGAGGCACACATAACTCCCAACCAATTGTATCCCACAGAGTTCCCAACCAGTTGCATCCCCGAAGATGCAGAAGCATCTTCTCTTTACACCAGGGTGTGGAACAAATACTATCACAACATATGACTATTACTTTGTGATAAAATCCAGGTGGGACTGGTCTAGGCTTTGGGGAGACAAAACCCACTTGGTGCAGCGCTCTTGAAGGACAATTTAGTAGTCTCTTAAATTTTAAAGTAGTCATGGCCTTTGTATCAGAAGTTTCACTTTGGAGAATGTACACTGCAAAAATGTTTACATGTGTTTGGAAAAAAATATATATGTACAAAAATGCATATTTATTATAGCATAGTTATTCATTGTGAAATATTAGAAACAACCTAAATGTCAACTAATAATGCAATGGTTAAATAAATTATGTTACATGAGTATCAAGGAATACTATGTAAGAAACAAAGGAAAGAGAGAGAAGGAAGAAAGGAAGATGTGCCGAATGAATGTATTTTTAAGATATATTATTATAATAAATTGTATAACTATATGTATAACAATTCCATTTACCTTAAGACAGATATATATGTGTATATATATACACACACGCACAATACGCTCACGTGTGTGTGTGTGCATAAATATATGGACAAAGATCTAGAAAGACGGACTCCAAAATCTTAAAAATGGTTATGTTAAATTTCTGGCCAAAATAACTCTGTAAGCTACCAACTCTGCACCCGCCCCCCAAAAATTCACAAAGCATTAATAAATATTTTTAATGCACTAAAAAGACATAGCTGTGCTCATAAACAGAAGAAGCATTCCTGTGGTCCAGAAAAGAAACAGAAGTACACAGCGGTGAGAAGGCTCAGACTTACTGGGCTTCCCAACAGGAAATTGCAGAAGCTATCAGGAATTCAAGTCAGGCAGGGTAATGGGACCTTGGAAAGAGAAAGGAGCCAGGGTCACTGTGTGAAACAGGAGGTGAGAAGGACTCCCCTGGTGGTGAAAAGAGAGCAGAATAGAGCTGCAACCCCTGCTCTGAACTCCCCCAGCACCCAGCTGCTGTCCAGGTGGCAGGAGGAAGCATGGGCAGTCAGATGACCATGCACTGAGCTAGGATGCCCACTGGCTCACAATTAGAAGTTGCAGGAGATCCTGAAGTCACTAATGGGAGACCTTATTTACAACAGGGGACCCAGGTGGGTCACATAAAGGCTATCACATCACCCAACAGGGAGACATGAGATCTGGGAAACAGGACGGACACACACACACACACACACACACACACACACACACACACACAAATATACACACACACCTCCAACTCAAGAAGAGCTTGCACACTCAAATTTAGAATGCAATGTGGCCACAGATAGTAACTTTGAAAATGTGATCCAACAGTTTCACTTCAAGCCATACGCCCTAGAGAAAATTCTGCACACGCGCACGAGGAGACACAGATAAATATGCTCACTGTACCTTCGTTTATAAAAATAACAATTGCAAATGACCTAAATATCCATCAATAGGGAATGACTAAACAAAATATGGTATATTAATACAACAGATTACCACATAGAGGTTAACATGATTAAATATTTTTCTATATTAACAGAGATCTCAAAAGCATAGTAAGAAGTATATGAGTAAAAAGAAAAGTAGTTTTCATAACAATACATATAGCATATAATTTATGTACATAAATGATATATATTGTCTGCTGATTCATTAATGTATTGTTAAAAAAAACCATGAAAGATACACACCCATTTCATGACAAAAATTGCCATTGGGAAGAGGCGTTTGATGTGCTTGGAAGTGAACAAAGAGATTTCAACTGTATAATGTTCCATTACTTTTCTTTTAAAAATTGGGAGAAAATGTGAAAATATGCTACATTTGGCAATTTTGAGGAGCAGGTAGTTGGTACACAGGTGCTTTCTATATTTGTATTTTTTAGTTCTTTCAAAACTTTTCAGAAAAAATTAAGTGGAGGGGGTAACATTGGGAAGTGAGAAAGGAATTCCAGCTTTTCCTCTGTCATTTCTATAACAGGATGTTGAATGAATGTAACTGCTACTTTAGAATCCATAGTTTAGGCCTCAAGCTGAGCACTGAGAGGAGCTAACCACTTTCTAAAGCGAACACTCAACTTTGAAGAGCAAGAGAACTCCTGTAGGACACACAGGAGAGGCAGAACCAGCCCCCCCTCAATCTGCTGCTCATCTCCAACCAGCGGATGAGCAGAGAAGCTTGGGGAAGTAACGGAAAGCCTAGAAGAAGTGCTATGGCTGTCCCTTCTCTTTTCCTTCAAACTTCCTCACCCAGGCAAATGGATGGTGGCTTCAAAAGAATCACCTTAAGGACTGGGAGAATCTATATAAAGTGGCAACTAGCATCTAAATCCAGCCTTATCACTGAACGTGCAGATTGACACTGGGCCAATCTCAAGTGTGGCTCCCCAAGGCTCAGTCATACCTCCACGAAGTCTTCTTTACAGCAAAGTAGCGTTTGTCTACAATGCAGTGTTTGGCTATGTGCAAATCACTAGACTAGGTGACACGTTTTTGTGAACAAAAGTCAATTTGGTCACAACTCTTAAGTTCTTTTTGGTAAGTCACAGAAGCCATCAAAGAAGTCTGCGGTGGAGAGGGCTAACTAGTTACCACCTCACTACTAGGCTGTAATGAAACGAAGGCTCAGACCCAGTTATGCCAGATGGAGAGGGATTGGACAAACATCCAGGAGCATAGCAGGTACAAACTAATCACAGGATCTACTCTGTAACTCAGGGAAGTCTCAGCATCCTTTAGGTTCCCATCTCCATGTGATATTCCCTGAGGCACAGCACAGACCTTAAGCAGGATTTTATTTCCTCTCATCAGATTGATGCAGCACAGTGAATGTAGTCAATAATATTATAATAACTTTGTATGGTATGTAATCTATAAAAATATCAAATCACTGTGGTGTACACCTGAAACTAATATAATATTGTAAGTCAACTATACTTTGATCAAAAAAAAAAGAATCATGCCATCAGAAATCCTCCTAACCAAGTGGTTCTCATCTGGGGCGATTTTGCCCCCTAGGGGACATTAGCAGTGTCTGGAGGCAGTTTTCTTTGTTACAAGGAGGGGAGTGCACTACTGACACCTAGTACACAGAGGCCAGAGATGATGTTAAATATCCTACAATACACAGAACAGCCCACAAAACAAGGAATTATCCAGCCCAAAACATTAGTAATGCTGAGGTTGAGGAACCCTGTCCCAAGTCAATGGCTGGACACAGAAACAATTAGGGATGAAGTCTCTGGTACCATCTCAAAGGGAACAAGGTATGAACCTTGCCAGATTCTGAAACTCTATTCATGCAAGAATGGAGACAGTGTCTTTAAAGTATTTTAGCCAACCTACATATATAGAATACTTTGAATTTCACCAACAGCCTCCCTCTTCCAGCATTTATCATGCTAATTAACAAGTCATTAGTTTCACCAATTAATAAAATTTTGACATCCAGTATGCTAATTAGCTATGATTAAGCTATAGATAGCAGAAGGCACAGGATAGACTTAGGAAGTAGCAAATATTTCAATTCAGCCAAGATGGCAGGCCCTAGTAGGGAGTTCTCAGTATATAAGGCTGGCAAAGCAGGCTAGAACAAGAAAAGAGACCTTTAAATGTCCTCTGGGTCACTTTTATACAAATTCTCCACGGAGGTAATGAGTGTACAGTAAGCATTAAGCATGAAGCACTGCTAACTCGCCCTTTGCTGCTCATATGGATGGATTAGAAATGCCAGCAGTCAACAGGCACATTTTGCCCCACGCTGTCCTCCTGACTGGAAGCTGGAGATACCTCACCTACTTTTATAGAGCTGAGTGATTCATTTCCTAAGTACTTATGAGATATTCTGCTCTTCACTTACCAAATCCTGCCCAAAGGATTTCAGGGAACAGTACATTTTCTAAATCACTAAAAATTCTATACATTCTCTTACAGAGCTTCTCTACTACTGCTCAAAAGTGGGGGGAAAAAAACCTTACAAACTTCAGCAAACATTCAGTCTTACCTATCCCCCAAAGGAAAAAGAGACAAAATACATATTTATGCATTTAGACATGTGGGATTTGCATCATAGATATGTGTGTTAAATATAATACATTTCAGCTTCTTTTCCTAAGCTGATAAAAAGGGACCAAAGCTGGTTATGAAATAAGGTTATTTAATCAGAGTGGGAAACTCAAGATAGAAGCCATGGAAGTGTGGGATGGAGAAATTTACCTAAGTATACGGTTGTCGAAGTTGGAAAAGAAATACGCTCCATGTAAAAGTTGAAAAAATTGATTTATATTTAGTAATCATAAGAATTATCAGAACTTTCTAGCACATAAATCTGCTAATCACTGTGTAGACAAGGGTTATAAATCATATTTAATAACTTGGTAGATGAGATTTAAATCATTTTGTCTTCATTCAAACATACATCAGTGGGGGGAAAAAAAAAACCTTGTACTATATTATTATTCTCTGTAAGAATGAGAAATGGTATCAGTTCTTTGTTTTTAAAAAATATATCAAAACCCAGAACACACAGAGGTCATAAAAGCCTTTTTGAAAGTCATTATTCATAAACAGTATGAAAAGTTTAGTCAGCTACCATCAAAATGATTAAGCAATTCAAAGAGTTTACTAATGAATAATACACCAAATGATCAAATACATATTATGTGCTTTATAAATATTAATCGATGAGGCTACTTTATAGTATCCACTAATGAAGAAATAAATTCTGATCATTCAATTATGATAATCTCAATGACTGAACAAAATGGATGGCATCTAAAAAAAGGGGGGAGTTTCTTCAGAGAGCACAATTTTGTTTTAAAGAATATTTATTTAACATATAGGTAGCACTGACATCCTGGCACCTTCACAAATACTGACTCATCCAGTCTTCATAATAATTTGATGACATAAATCACCATTATGATTCCCTTTTTACAGATGAAGAGACCAGGTTTAAATAATTTGCCTCAGGTCACAGCAAAAGGCTGTCACAAATCTCCAAAAAGCACTAAGTAGCTGAGATTTATAGAAAATGTTTAAGTCAACTGTGTTTACAGTAAGAACACAATAGGTCTTGAATCTATTGGAGAAGATGGTTTACAGATTACATAGAAAAACTATTACTTCATTCCAGTGTGGCTTTATCTTTGCCACCTGAAAAGGATAGAACTAACATCAGTCATCAGTAGGGAATCAAAGACCTACATGTAAAGTAAGCTGGAAAGGAAGCACCTAATGCTAAATGAATTTAGGTCTCTGCACACAAAGTAACTACACTTCAGCAGACTAAAGTAGCATGCAGTTATGATTATGATAAACTTTGAGCAATCACGAAGAGCAAGACATGAAGAATAAAACTGGACATAAGTAGATTTCCCGGTTTTCAAAAATGAAGAAAAAGTTCTATTGCATGTAACCCTGGCAAAATGTTAGCAGGGATTAGTAAACAGAAGTTCGTGAGCACTTGGAAAGGACACAGTGATTGCCAGAAGTCAGCATGAGTTTACTAAGGAAAAGACATGGCAAACTAACCTCATTCCTGTTAGGATCAGGGAAAAGAGGTAGCAGGTCTTCGGCATCCATGATTACTATTCATGTCTCTTTGACAGAGACAGGAATGGCTCAACAAAGAAGAGTGATTAATTTAAGGGCATGTCTTGAGCGAACAACAAGGAAACTTACCTGTGTTCCTGATTGGAAGACCAAGATTTCTAAACTGGGTCGGATTGCTTGAAAATTTCCTCCCCCACATGCAAGCCTCCAAACAGCCAAACCTGACATTGTAGCCAACAAAAGAAAAAAAGAAAAAAAATTCAAGATTAGGTGGGTGAGGAGAGGGACAAAAGATAATATATGGTATAGTCAGCACAAGGAAAGCTATAGGCTCCAAACACAGCTCAAGAATCTGTGGACCAACTGAGAGGGTGATATTCTGTAAAACGAAAGCTAGTAAAATCAACTTAATAAGTGACAGCGGTCATCTACAAAAGAACTTCATCCAAATCTGTTTGCAAATGTGTTTCTCAAAACTCTAAAAAGATTCCCAAACCTAAGAGGCCAAAATGTCTCAAGCATAATCAAGATTACCTGCTGATATCACTAATGGAAAGAAAGAGGTAATCCAATTGAATTTATTGTCATCTGACTGAGGAAATTATGAGTTAATGGAAGGGTGTTAAGCCACCTGGCATCAAGCGAAAGCAGAGCCAAAGAACAAGAATTTGGCTGGGTTTATCCAACATGATCCAAAATACAGTGATGGCTCTGATGGCAATTTTTGGTTAATATTTTGATGAGCCTCCCTCTAGTCTTTTTGTAAAGCATACTGAAGGAATTACATACATTTATCTTTTAGCCTAGCATAATAACATTTCCCCATATTATTAAACACTGCTCAGAAACAGAATCTTAACGGCATCACAATATTCCTTAATATGGAGATAATATAATTTACTTAACTACTGCCTTATTTCTTAGTTTAAAATTTTTTTTCATGATTTTCAATATTTTGCAAAACTGAAAAATCTTCGTTCTGCTTTGAATTATTTTCTCAAGACAGATTCTGGAAATAGAATGACAGGGCCAAAGAATATTAACATTTAAAAGCTCTTGACACATATTCCTAAATTGCTTTCCTCTGCTCTCTCATCAATATTAGTCTTCAAAACAATTAAATCTTTAATAGTTTAGAAGGTGAAATTACACCTCATTTTAATTCACATTTCTTAATGAAGCTGAACGTTTTCCCATATGTTTATTTGCCATTTGATTTCCCTCTTTTGTGAATTGTGTGTTCATGCCTTCTGTCCCATTAGTTTTAGTAATTTTTCTTATGATTTTGAAAGAGCTCTATTTGGTAAAGAAATTAAGCTTTTCTTTGTCATATATTGCCAATTTTTTTTTACCAGTTTTTAATTTCCTTTTAATATTATTTCTTAATGTTTTACATCTCTGAATAATCAAAATATTTTTCTTTCGCTCTGGTATTTCTTCTATCACTTTTTAATTTAAAAGCCTTCTTCACACTTAGATTTAAAATATTCTATTTGAATCGAGATTTCATTATGGTTTTATTAATAACGCTTAACACAGGATATAGTTTGAAGTATGACCTGAAATATGGATGGATAATTAAGAGGGAACTCGAAACCTGGAGCTTCTGGCTGAAGAGCGAAGGGTTCATACCCCACATGGGACACCCAACTATGAAGACCTGCACCTGGAGACTAGACCCCAAAACCTCTAGCTTTGAAGACCAACATGGCCCACACCCACGAGAACCCGCGAGGCTGGGACAAAATGAGAAACAACTCTGAACAGGGCTGGCGCTTTAACTCACCCACTCACTCCAGGGCCTTCCGCTGACGCAGTCCCTTGAAAAGTGCCTAGACTTTCTGTGAAAGAAAGTCATTTGCTAATTTTAAAGCAGTGGTCTGAAGGGCAGCAGCCAGCTGGGCTGCTCTCCGGGGCCGGAGGCTGGTGGGCGCCATCTTCCCGCCCTCCAGTAGCGCTGCTCCAGAGCCTGCAGGCACCATCTTTTTTTTTTTTTCTTTTCTCAGAGGGTAACATCTTTGAGCTCTCTTTTGCGCATAGTGTGCCAATATCTCCCGGAAGGGAGCTTCTACACATGTCTTCTGGGTGGCCCAGTTCGTACATCTCCTGACCCCGTCTTTGCAACCGCTGCCCAGGAGACGCCCCTTGAACTCCGGGCTCTGGTGGGCAGGAGTCCTGCACTCCTGGCTCCCACAGAACTGGAAGCACGGGAGATGGATCTTGGCAGCCGCCCCTCGCCCTCAGGGCACAGCCAGACAGCAACTGAAACACATCCCCATCTTTCAGAGAAAGAGGCCTATTTGTCTGTCCTGGGGCCTCGGCCGGAGAGGCCACTGAGCTCTGGCGTCGGTGCGGAGGCTTCCGAGGAGCGCGCTCTCAGGGTTCTAGGAGCCGCCATCTTTGCTCTCGCGCTGCGCGCCCAGAGCCCGCGATAACTCGCACGCGGGAGCCTTGATGCTCTTCTGAGGCCCGATTCTTACCCCTGTGCACAGGCGTCAGCTCCTGATGGCTTGGCTCTGAGGTCTTCTGCATGTTGTTGACTGAAAAAAAATGCACAACCTAAAAGTTGAGAATTTTGTTTCATTTGGCGGACTTTCTGAAGACTTAGCCTGGGAGGCAGCCTCGCAGGTTGCTCTCACCCACTGCTCTGAAGAGGTAAGGGAGGAGCTGGGATATATTGGGGTTTTTGCAACAAAGACCAGGTAGTCTGAACATCGAAAGATTACTGTTAATTAAAGAAAACCAGATATCTCAGATTAATGATTTTAGTGCTTTTTCTCTATGGGAAGATACAAGAATATGGGAAGATACAAGATGGGAAGATGAAAGAGTCTGGGTTCATTGAAATCATTCCTTTGATGTGCACCTTAACTATCTAGGGCAAGTACCCTGGTCTTTCCCATCCTGAGGCCCTCAGGGTGCACTACTGGAGGCGACTGCAGTGGCTGAGGGCTTGGTGGCAGGCAGCCTGTTGGTCTCCATCCTGAGTCCCCTCAGGGCTCACCATCCGGTGGCTGCAGTGGCTCAGGGCTTAGTGGCCGCAGCATCCTTTGTTTGCTGACTTGGCAAGTGGCATTCTTTGTCCACAGTGGGTCTCACAGCACTGGGCATATGTGCACTCTTTAAAAGCTCTTGCCTGAGGCTCAGGCTTTCTGTCAGCCCAAATCCAGGTGTGGACTGAAATCCTCCCCTTTGGGACACTGCCAGGTCTCGGCACAGCCTCAACGCCTGGGAGCCATTAAAAATAAAATTGGCAGCTGGGACAGTCACAAAGGTTTGAGAGACACCCAAGAGCTACAAGGGCAGGATTGAATGGTAAGGTTCATCCACGTGACGAACCACCTCTCCTTTAAGACTGCGAGAGGTGGCTGTTTCATCTAATGCACAGAAACCGACACAAAGCGGCAAGCAAAATGAGGAAACAGAAGACTATGTTCCAAATGAAAGAGCAAAATAAAAACCTGGGGAGGGGGGGGGGGGGGGGAGGAAAATGTTAATGAAACAGAGATAAGTAATTTACCTGATAAAAAGTTCTAAACTAATTTACATTCTCAGATGAGAAGACAGAGACTGTGTCAAATTCAAGTGAAGATTCACTGTCTTCCATAGCATTGATGGCTTTATTCAAAAGATCAAAGGTATGTTTTCAAAACTTAAAAAAAAATGGTTCTGAAGAACCTAGGGGCAGGACAGGAATAAAGACGCAGACGTAGAGAATGGACTTGAGGACACGGCTGGGGGTGGGGAGGGTAAGCTGGGATGAAGGGGAAGAGCAGCATTGACATATATACACTACCAAATGTAAAATAGATGGCTAGTGGGAAGCAGCCGCATGGCACAGGGAGATCAGCTCAGTGCTTTGTGACCACCTAGAGGGGTGGGATAGGGAGGGTGGGAGGGAGGCTCAAGAGGGAGGGGATATGGGGATATATATACATACAGCTGATTCACTTTGTTATACAGCAGAAACTAACACAACATTGTAAAGCAATTATACTCCAATAAAGATGTTTTTTAAAAAAAGGATCTGAATTCGTTTTTTCCACTTTCTTGTATTGCTAATTAGGTGTGTGGAACTAAAATTTACTGAATAAATCTTCCCTACTGTTAAGTCATATGGACCCTGCTCAGGCCCTACCCTGGCAGAGGCTCTGTGCCTCGGTGGCGGAGTGTTCTTTTTTCATTCGGGTTCAAGCAGGCAAATAAAGAAACTGAAGCTGAGATTGACACAGCACAAGCTTTATTCAGTGGCCAAAGAATGGAGAAGCGGGAACTAACTTCACAGATCAACTTCTCGCCCACCTGGCGTGAGGGATTTAATTTTAAAGAGTGAGGACAAAGTGGGGAGGAATGAGGCTAATGCTGGGGAGGCATACGCATTAGTCTACCGGGGAAGGGGCAGGGCTTTTTTCGAGGGAGTGGCGGGCGCTCCTCTTTTTATTCTTTTTGATCCTTAACATCTGGTCATGGCTGCAGGTAGGTGTGTCCTTTAATACGCTAATGTAGTAAAATCAACGTATAATGAGACTCGAGGTCTGCTGGAGGTCAGATTCCTCGCCATCTTGGTCCCAGATGATTCCATCTGGGTTTTTGTTTGTTTGTAGCTTCCTGTCTTAACTCTGGACCCCTTACCATAAAGATTTATGTTAACTCTTGCTAAAGGTGGAGGTTGGAGGGTTTTGAGCAAAGACCTGGAGCAGCTCTGACAACACTACCTTTCTTATTTATGATGCTTCCTTTATATTAAATTATTTTATGCAACAAAGTCTATTTGGGGCTAGCTACTCTTTTCCATCAAGCTATCAACCTATTTAATACCAGTATTACAGTTTTAATTATTATAGCATTTTAATAAAATATACGTATGGCTATAATCTCTCCACTTTCAAAAATTTTGTCTATTTTCTTCAGTTTGTTCCTTTAATTAACCTTTGAAATAACTTCTTCAGGTTCAAAAAAATCCCAATGAAATTTTAACCGTAATCTGTTTCATAAAGGGTCATCACTGAAACACCAGTATTCCATGACTAATACATAGAAATATAGCAATAATACTCAGTGCTCTTCCTGAAACCGTCAAATAACCGTGGTTTTGAGCTTTTGCTGGATAAAAACTTTTGATTATGAATTAGTTTCATAAATGCCTTGATGTTGTTAAAATGGTGCCCTAAAAAGTAGATATAAGTGTTCTTTCTAAAACCGTATCTTGCCTATTAAAATAAACACATAAACATTCTAGCATCAAAATATTGTCTTTTTAGGGGCTTCCCTGGTGGCGCAGTGGTTGGGAGTCCGCCTGCCAGTGCGGGGGACGCGGGTTCGTGCCCCGGTCCGGGAGGGTCCCGCATGTCGCAGAGCGGCTGGGCCTGTGGGCCATGGCCGCTGGGCCTGCGCGTCCGGAGCCTGTACTCCGCAACGGGAGAGGCCGCAGCGGTGAAAGGCCCGCGTACCGCAAAAAAAAAAAAAAAAAAAAAAAATTTTTTTTTTAAAAAAGAAAAAAGGTTTTGATTTATTCCAAAAAAAAAAAAAAAAAAAAAAAAAAATTGTCTTTTTACAAAGTAACAAAGGATTGCATATATTGTGTTTTTTAACTGAAAAGCTGAGAATCAGAACCTAGATCAGTGTTGATCCCACCAATATTCTGAATCCTCATAAGTATTGACTAAAGCGGTTACCTATACTGTGTCAGTTTCTTGAGTAGAAGAACCAAAAGATTGAAAGGAATATTGAATGTCAACTCATGGTTTACAACTATTGTTGAAGCCCCTTGACAATATCCCTACCAAGTAGTATTCAAATTATGCTTAAATATTTTCAATAATAGGGAGCTCACTACCGCCTGAGGTAGTCAGTTTCACCTTTAGAAAGCTCTGATTTTTCAGGAGTTATTACATAGAATGACATTAATCTCCCTGTAACATCCCAGGGGCAGAAGTCTTAATCTCTATGCTACCTGAAAATCCATATATTTAAAAACCGTTATCATATAACCCTTGAATCTTTTCTTCTCCAGGCTAAGCATATTCAGTACTCCCCCCAAATGTCTCATCAATAAAGATGCCTCTAATCTCCTTACCATCAATTTATCTGGCAATCCCAAATAGTTTCTCTAATTTGAATGTGGCAGGAGAATAGAGGGTGGGGGAGTCTTGATTTTCAGAATCGCCCTTAAAATGCAGTACCAGAACTGACCACAAGAAAGCAGTTAAATTAGAGAGGCCCTTCTACTTAACTCAAAGATTCACTAAAATAAAACAGTGCAAAAAACGTTAAATTGGACTGTTTGTTGTTATGGCTGTGGAGTTGGTGACTAGAACTCAGATTCAGAAACAAGAAGCTTCAAGTGTCCCACATTCTAGAGTTACCAAAAATAAGTGTCTGACACCAAGCCTGCCTCAACCTTTGGGGAATACAACCAAATGGGCTGCGAAAGAGTTAAAAGCTCAAGCAAGAGCTGGATCTCCCTCATGAAGAAATTGTGATTGCGGGGGCCATGGTCCTCTCTGAGGAAACAATACACGGTCCCCACCAAAAAAACAGCTTGTGGAATACCTTGCACTTATACCTGGCAAAACCAACAGGGAGGAGGTCCTACGACCAATGAAGAGGCATCCTTACTAGGCAGGAAAAAAGACATTTCCCCTTCTTTCTATTCTTCTCCCTTCACCTAATACCTGAGCTTTTGTAGCCTAGAAAAGGGATACAGAGGTCTCCCTCTGTCCCTAATACAGACCACGCTACCTGTCACCCTCCCATCTGGTGCTGGAGCGTGAGGAGGAGTGAATGAGCAGACCACACCCCATTCCCACACCAGCCTTTGGAACCATAGGTGAAGCCTGCACTGGGGGAGGTTAAGAAGGGGAGATTTAGACAGAACTGAGGTTGAAGATTTTAATTGCAAAAGAAGACTGGAAAGTTATAGAATCTGCCTAGGATATCATCAAGTGATGGGGAAAGAGGTTTGGTGGAGCATAGATGAGGTCGATGATAGAACAAAACAAAACCAACCTGTATTTATACCCTAAAAGGGACGGGGCTGGGGGGGGAACAATTTCTCAATAAGCCAGTTATAAAGCCACATCTTCCTATTTTGCTTTGATATTTTGAGGGCAATATAGGAAAATACTAAGAATGATTAGGACTATTTTCAAATGGTTACAAGAAATTCATTTTCCCCTATACAATCCTTGAAATTAACTAGATTTCTATTGTGTTCCAAGATACCATTTAACCAGGCCCCAACCAAACACCTGAAGTTTGAAATGGCATCTGTAAAGTTCCTTAAGCCAACTATGCAGAGTTGCTTTGCTGCCAAAAACACTCACTTTAATTAACAAGAAGCAGAGTAGAGCAAACTCTTTTTACATATCAAACAACTTTGGGTTCTCCCAGTAGCAGTTGTTAACATATTGATAAAGAGTTCTGATTGTTTAATCTGAATACTAAATATTCCATGATTCACCAGTGCTAACTTCCATATACCATGCCATTTTACACCTTCAGGCCTTTGCCCCAGCTGTTCCCTTTGCCTAAAAAGCCTTTGCCCTGGCCTTCCGTGAGGAGCTCTCCTAGTCTTCTTTTAAGACTACTTCAAGTGAGACCTCTCTGGTATCCCTGCCTCAATCTTTCATCCTGTTCGTTCCACAGGTCCTTTCCAATGACTATTTGCTAGCACTTAACCCACTGCTGGATATCTCTCTCTCTGTTTACACAGTGAGTTCCACAAGAACAGAAGCTGTACTTTATCTCTTCTTTGTAACTCTATCATCTGGCACGATCAAAGCACAATAGTACTCAATAATTCTTTTTCTAAATAAATGAAGATATCTTCCTATTTATGCATAAAACACCTAACAAACATGCGAAGGGAGAACAACTGAATGAAGTAGCATGAGTAATTATACTATGTGATTCTGTGAATTGCTAGATCTGACCAGCTATACGGGTGTGTACTTTTTGGTTACAAATTATAGAAACTCAACTCAAACTAGCTTAAGCTAAAAAAAAAAAAAATATTCACTAATTAATTGATAAAAAGGAGGAATTATTGACTCACATACCTGGGAAGGACAGTGGTGAATCTGACTTCGGGAGAATCAGAATTCACAGACTCAAGCAATCATGTCAGGTCTCTCCATCTGCCTCTCAAATTGTTTTTCTCTGCTCGGCTTTGTTCTCTGCTCTGTAAACAGGTTTCAAGGGACATAGCAACCTGCAGATTGGAAATCCCATCCTTACAGTTTATGATCTGAGAAAAGGAGAATATTCTTCTCTCTCCCAGTGTCCTTTGTAAAATCCCAGGTCAGGACTCTGCTTGGCCTGTTTAAATCACAGGCCCATCTCTGGGTCACTGGGATGGAAAGTGGTCATAGCAAACAGGAAGTTAGGCCCTATTCTTAGTCAGACCTGGGTCCAAATCAAGAAGAATCACAAAGGTATGGTTGTTTTTTCTGAAGAGTGAGGGATCTGAGCTCCACATCAGGCACAGAAACGCTTAGATACTGCACAGGAGAGACAAGCCCCCAAAACACCTGACTTTGAAAACCACAGGGAATATGCCCAAGAAAATCACAGAACTGCAGGAAATGGAAAACCTGCTCTTAAAGGACCCACACACAAACTCAATTTATCCAAAAACCAGCAGAGAAACACCAGATTGAAAAACACATGAACCATAGGTGAAGGAGAACCACTTACTAATCTTAAAGCATCTGCCAGAGAGGCAGGAAGCAGTTGGGATGTTCCACAAGGACTGAGTCACTGAGGGGAGCCATTTTTGCAATCTCAGGCTACCTTGCTAATACAACACTGGCAGGTGCCATTTTGGAAATCTCCATCTAACCTGTTAGCACCAGCGGGCACACCCCGCCAACAGCCTTGCCCACCCCTGCACCTCAGCTAGGCCTCACAGCTGGTGGAGCAATAATCCCACCCACCAGTGCCCAGCAGCTGCCAGGGCTGGGCCCTACACGCATTCCAGGGGCCAGCTGCACCCACCAGCATACCACATCAGCAACCATGCCCTGCCAAAACAGGAGGGTGCACACAGCTCACAGAGGGGACATCCCTTGAGTGCATGGATCTGGCGGCCAGATATGATTGCACCTCTGAGCTCCACAGGACATCTCTTACATAAGACCACTCCTTCAAGACTGGGAGAGGTAGCTTATTTACCTAATACATAGAAACAAACACTGAGAATTAGGCAAAATGAGGAGACAGAGGGATATGTTCCAATTGAAAGAAAAAGACAAAATCTCTGAAAAAGAACTAAACAAAATGGTGATAAGCAATCTACCTGATAGAGTTCAAAGTACTGGTCATAAAAATGATCATCAAACTCAGAAGAAAAGTGGACAAACGCAGTGAGAACTTCAATAAAGAGACAGAAAATATAAGAAAATACGAAACAGAAATTATAACTGAACTGAAAAATACACCAGAGGGCTTCAACAGCAGATTGGATGAGGTAGAAGAATGAATAAGTGACCTGGAAGAGAAAGCAGTGGAACTCACCCAGTCAGAGTAACAAAATGGAAAATGAATTTTGAAAAGTGAAGATACTTTAAAGGACATTTGGGACAACCTGAAGCAGAATAACATTCACATTATAAGGGTGCCAGAAGAAGAAAGGGAGAAAGGGACAGAAAAATTATTTGAAAAACTGTGGCTGAAAACTTCTGTAATCTGGGGAAGGAAACAGACATCCAGTTCCAGGAAGCCCAGAGAATTCCAAATAAGATAAAGCCAAAGACACACACCAAGACACATTAGAATAAAAATGGTACAAGTTAAGGAAACAACAGCTGAGAAGCTAAACAGTTCCTAATTTCCTGAACTACAGAAACTGCGTGAAATGATAAATATTTATTGCTTTTTAAAGCCACTAAGTTTAGGAATAATTTGCTTTGTATTAACAGATAACAAATACAACTGCAAGTCATGTGCTCAGATGTCCTGGCAATGCTCAATCGCTATGAAAATTTTTACTTTTCCTCTCAGTGTCAGTACTTGTCTTTTCACGTACCTGTAACAGTTCATGGACTAGCACAGATTCACAGATCATGCTTTGAGTAGCTGTGCCCTTGACATCTTGTCATTTCCTCAAACACAGATGTTCATTGCTTCCTGGGTACATCTTGCATTCATATTTCCCAAACAAATGGATTGATTGTCACCTTCTTCTAAACCATTACATTTGATTTGGGCACCAGTCTCTGACCTAGGCAGTTATGACTGGAGTTATGAAATCACCTGACATAAAGTGTGACAAATCTATGTGGAAAGAATTTCCTCAAAGGAGGATGGATCACATAGCAGACACTTAAATTTTCATGGATTCTATGGCATTTTCTTCAAATGCCACTTAGGCTTTACTTCTTCCATGAAGTCTCCTAAATCAGTCTAACCTAAATCCATAAGCATGCGTACAGGTATAGTCAGCATTCTGCCAGGTGAGGCAAAGACAGAGTGAGCCCTAAGAGAATTTCAAATCAGCCACAGTCATCCTCCGCAAATTTCTCCACTGGCATGTTTCACTAAATAGCAAACAAGTGTCAGAAAGTTAAGGTTGCTGTGATGTAATGTTAATACAACATGGCAGCTATAATATTGCCCATGAAGAAAAATAAAAACACATAGACAGTATATTCACGGGTGATTTTGTGCCACAGTTAGGGAAATATAAGTGCTCTGTTGAAATGAACGGCTGAGGCACTTCAACTTTGAGGATGCTGCATATTTACACGGCCATAACTTTAAGAAATAATAATGGTCACTTGTGTCCCGGTGCAGGTTGCACTCATCAGATTCTTGTAGGTCACCACTCTGGCATTATAGGTTTTAAAATGTGCTGTCATGTTGCTGTGCCACATCTGTAAGGAACTGAATACAAATTGCACTGAATTTATACTTCAAGGTAGTGGTTTCCAGCTGCACATGATTTGTTTTGTCTTGTTTAAAACAGCTCTAAATCGCGTGCCAGCTATTGTAGGCTCCAGATTCTATTAATTAGGGATGGAAAACTAAAGCAGCAGCTTGTCCTCTGGAAGCCTGTGCCAGGTTGCTTCCAAAAACCTGCCTCAGGTCTCTGCCATCCCATCAGAAGCTTTCAGGTGATCGGATGGTTTTCCTAGAACAATGTTTCTCAAGGTGTGGTCCAAGGACACCTTGCTCAAAAATCACCCGGGGAGCTTATAGAAAGTGCGGTTTTCTCCACCTCACCCTGGACTCACTGAATCTGAATCTCTGGGAATGGCCCCAGAAGTCTGCATTTTAAGCGTATTCTTCAGCATGGTAAAGTTTGAGAACCACGGTCATCTGGATCCTACTCTAAAATCAATCATTTCCCCTGAAGCCAAGCAGGATTTTACTCAACCAGAAACCTCAGCCTGCCTTTCCTAATTTTCTCTCAACTTCTTTACTCAAAGTCGAGTCAACTCTCACCTGCTTTATTGTTCTCCCTACCAATTCTAGTAAAACACAGGAAAAAGGATTTTACTGACTTTCACTAGTCAGTAAAATCCAGATATAAAATATCACACCATTTTATGTATATGGCTCTATGGGAGTCAGACTGCATCCCGCTTCATTGTGAGACAGAATGCATCTCTCCTCATAAGATAAAAAGCTGCAAGAACAGGTGTGATGGGCAAATTAGTGTTACCATGGCACCATGCTCCTCTGTGGCTCCTCGTTACAGAATTAGTTGTAAACATCATTCTTGGCTAAGGTCCTCATTTGTGTAACTCTCTTGTACTGTACCAAGTGTGAATCTATGTGATCCCTCTTTGAGTAAATTTAATGTCTTGATGTCTGTCCTGACACTAGGATAAAGGAATAACCCCCTCACACCAACAGTTCATCATCTTGGCTGGTAGGCCCTCAATAAATACACGTGGAATGAATGACCAAATGAATCCCACTGCTCTGTTATCTCACCACATATATCAAAAGGCTGTTGAGAATCCACTCAAAGAACCCCACAGGCTATACCATAACCCATAACTGATCCCTATGATTTTGATGCCTTAATAAATTTCTCATCACATATATCTATATCTATCTTTCCTTTGCAAAGTGTTTCCTTATCTTCCTCTCTAGCACATCTCTTTTTTGTATTCATATTTTGCTCATTTCCACGACACTCTGAAATGCTTTTATCTCCCAAGAACTGGCAGCTACTCTTCTCAGTTTATAGATGCCCTAATATGTGTTCTTTCTGCCTCTAGGTTATGGCTGAAAGTAAATCTTCTTTAAACAATTCTGCTGCACTAAAGCCCTTGCTGATCGTGAAACCTACATCAGTAATTGTTTCTTTTGTATCGTGCCTACTGGTCAACTTTTACTTCATAGTCTTAAATGGCTTAAAGTGGAATGAATCTGGAGGTTAAACATTCTGGGAGCTGATATGTTGAGTGACTTAACTCATGTTTCAGCAAAACATTCCATCACAGAAGAAAACTTAGGACCACTTCTGTGTTTCCTGGTTTGCTTGTCACTCATTAAATACTGGCAAGTGTCATTTCTCAAATGTGGTGCCTCTCTTTCAAAGCAAGCAGGCAAGTTTTCTCTGTGAATTAACAAGGTTGTGGCTCGGGGTTGCCTGAAACAGTTCCTATTTGCACTTACTGTCCCAGTTTAATTATTCAGAGCACTCCCAAAGTGGGCAATATGGCCACTGAATGATATAGTCACCCTACTTATGACCTCAAGTTTTAGGTAGAATAAGAATACTACTCTTGCTCACTTTTTGCCCCTTTCTTCTCATTGCATCCTATCCCACCAAACTGCCCCATTTGAAACAACAGAAGAGCTAAGTAATTGCTACTTTCAAAGTAGCCCTATGCCTTGGCATCTTATCAGTGAAGCTGGGATATGGCACAAGGTAGAACAATTTGACTTACCAGTGTGAGGGGACAATGGCAACTCAAATCAGAGCCACATTCTTACAGATCTTCAGTCATCCCTTTCCTCAGTAGCCTCGTAAGGATCCATTCAAATGTACTCTTATAACTAATGCACTAACCACTACTTACTAATTACAACTCATTCATTCATTCATTCACAAATATTTATTGAGCACTACCACGTGCCAAGCTCTGTTCTCGCCACTGGAGGTGCAGAAGTTAACACAAAATTTCTGCTCTCACATAAATTACATTTCAGTGAAGGGAGAGAGACAATAAACGAGAGATAAAGATAGTGATAACTGTTATGAAGAAAATGAAATAGACAGCTATGGCAGAAAGTGTATTGTTTAGGGTACAGCTGGATTTCAGTACCAAAGAGATCAGAAATACAGATGCTCAAAGAAAATAAAAGTATGTATATATTTTATGCTCCCAGAGGTGACCTATCCAGCTCCATCTACAAGGGCTTCCAAGAACTAAGTTTCCTTTGATCTCCCTGTCCAGGCCCTAGGGTAGGTATCCGCATGAACATGGTTGGAGCACCTCCCCAGCACCATGTTTGCATTTCAGCCTGTGGGAAAGAAACAGAACATCCAGGGCAAGCAGCTTGTCATTAAGAAAGTTACCCAGGGCTTCCCTTCCCTGATGGCGCAGTGGTTGAGAGTCCGCCTGCTGATGCAGGGGACACGGTTTCGTGCCCCGGTCCGGGAAGATCCCACATGCCGCGGAGTGGCTGGGCGCGTGAGCCATGGCCACTGAGCCTGTGCAACCGGAGCCTGTGCTCCATAACGGGAGAGGCCACAAAAGTGAGAGGCCCATGTACCACAAAAAAAAAAAAAAGAAAGTTACCCACATGTGATATATTTTCATTCCTCTCACTTCCCATTAACCCAAACTTAGTCACATGGCCACAGTTAATTACAAGGCCAGCCGGGAAATGCAGTATCTATTTACTGCCTATCTAAAACCCAGGGAGTTCCATTATTTTAATAATAAGGGAATAAAAGGCACAAGTTGTTGTCTCTTTCATAATTGTCCTTTTGTACAGTGGACTAGACAAGACTGGTGAGGGCTTTTTTACATGGGAGTGTTTTAGATAAAGTAGTCAGGGAATGATGAGCCCCAAAAGACAACAGGAAGGCAGTCATGTAATAAACAGGGAGTTAAAAAAATCAGCAACCATGAGCTAAGACGACAACAGACATATGCATGTTTTAAACTAAAGTTTTAATTCACTTTTTAAAAAATTGTTATACTTTGTGATTATTTAGGATGATGTCACTAATAAAGCACATCTCTCCCCCTCTTCTCAATCCTGTTTACATTCCATACCAGGTTGCTTTTAATACATCTGACACATAGTCACAGTGGAGAATTTATATAGATGATTGTATGGTAGAAACTAATTTCTGAAAGTTTGATATTTCCATCTGTTTTTCCAATCCTCTCCAATTTCCAAATAGCAATTACCATCTTCTCCACACCCTTTGCCATCCCTTCCATAACCTAAGCTGCTGGGCAGCTCCATGGAGAGGCTAAGAGATTATGGAATGGGGAAATCTTGCTCCAAAGTAAATTGAGAGGAACTTCTAAATTTTAGACTCACTCATTAATCAGACGGATTGAATACAAAGCAAGACGTGTTTTGACACTGATTAAGAGGAAAGAAAATGCTTGCTGGAAAGGCATCTCATCCTTGCCTGATTCTGGTCACTTGCCAAGCATTTGATAAATTCAGGTCTAATTAAAACTGTAAGCAACACCACCCAAGGCAGACCTATCATCCATCTGGCCGATTGTTCAGGCTCAGACAGAAGCATCCAAAGATTCTGGGTGAGGGGGTCCAACCTGATTCAGTCGCAACAAGGTAGGAACATTGCCCTAACATCCCCAACTTCCCTCTACTGGAATGGGGGCTGTGCGTCAGGATGTGCCGTCATCTTCCAAGTCTCTTGCTCCCTGTCAGTGAAATTGTCAGCCTCCAAGTCTATGAGCCTTTATTAGTTAAGAAACAGACCTAACTCCTGACAGTGACTGCAGGAACGTGTACTTCAGGATAATGAGGCTAAGATATTGGGGATAATAATGACCATAAGTACCTTTTTCCCAGGTAACTTACATACTTGGCAAACACTAGGCTTATGAAGACACGACTTTTCTTCTCCTTTAGTGAAATTATATCTATTATTGTTTCTGAATAGTTAATGCTTGTTTCTGAAGAGTAAAGTTTTTTATTGGATTGCACCTGGGTCACATGCCTTTCCTTCTTCAAGTTCCCCAGATCATCGGTTTCATTAAATATTATCTTTTCTGTGAAGTTCCCCTCACAACAGCTCCCATGCCTTGATTGAACCAAAAATCGTTTAGCCTGCACGCTGATCACAAGCTTTTCAGAGAAAACTTTTATTTAAATGCATGGTAAACATAGCATGAGTAGATGGTATATGAAAGCTGAAAAATCCTCATTGCTACCCAGAACTTCATCTTCCGATGGTCCTTCACCTCAACCACAGGTGGAGGGGGGAATGTTCTGGTTGCCGCCTCCATGTGGACATTTTTACAAACCTCAGAGCTGCTTAACTTCCCCTGACATATTCTTAGCTATGAGTTCAACTCCTGAATTTTTTTGAAATCTGTAACTTACACATCCCTAGCCTTTCAAATCCTTGAAAATAAAGTGCACAAAGGAGAAGGATGCTGACTGAAACCCTGGTGCTTGGAAGTTTCAAGCAGCACTTTGCATTCACTAACAAGAAAACAGAAAAGTACCCACAATACCCTAGCCCCAGCAAAAAAGGCATATGAGTGTCCTTTGATCTAATAGGACCTTCCCGGCTGGAAGATGCTTTTGGAAAATAACTGAATTGCATTTTAATTCCAACCCTTCTCCATTTGAAAAATGGGGACTCTGAGGCCCCGGGGGATTCAGGACTTGCCCCAGGTCACTAGATCAGTGAAAGAAAAAGTAGTCATAAGACCAAGTATACAGGGCCCTTTTCTCGCCACCACAGAGTTGTTCGTTGTAAATAGTATATTTCTGTCTTGGCATTCTTGAGTCTATAGATCCCCAGCGTAAGTTTTTGGCATAATGTAGTACGGTGTTGTGATCTTCCTCCCAACTGTAACCCTTTTCCAGTACTAAAAACCATATAAGGAATTTGAATCTCTATCATAGTCTGCAATTAGCTTTGACAAAAATTGATGTCTTGCCAACCAGTATACTACATCACACCCACTGACTCCAACAAGAAGATGATTCTATTAAATACCTAGACTTAATATCTCAGCTAAAAATCGCCATCTGTTCACACTTAATTACCATATTCCCCAAACATATTTATTTAACAATTTTAAAGAAAAACTCTGCTTGTAGAGAGGGCTGAGGATTTGAATTTTCAGCCTTTCTGCTGAAGAGCTGTCAATTAAATTTAATATTATCTCAAAGCTGGCTCAAGTCCTACTGGAAATAGAAGCACACTTTTTCTTTTTCAGACGGTTCCAAAAACACATTCTTGCATTTATTTCTGAAGGAAAATTTTAAGAACAAATGGTGAAAAATAAATAAATAAACAGGATGCATTTCTTGCTCTTTCTTTCTTTTGCATTTCTCTCTTTTTATCTTTCTTAAATATACCTTTCTTGAAAAAAGGAATGAGACAGAAAAAAATTGAGCTGCCAGGTGGACCTTTTCATTAATTGGCTTAACATGCCAGCCAAGAAGCCAGCTACCTACCTTCACCTCCCGTCATTATGCCTGTATGCCTCTCAGAAGGACCCTTCTGGGTTCAGTCCCTGTATATAAGCAGTCCTTTATTCTGTGTCACTCCTGTAGAGATCTGATTCAAGGTCATTCAAAATCTCTTCTGAATGGTTTAAATAACCAGAGTCTCAATAGCTCTCAACTTGGCAGATGAGGCTCTAGCTTTAATTGTATTACGTACTAGGTACTTTTGCAAAGTTAAACAGACACTAAACTTAAAGAAATTTACGGCAGAAAAAGGAATGCCCTGCTCACTCAGAATAAACTTATAAAAACTGATAGTCACAACATTCATAACCAAGACTTTTTTGGTTTAACTGTTAGTCACCTCACAAGACAAAATATCCTATCCAAAAAAGCATTCTATTTTGGGAGTTATTTTCTGGAATGAAGAAGAATGAGTTGGACTGCCTCTGGCCATCTGTGTATATTTTATCACTTTTATAGCCTTTGCTGATTGGAATGTATTGTGCTATATTGGCCTCTCTTGGGGAAAAACAGGCAATTAAGAAGCTTTCCAGAGACCCACCGTTGTATAGGAATGACTTGCAAGCAGTATTTACTCACTTGTTTAAGAAATAAATACTACTGCTTACTACATACCAATTTCTATACTAATATCTGGGAATGCAACCATGGGCCAGGTAGACAACTTTGCGGTCGTCATGGAGCTTACAGTCGAGAGACAGAGACCAAAAACACTAATTTAACTGATTGCACAAATAGAAGAAAAATTGTCTGTCAAAGAAGTCTGGCCTTTTTTTAAACAATTCTCAAAAAAATGATGAATACACTGTTTCAATGTTTAAATATTGACCTATGAAAATAAAGAAATTAACATTTATTTAATTGCTACTGTAAGTCAAGGACTTTACATATATTGTTCATGTAATTTTGACAAAGATCTTTATAAGCAGATACAAAGGAAACGAGCTTAAAAGGTGGAAGTGTCCAGAACAAAAGCCAATAATCAGATCCACATTCATCGGATTCAAAATCTGTGCATTTACCCCCACACCTTCTGGCTCCCTTAACGAAGTCTTCTTTGGCACCTTAGTGGGAAAGTTCACATTGCTTCAGACTTCTCTTTCATCAGTTAGAAGTAGACATACACGTTTCTCTAGCTGATATCTTATACCTTATATCTTATCTTATACCTCTGATAAGAATAATTGTGTAAGAGTCAAAAAACAAAGTCTCAACCTTATGTAAAATCTCCAAAGAAAAGAACCTCTCCCACTTCCAATGACAACACAATCTAAGGTTTCCTAATTCCACAAGCATATTAATACTCAATAAGCTTCCACTTGCTTAGCAAGTTCTCATTGCCAGATCAAGTTCCTGTGGTAATCTGGGATTGAGATCTTATAAGAATAAAGTCCAGAATTGAAAAGTTGAATAGTTTATATATTTCAACATCCATTATTCATAAAACAATGAACTAACAACAAAAAAATCTGGCTTCCTAAGCATGTTACAGTCTGATTGCATAAGGATTGTCCTGTTCACATCCTGCAAGATAAATACAGCAAAAATTCTACGTTACATTTTGTAAGGAGAGTTTATTCTTTACCAATATTTGAGGAGATTAGCTGGAAACCGTGGCCAATCAGCAGCCCACATTCACCTACAGAATCATTTGAAAATATTTTAATTTAGAAAAAGGACACATTTTGTTTCCACATGTTCCACATAGCATCATAAGCCTACTCCAGAGCGTGCCTCCCACTGAGTAAACTAAACACTCTTGAAAAAAATTTAAATAACTACCAGAAGACTGTGAAAATATATAAATTTTTAAATTCTTAACAAAATATTGGCACATTGAGTCCAAAAATACATAAACAAATGTCAAAATACATCATGACCATGTATGGTTTATCACAGGAAAGCAATGTTAGTTTAACATTTGAAAACCAATCAAACATAATTCATCATATTAATAGAATAAAGAAGAAAATCTATATGATCAATTCAATAGATGGAGAAAAAGCATTTGACAAAATTCAACACTCATTCATGATTTAAAAAAGAAAAAGAAAAAGAAAAACTCTCAGCAAGCTAGGAATATCAGAGAATTTTCCCAAACTGATAATGGAAATCCACGCACATCCTACAGCTAACATTATACTTAATGGGGAAAGACTGCATTGTTATCACCTGAAATTAGTAACAAAGCAAGAATACCCATTTTCATTGCTTCTATTCAACATTATACTGGGGAGGGGGAGGTCCTAAGCGATTCCAGTAATTTTTAAAAAGGTAGGCAGAGAAGGTTAAAGGAAAAAGAAATAAAGATCAGTAAGGAAGAAGTAAAATTATATTGCAGATGACAGAATTGTTCATGTAGAAACTCTCAGAGAATCTACAAAATAACTATTAGAACTAATAAATAAATTTGGCAAGATACATAACTTATTTTTAAATCATTGTATTCCAATACACAAGAAGCAAACAACTCAAAAATGAAATTTTTTAAATTTCCATTTACTGTAGTACCAAAAAGAAAATCTAGTCAAAGATGTCCACACTGAAAACTACAGAACATTGCTGAGAGAAAGTAAATAAAATCTAAATAAATGGGAAGACATACCATATTCATAGATTGAAAGACTTGATATCATTGAAATAATAATTGTCCCCAAATTGATCTGAGGTAGTTTTAGTTCAATAGCAATCAAAAGTCCAGGGCAATTCCCTGGTGGTTCAGCAGTTACGTTTCACCACTTTCACTGCCATAGGCCCAGGTTCAGTCCCTGGTCAGAGAACTAAGATCCCGCAAGCCACATGGCACGACCAAAAAAAATAAAAATAAACTAAAAACAAAATGCAAAAGGAAACAGATGAAATTAAAAAAAAATTTCTAGCAGACTTTTGTAGAAATTGACAAACTGACTTTAAAATGTATATAGAAAAGCAAAGGACCTAGACTAACCAAAACCAAAGAACTTTTTTAAAAGAAAAACAAGGTTGGAAGACTTACCCTACCTGATTTCAAAAATTTCTATAAAGCTACAGTAATCAAAGTAGTTTGGTACTGGTGAAAAGATACACATATATGGACAAGAACAGAGAACCCAGAAGTAAACCCACACATAAGGTCAACTGATTTTTTACAAAGATACCAAGGCAATTCTTTGAAGAAAGACAAGTCTGTTTTAACAAATGATGCTGTATACACTATACAGAAAAAGAAAAAAAAAAAAAACACATAGACCATTACCTCATATCCTACATAAAAATTAACTCAAAATGAATCATAGACCCAAATTTGAAACACAAAACTCTAAAAATTTTCTACTAGAAGCATAGGATAATTGCAGTCTTGGAGTAGGCAAACGTGAGCCTGAATAGCTAGTTGATGGGGCTAGGAACCAGTCATCAATCATACCTTGTTCAAAATCCTTGATTTCTGGGTGAGTTTTCATGAGGATTTTATAGTAGAAAGAGTATAACCAAGGTTCCACATTCTCTCTCTTTCTGCCCACCTCCCCTTCTTGTTTTTATAGTTGTTTCAAAGTCCTTTTATGACATTTCTGGTCTAAAATACTGGATGTAGATGTTTGCCCAGGAAATCTGTTAACTCTTTCTTTTTATAGATGGATTAAACTTTTCTATACCTTGTCCTACAACAATGTTAGTGATCTCTTCCAATTTGGAATTCCCTCCATCTGGTATATAGTTGGAACTCCATAAATGTTAATATCTTTATCTTCCTAGTTCAGGATTTAGTCTATCAATATAGTGCTAAAGTACACACAACACAGAAATCACATGGGACTATCGGGTTCAGAGATAGATTCTATAGTAGACTCATCAGGCTTGCACGGAAATACAAGTGTAGCAGATGCATCATTTTAATACTATAGCTGCTTCTGAGCCTAACTTGCTAGTAGCACTCTATTTTTATCATTCCAAAGTAGACTAGATGTTCACTTCATTGACTGTAAAGAGACAGGGGCCTAAATAAATGGCTGCCTACTTTTTTTTGTTTTTCAGTACGAAGGCCTCTCCCATTGCAGAGCACAGGCTCCGGACGCGCAGGCTCAGCGGCCATGGCTCACGGGCCTAGCCGCTCCGCGGCATGTGGGATCTTCCCGGACCAGAGCACGAACCCGTGTCCCCTGCATCGGCAGGCGGACTCTCAACCACTGCGCCACCAGGGAAGCCTGCTGCCTACTTTTATATGCCAGTCACTGTATTAGAAGCTTCCTTTATCATTTCTATAAATCCTCATAATAAACCACTTCTGTTTTATATATAAGATAACTGAGGCTTGACTTGTTTAAGGTTGTAGATGGAGTGTGGAATAATGAAGCCAGGAATCCAATCCACACAAGATTTTGGCTAGGCAACCTATGTTGTGTACATTATATCACTTCTCAATGTTTGTGGGCTTAGAAGGGTCACTTTATAATCTATCTTTCAAATGGAGATACTTCTAAGAATGAATGTGGCAGAGGGAATTTTAATATTATTCCAGGATGAAAGGCATAAACTAGAACTCTGCTAGGCAAACTGAAGTGAGTGGTTACGCTAATCTGAATTATCAACTGTTCAAGCAATATTTCAAAGCAAAGAGATATCAAGCAAGGAGGTGAAAAGGAAGTCTGTTGTATGCTGAATGCTAGCCAAATAGACTCTCTGCAAAGGAAGATGTGACCCTGATTTTAGGGAAAAGATGTGGGGACATGACCTAGTTCCTTGCTACTCACTGTGTGATCTGCAGACTAGCAGCACCTCAGCCCTATTGAATCAGAATCTGGCTTTTAACAAGATGTCCTGCTGCTTCACATACACATTAAAGTTTGAGAACTTGCTTACCGTCTGAGTAACTTGGTAAGCTTAAAAACAAAAATTCAAGAGCCCATCACCCCAAGATCCTGATTCAGTGGAATTTGGGGTGGACCCAGGAATCTACATTTTAAAAGAGTTCTCCATGAAAGCTTTGAGAACAGGCGGGTTTGGGGCTCACAAATCTAGAGCATCCAGTGTAAAGGGCACCCAAGTTTTCATCAGAAATCATACAAAGTTAAAACAAAAGCAGCTTGAGATACTCTGAGATTCACTAGATTTAGTTTTTTATCAAGAAATTAATCTATTTTCAGCCAAAAAAATCCTTTGAGAGCTAGATTCCATAATAGGAAAGCATGTTAGCTGAGGAATTTTCAGTGAAATGAAGCAAAGCCTAATATTCCCAAAGAAGGCCTTCCAGCTCCTGGAGCAAACCCACATAGCTGTAAGTGTACCCAGACACAGACACAAACATAAAATGAGACTAAGAAGATAACCAAATGTTGCTTCCCAATACATTCACAGCACTGTGGCCATAATTACTTGGTCTTTGTGAGAACATCTGTCCCCCCAGTCTCATCCCCAGGCCCAGAGTTGTGTGCACAGTCTGTTCCTGTGTCATTTCTCAGGGTACTGTCCCATAACAGAAGTGAAGCCTGAATGATTACAGACACTTTGCTGTGTTATACCTACACTTCCACCTACATTTCTTCTTGGCAATAAATTTATTAAGTGTCTAATGAGTCTTTAGTGAAGCAAAATTCAGGCATTAAGGTTCAGTGACTAGATTGAATCTAAAAACCCAGATCTTATTCTGTGATGAAAAGATATAGCATCAAATTCACAAATGATGTAGTCCAGAGTCAAGACAAAAAGTCAAGGTCATGAACAAGGTCATTTCACATTCAAACTCTGAAATAAGAACAGTCTAGAGAGGGACTTCCCTGGTGGTCCAGTGGTTAAGACTATGTGCTTCCACTGCAGAGGGCACAGGTTCGATCCCTGGCTGGGGAACTAAGATCTCGCATGCCCCAAGGCGTGTCCCTCCCCACTACAAAATAGAACAGTAGAACAGTCCAGAGAAGTAAAATCAGACAGAAGGCAAGAAGAGAGCACTCATGACTTGGCCTTCTGAACCAGGTCCAGCAATAGGTTCCTACAGATCCTTTTTTTTTTTTTTTAAACATCTTTATTGGAGTATAATTGCTTTCCAATGGTGTGTTAGTTTCTGCTTTATAACAAAGTGAATCAGCTATACATATACATATATCCCCATGTCTCCTCCCTCTTGCGTCTCCCTCCACCCACCCTATCCCACCCCTCTAGGTGGTCACAAATCACCAAGCTGATCTCCCTCCTACAGCTCCTTTTGAAGAAAAACTGGAAATTGTAAATGTCTCCAGTGTAGAGATTCCATTCTTTATATTCTCTGCCCTTTGACATAACATATCATTACTTCTACTGCTTACTTTTTCAACACTTTTTAGTGAAAGAAAAGGACAATAAACATCTGAGTAATCATGGTCTAGATTCCACAATTATTAACTTTTTACCCTATTTGTCCTATTATTTAAATTTCTGTTAAAATTTCCAAGTGAGTTGCAGACATCACGACACTTCACTACTAAATATGTTAGCTCATTTCTCTTGAGAATTAGCTGTCATACATAACCACAATATTACTAAAACACTGAAGAAAACTGGCAAAAATAATTCCCTAATATCACGTCCTTATTGAATTTTGCCCAATTGTCCCCAAAATGTCTCTGCTCCAACATTTTATTTTGACATTTGTCAAAGAGCAAAGTTGAAAGAATTTTACAATGTACCCATATACCCACCACACAGATGGTGCCATTAATTTTTTACTATACTTGTTTTGCTACATCTTTACATTTATCCATCAATCCATGTTATTTTTTGACATATTTCAAGGTAAAGTGCATCAGCAGTTTACCCCTAAATATTCTGTATGCAAATTATTAGGTGGAGCCTAATACTTGTTTATAATTTTTTCTTTTGATGGAAAATTTACATACAGTGAAATGCACAAATATTAAATTATATTTGCTGAGTTTCAACAAATACATACATCTACGTAACCCACATCCATACCAAGAAATAGAACATTACCAGGAGTTTCTTTCATGATCCTTCCTAGTCACTCCCCTCCCCCACACTCCACTCTCGAAGGCAAGCACTGTTCTGATGTTTTTCACCATAGATTCTTTTTAACCCATTCTAGAACTTCATATAAATAGAATTATACAGTTTGTACTCTTTGGTGTTAGCTTCTGCCACTCAGAATGATGCTTTTGAGAATCATCCATGTTGTTGCATGAATCAGTCATTCATTTCTTTTATTGCTGAGAAATATTCCACCTGGATTGTTTCTAGGCTTTGGCTATTACAGATATAACTTCTATGAAAATTCTTGTACAAATGCTTTTCGTGAACGTGTGTTTTCATTTCTCTTGTATAAATACCTAGAAGAGGAATTGCTGGGCCTACAGTAGGTATATGTTTAGTTTTATAAGAAACTTCCAGACTTTTTTTCCAGAGTGAATATACCATTTTACACTCCCACCAACAGTGTATAAGATTTCCAGTTGCTGTGTTTTCCTTTTTTCATTTCTGCTGTTATCTTTTTAAATTCCATCCTTCTACTTATTCTGGATTTACTTCATTCTTCTTCTTCTGTACCTTTTAAAGTAGAGTCTTAATTACTGATTTTGACCTTTCTATTCTAATATAACAATTTCAAACTACGAATTTCCTCATAAGCATTGCTTTAGCTGCTTTCTTCACATTTTGATAGGTTGTACTTCTGTTTGTTTTTAGTTTAAAATATTTTCTAATTTCTTTTGTGATTTATTTCACTCATAAATTATCTGGAAGTGTTTTAATTTCCAAAATGTTGGGGACCTCCTAGATATCTTATTATTATTGATTTATAATTTAATGACATTATGATCAGAGAACATAGTCTGCATAATTTCAGTCTTTTTTGAATTATTGAGGTTTATTTTATGGCTCAAAATATGGTCAGTGTATCTTGATGAGCGTACCATGTACACTTGAATGTTTTTTCTTCAGTATTGGAGTATAATGTCTTATAAAAATCAATTAGGTCAAGATGGTTGATAGTCCTGTTTAGATTCCCTATATTTGCTGGTATTTTTTGGCCTTATTTTCCTATTAATTGCTGAGAGATGAGTCTTTAGTCTCCAACTATGACTTTAGAATCATGTTTCCCCTTTCTTCTGTCAATTTTTATCTCATATATTTTGAAGCTCCAAAATGCATTTTACAACTTTTCTTTTCCAAAATGGATATAATCAAGTATCCTTACCAAAGTGTTTAACCAGGGCTTCCCTGGTGGCGCAGTGGTTGGGAGTCCGCCTGCCAATGCAGGGGACACGGGTTCGTGCCCCGGTCCCGGAGGATCCTACACGCCGCAGAGCGGCTGGGCCCGTGAGCCATGGCCACTGAGCCTGCGCATCCGGAGCCTGTGCTCCGCAATGGGAGAGGCCACAGCAGTGAGAGGCCCGCGTACCGCAAAAAAAAAAAAAAAAAAAAAGTTTAACCAGAATCTTATCAAGTCTTTAGGCCCATTTAATTTCCTGAAGAGGAAAAAGTTAAATAATATTATGAGGAAATAATCAGGCACATCCAGAATAAGGGACAGTCTACACAAGATAACTGGCAAGTTCTCTTCAAAATGTTAACACTAATGTCATAAAAAGGGAGAGATTAGGAGTACTGTCCTAATAAGACTTAGGAGATATATCAAGTACATGCAATGCTTTCTTTTAAACAGCTGATCATTTTTGCATAAACAACCAAGACTTGAGAGACATAGTGTTACAAACGTTCCAGTTTGAATATCAGAGAGGAAATATAGCCAGGTTACATAATAGTGAGTGCACAAAGATGACAAGGCTGATTGAAGGCAAGAAGATCAACCCAATCCCAGGAAGAATCCTTCAGCAGTTTTCCTGCTAAATCTACAGCATCAGGGTGTAGTGGAACTTTGTGTGATGGTGATAGAGGTAAAGAAAAGGAATTCTCACTACCCATTCATGCCATAATTCTGTTTCTGTCGGAAACCACCAACCACCATATAGGAAAGCAAAGTTGTTCACATAAGGTGCTCCCAACTTGGTCTTTGTCGTATATACCATGCTGTGCCGCTCAGATCCCCACTTCAAGAATGAAGGATTGGGTTCCCCACTGCTGAGAAGATTGTCAGATGACAGCTCTCTGCAAAGAGCCCTCCCTGGAAATTGCCTCAACAGAAAAGAGTCATGTCACCCAAAGTCACTACCCCTTCATAGGTCAGGCTGTATTCAGTGCCTGGTCAGCCTAGACAAAGTGTCTGCTCCCTCACTCCAACTTGGTACAACTCTAAAGAACCACGCCAGCCTCAGAGCTTCCCATGGGGTTGGTTGAGCCCTATTAGTTGGAACCACAGCCAATCCCTCCCTAGTACCCCTCCTGTGTGTTGATCTCCTTCTCAGAGTCGGTTTCCTGGAGAATCCAACCTGCAGTAAGGTTACACGGCCAGTTACCGTTAAAGAGCTCACAACACTTTCATTGATATTTCTATAGAAACAGAATTTACTCAGAATTTTCAGAAGGAGAAGTCAAGGCACAAAATTTCCGTGATTTTCTTGAGATTACCAGAGGTGCCAATACTGTGTGAAGCCAGTGTGCCACGGCATGCTCAAAAGTCACATAAGAATGCTGCCAAGTTTTCTTCTCTGTATAAAATTTATTTTTGCTACAATAGAGTAAAACTCACCGTTCTAGCTATGTGTGCCAGATGGAATGTTAAGATTCGTGGGTTTGCAGAGTGGGGTACAGAGCAGGGAGTAACACGTTTAGAACAAGTGTTAAGAAGCAGAGTATTCAAAGAAAGATCGTGTGTTTATTGGAAATGTGATATACTCTCCTCATGAGTATACACAAGAATATAGGCAGGACAGTAAATCTACTGAAACAGCAACATCACGCGGAAGGGTGACAGTGACTATTGCAATAACTGTGGGATGACTTTAGAGATGCTAGGAAAAATGGTTATACAGTAGGAGTAGTTACAGGGATGTTTCTGCTGTCCAGTTTAATATTTGGAGATTTGCCATCAAAATCTCCAGCTTTCAAACATCAGCACTGAATCCAAAAATGTTGAGACCCCTGAGCTGGGGATTAGAACCCAGGAAATAAGCATACCTCTCCCCCCAACCCGCACTGGCCCCACGAGTTCTGTCTGCACCCAGAAGTTAAAATAGAAAAATAGATATAGTTTTTATTATCCCAAATTGAGAAGCTTGTGCTGTTTCCTAATAAAATTAAGCATACTGGCATTCAAAGCCTGTTACATAAGGACTGCTAATCAGAAGAGAATGTAAAGGATAGAGGAGGTATTTACTTAAGAAGCAAAACCAGCATTTTGATGTCCCTGGATCTGTTCAGCATAAAGATGTGGCCCCATAGAGTGAATACAAACATGGCACTTCATTTTGACAATGTCTAAACTGCCTTTCTATTTTCTTTTCTCTTAAAGTTCATTGGCACATTTCCTCCAGCGGAGCCTATCAGCTCAGCACACAAAGCCTTCTTTGTACTCCTGAAACAGAGGTATTGATAAGCCCAAAGAAATCAGATGAGACAGGTTTCTGGTTCTTTCTGGCATCAGCGAGGTCCAGTTTTCAAAAGGTCTGTGGCTAAGGCTCCAGAGTCACATGTGAACTACTGTATTCTATGACTTATTGGCAAATCTGCAACTGTTTCACACAAACTAAAGCCAAAAGTCTGCTCTCCACCATCAAGACTGGTTGCGGTAATGACCGTAAATTCATCACGTAGCCACACAACTCTTTATTTCATACAAGCGAGTGAAAAGTCACAGAATTCACTTATGGGTCTTGCTATTTAAAACAAAAGAAATATTTTAACTATGAAGCCAAAAGTTGAGGAGAGTTTTAAATCTCGGCAACTTCTTATCTGCAATACCTCCTGATTATTCTTCTCCCAACAGGCTGGTCATTTTCGTTAATGTAGCTGGCAGCTCCGACTTCGCCTGCAGGGGAATGTAACCCAGAGCTGCCAACCAGAACTTGAAATTCTCTGGTTTTTGTCACTTGCAGTTAGCATCGCAGCCTTTTCTAAATTTAGGATAGTGAATCATACGAAACAGTGACCTGACTGCAAAGCTTCATCAAGTTTGTGCAGGGGTGCTATCGACAACACGTTGTATTGTAAAGGTCAACAAGGTGAACATTACAGAGCCTCCTACTGGTTCAACACTAACAAAAGAAAATGACATTGTGAACTAGGCTTGCTTCACTGGACAGAATACAGATGTGCTCCCTTGCATTTTTTAGCTTCCTTTTCTAATGCTTCCAGTATAGTTTATGGATTTGTAGCATATGCATATGTCAGCTTGTGGCTCTAAAGGATTAATTTCACTTTATCCAATATGTTGCTAAACCTTTCAGGGAATTCGTGGTCTAGTGTGATGGGCTGACATAGCTCAAATTTAACTCAGATTCTGTTTTTCATACTGTCACAATTTATGTGCAGCATTGTTTGTGGGAATTCAGATAAGGTTATTTAATGAAAGAAAAATGACAAGTAAGACATTCTTTAGCCATCCCTGATTTTAGCCAATTCCTCACCCTTTACATCCAACAGATTATCAAGATCTAAAGACCCTAGTTCAGTCCAGAAGCCGGCATCTCCCCTCTCCCCGTTGCTGGTACCTGAGTTCAGATCTCTCTAGTTTTCCTCAGGGCCCTCACAGTGACCTCTTACCTGGTCTCCCTTTTGCCAGTCTCTGCTCTGAAACCAGGATTCATTCTGATCTGATCATGTCACTCCCTTCCTAGAATAGAAAAAAAAAAATGTGGCTTTATGAGAGTGCAAAGAAGTTCTGGCTTCATAACCTCATTTGAATGAATGAATTCATCAAAGTCTGCAATCTTATCCTCATATCCATAAGCTCAGAAACTCGTGCAGTATCTCAGCGATGGACCCACATTAACTAATCCTGCAAGATTCATGTAAGAACCAAAATTGTCAGCATATTAATTTTCATTGAAATGTAGCTGCTAGGCAAGCCCTAATCTTCATCTTGGCCTGAGCTGCATGGGCCTCCCCCAGAAGCAGAGTTACATGAAAAGCCATATTATAATAAGGTTATTATAATACGGAGTCCCTGGAGGCCCCTCGGGAGAGTGAGTTGTTTGGCCATTTGGGACCTTAAGAGCATGACGGTTCTGGCTGTGACCACGTCACCGCAAGTACGTGCACCGCACACAGGGAGCTCTCTCCCATGACTCCGCTTTCCTGGGCTTCTATCTTCCACAATCCAGGCTAAGCAGCCATTTCCTGTCAGCACAAACAGAGGATTAAGTTTCCACATTTTGCATAGAATTCATGCACTTCCCGGAGATTGCTTCTGCCTTGGAATTCTAGGAGAGATTCTGGAAATCTTCAATAATAAACTCACGGATGGGCCCAACTGATTAGTGCTTCACTCTCTCAATAACCAAACACATTCCATCTATGTCTTCTCAGCTTTATTTCCAGCTTCTTTGGGGTCTCTTCCTGTCTCCCTTTAAAATCTGGCCCCAAACTGCCTCATCTCCAGCTACTCCCACATATCTGTTCTCTCCAGACACACCAAACTCTTCACTCTTCTCCTTTCATGCTGGAGCAGTAGGTTCCTTAGACTGCAAGCCCCAGAAACTGTTTCTGGTTAAATTAAGGGGCAAAGGGATTTACTAGGATATATGGGGTAGCTTAGAGCATCAAGAAAAACCAGTTTGCAGAAAGGATAGAGACTGGGGTAGAGCTGAGGACCTAGATGGCGAGAACAGCTCTCTTCAGGGAGACCCCATGAGAAAGAATCAGCTCCAGCCACTTCCTATCCTGCCCAAGTCTCAGAGGCCCACATCCCACACTTCAGCTTGGGGAGGGCAGGGCACCTTTACTGGCAGACCTCCAAGACAGTTTAGAAAGAGATGAATAATTCTCAAAGGAAAGGCGGGTCCCAGAACTAAATACCACAGTGAGCGATGTGGGGAGCAAGGTTAATTGAGAGTGGATAAACTGGGAGACCGAAGTGTGGAGCTGGACCAGGGAGCATAAATGCAGAGGCAATTTGAAAGTTAAAGGAGGAAATGTCCAGGGAGGCAACACACTGTATAGAAAGAAAAAGGGAGAAATGGGGAGAGAGGGAAAGGAAGGAGCATTTTAGTCTATGTAAATGGTTCATGGACATCTTACATGTGATAAGAAAAGTGTGAGAATGCATAATGTGTATATACTTAATAATTAAAAACTTGGAGATTGAGTGAATTTAAAAGAATAGACGTTTACACGAATTCAAGGAATTAATTTTTGCAGCTGTATTTAAAGTCCCAGCTCTTCAAAAAGACCTTCACAATACAAAATTCTGGCCTGGATAGTTCTCCCACTCTAGCTCTCCGTGCTTCGATACTGCTCATTTTTTATTCCTTCAAACGCCAGCTCCCTCCTATCTCAGAGCCTATGCGTATGCGGTTCCCTCTTCTAAGGTCTTCTTCTTCTGCTGTGTTAGCCAGTGTTCTCCAGAGAACAGAATCAATAGGAGATATACCTCTATCTGTTTATCTACCTACCTATCTATCTACCTACCTATCTATCTATCTATCTGGACAGATTTATTTTAAGGAATTGGCTTACTTGATTATGGGGGCTGGGAAGCCCAAAATTCTAGGGCAGCCAGCAGGCTGGAAACTCCAGCAAGAGCTGGTGTTGCAGTCTTTGTCCAAAGGCTGGAAACTCGGGCAGAATTTCTATGTTGCAGTCTGAAGGCAGAATTTCAATCCGTTTCTCTTTGGGAGACCTCAGTCTTTGTTTTTAAGACCTTCAATTGATTGGATGAGGCCCATCCATGTTATGGAAGGTAATCTGCTTGAATCAAAGTCTACTAATTTAAAAGTTAACCACATCTAGGGCTTCCCTGGTGGCGCAGTGGTTGAGTGTCCGCCTGCCGATGCAGGGGACACGGGTTTGTGCCCCGGTCCGGGAAGATCCCACATGCCGCGGAGCGGCTGGGCCCGTGAGCCATGGCCGCTGAGCCTGAGAGTCCGGAGCCTGTGCTCGGCAACGGGAGAGCTCACAACAGTAAGAGGCCCGCGTACCGCAAAAAAAAAAAAAAAAAAAAGTTAACCACATCTAAAAATAACCTTCATGGTATCATCTAGACTGGCGTTTGACCAAATACCTGGGCACCATTAGCCTAGCCAAGCTGACACATAAATGTTAACTATCACATTTCCTCTTCCTGTCCCCCTATGCACCCACACCTCCACCAGCCTTGATTAACACCACCTCCTTCACGTCTCAGCTCAAGGCTCAGTTCCCCGAGGAAGAATTCCTCAACCCTGTCTTACATGGACACTCTTAGAGCACTCTGGACCTTTCCTTCTTAGCACCTCCCACAGCCAGGGGTTAATATGTGTGTGCTTGGTGGGGGTGGGGGGGTAGGTATAAAACTGTGTAACTGTTTACTACTATCTGTCTGTCCACTGAAATGTAAGCCCCATGAGGTTAGACTGTTTTTCTTATCACCCTTCCCCTAGCACCAGGCCCAGTGACTCCACATCATAGTCACTCCATACATTTTTATTGAATGAATTAATGAAGGTATTCAGAAAAATGGTACTGTTTGTGATCACAGCACATTTGTTGACTTTCAAAGGTTAAAACAGCCATAGACATCAGCAGAAACCTTTGCTTGCTCCCTAACTTTATTCCAACTTCCTACAAGGAGCATCACATAAAATGTTTTTCTAGACGTTTAATACAAGGTGCCTCACGGGACTGTACCCAGCCTGACAAGTAAATCCGGTCTAGTTTTCTCTTTCTTTTTATTCCTAATCCCAAGAACAGTGGAGATAAGAAGGGCCATTTGGGGTACAGAGAGCCTTCTTCCTGTAGTGAGCAGACCTCACTGGGGTCAGCAGACAGAGACGCTGTGATGAATTGAAGTGCTCAAGAAAGCATCTTCAAACATACGGAATGAAGACTGATATTACCCTGGGAATCATCTAAATATGTACAGTTTTTCACGCATGATGGATTTGTTAAGCATAGTTGGAATATTCTCCATTCTTAAATAGCTATGAATAATTGCAGTATTTGTAAATTACTATACATTAGCACGCTATGCAGGCACACTACAGTCAAATTAATTCATTAACCCTTTTCAGAACGCTGATCTTATAGGTTGAGACCCAGGAAAACTGAATTAATATATCCATAAATGTAAATCAAAAAACTTAATAAGATGCCTTCCTAAACAAAATACCACCAGTTTTCTTTTTGTCACGATGATTTAGTTTGATGAGACAAAAGACACGATGAAAAAGAAATGAACAAGCAAATATGTACATATCATATAGTTGGAAAACATTTTATCCCTTTTGGTATCTTCCACATACCCTGAAGCCCATCTTTAACTTTCTCAAAACAAGCTTTTACCGCCTTTCCATTTTCCCATCTTGTTCTTTCCCAACTTTTCCTCCAGATTTTTAGATAATGAGAAGGCAAAATAATAACCCTAGACACTATATTGTTTTTATATTCTATTTGAAAGAGTACCTCTGAAAACTTATTTTGGACAATGCCTTCAATAATAAAATTCTGAATATGCCCTATAGCTGTCATTTGAAAACAAAGATATTGTAAAGCAATGATACTCCAATAAAGATGCTAAAAAAAAAAAAAAGATACACCAGACACAGATGAGGCAATGAACAAAACATGTGTACAGATATGGATGGTGGAGTCCTTTTTCAACATGACATGAGATGCCTAAGAAATAAAAGTCTACCTTTGTCCTTACAATCCAACTGGGATGGGCTAGAGCAGGGGTGGGGGACACCATTGATCACACTGGGTGTGTTAGAAATCCAAAGCAATGTATGAGAATACTCTTCACATGCCCACAGATTGATTTCTAAACTCAAGAATGTCTAGGTCAGTGGAACTGGACATGACAAACTTCTCAGGGAGTTGAGGGGAGGGGTGATGCACTAAGTCTAAGAGAATTTTTGGAGCTAGAGATGAGAGTGCAGAGTTGGAAGGAAGGAAGGAGAACATCAGACTAAGTATGAGATCACGAGTAAGGACAACGGGCATAAGACTGGTCCTTACACACCTGGTTGCAGAGGAAAAGAAATGGTACTTAGGAAGGTTAGAGAGGTATGGATCAAAAATTCAGATGTGGAGGGTCTTGACTGCCAAGGGCTAAGAGGAGGTCTAATGAGCAAGAGCAAATCAGCCCAGGGAATAATATAAACTGCTGCTGGGGAAGTCAACAGTGGAATCAACAAAAGATTCTTTACTGCGTCTCTTATTAGTTTTTGACTCAGAAAAAAAAAAAAAAAGCAACTTTAGAAGTAGCCCCTGATTCAGGACCACAGTAAACCAGTAAAAATATGTGGGTTTTACCAGCACTGGTGGAGTTCAGACCACAGCCTGGGGAAGTGGGATGTGTTCTGGTTAAACAGATATTTACCAGTAAATTATTTGTGTTTATTTTCAGGGGCAATTACATAGTTTATGCATGCTTTAAAGGGATTTAGATCGTCCTCATTTGATACATGATGGTGATGAACTGTATCTAAAGATTTACCCAAGTGATTTCTAAATGCAGACATGTCAAGTGAACAGCCATTTGAAAGAAACTCACCCTGGAGTTTGCATGGCACCATGGGTTTGAACACTCCTTCAAGAGCCTTCAGAACAATAAACCATGATGGTCTCATGCAAACCAGAAATTCACAAGCTCAGGCTTTCTGCAGTTTACTGACACTCCAGTCTCAGCTGGAAAACTAGCACTTCAAAAGCCAGGGTGGATAGCTCTAGCTGAAAAAGACTCAGTTCTGAACAGCAGAAGAAAAGGGGATGGGGGCAGCAAAATGACCTTGCAAAGACAATTAAAGGAATTGGACAAGGCAGCATGAATAAAGAACAATTGATATTTAAGTTCCTCTTGCCCAGATGTGAACATCAGATTTCTGTCATTAAATTTTGGATTAGAAAGATGAGTGATCAGCAAAGCACAGCCAGAGCTAAAATGTGATTTTACTTTTCTAGGTTTGACTCCCAAAGAGGTTGAAATATCTGAACAGACAGGCATTATTTTTTTTCATAGAATCATCGACCTAGACAGATCACTTGATTTGTCAGGAGAAAAATCAAATTTTACTTCCCAAAAGGATGGTTGATACTGTTTCAATCATTAGTATGCTGGTAAGAACTATACTTCAGGTACTTTGAGTGTGTTTCCATGCAGAATATATGCATATTTAACTACAATGGCTGGCACTGAATGTTCACTACGTGAGATGCACATGCTTTCCCCATATATTCTAATCCTCCCAACTACCCAGTGAGGCTGGTACTCCTCTTATCTATATTTCACAAAAGACACACTGAAGCAACTTTGTCAAGGGTAACCTCTGAATAGAACAAGCTGGGATTTGAACCCAGACAGTCTAATTCTCTTCTTAACCACTGTCATAGGTGTGTTTGAGAATGTTTCAAAATAGCTTCTCTACAATGCTAATGAAAGTATTATTTCAGGAACAGGAAGGAATTACCTACACCAACTGGCAAGTAGTGTGTCAAAAAAATATCTAACTACTTGTGCACCATGAATTCAGGGTAGTTACTCTAAAGACTTCAAGTAAGTAGAAAGTGTCAAGAAGACTCAATATGACCAAGGATTAAAATTTTTTGTCTGATGAAATCATTGCCCGTATAGCCCAAAGTTTAGTTTTTAAATTATCCAATGATGCTTTAGGGCTGGCCTCATGTAGACCGCTTAAGGAAAGGTGAGCACAACTTGGTCACAGCGATGGTTGATTAACCTCTCCACCTTCACTCCGATCTCCTCTGAAGTCCTTTGGTTTAATCAGACAAAAAGCTTTTAACAGAAGGTAAGGCCAGTGGTTACTCTTTTTTTAATGACAAATATTCATCAATGTCAAAACCTGGGAAAAACAATTAGATATTTATTAGTTAGGATCCTGTTTATATTTTTTTTTACCAATTATTTAAAGGGGCTCTATCTTTTAAATGCACTAACATATATGAATTTTTAAGCTTGCTAGTAGATTCCTTCTCATAGTAGGTACCTAAACTCAGGTAACACCTTCAAGTATCAGCTCAAATAATCAAGTTACTGATTTTTCCTAAATCAGGAAATAGGAAATTTTTTCCTATTTTCACAACAAAACAATTAACAGTTCTAATGTGAAATTATCTGAGTTTACTAATTGCCCCTCTGCTTTTTGAAAATAGTTTCTGTTACAATGCAAAATGAAAGGCTGGGAGTAATCAACATTTTAAAAAGGAGAGAGGGTCCATATTAACTTGAATGTATCAGCTAATATTTCAGTAGTGCAATAGACAGGCATTCTGGCCAACCAACAGAAATCTCTCTTGCCTACAAAACTGCATCCAGTAAGAGAGAATTAGGCCCAGAATGGGAAAAAATTTCTTCCTTAGGAAATAAATTCTTAGTATTCTCCATGTGGGGAAAGAAGCCCATTTCTATGTTTAGAACTCAGTGAAAAAGCTGACGAGTGCAAAGCTTGTCAAATATATCAAAATGCCAAAATCCATCATTTTAGACACACAAAACTACACACATCTCTTTGAGCTTCCTGGCTTTCACACTGCCCAGCAGGATCCAATTGATCTTGGTCCAGAAAATTAACAATGATGTAAATGTAAATAATCCTATAAATCAGAAGTAAATGGAATTATGTTTTCTCCCTACAGCCAGGACTCATCCATTTTTCCAAGGTTCTATGACAACCTTAGAACAGAACTGTGATTCATATTTAGATTTCCCCTCTCTAGCTAAATTTAAAATAATTATGTGTACCCTGCCTTAAGCAAAGCTAATGTATTGACAATTATTTACAAGAATAATTTACTTTCAGAATGACAGTTTATGGTACAAGATAAGTGTCTCTAGCATACTTTCATAAACTTGTACATAGTTTATAACAAGTTTGCTTGATCTGAGCACGTATCTCCTCCTACTCTTAGAAAATTAGAAATTCTAAAATATAACCAAGACTGTTTTGAAATTACTCAACAGCAGAGTGGTAAGAATGCAAGCTGAGGGTCTCATTGGCCCAGGGGATATCCTGACTGGGATGGAGTTTCACTGTCCACACAGAAACATAAGGCATTTTTTTTTTTGATCCCATCATAGGCCAGAGGTTAGAACAGAGTCTCCCGCAAAACAAGGACTCCAGAAGGGCAGGCTCTAAACTTGCACTACCTACGCAATAAAGAAATAGCAAACTGAGAAATTAATTTTTTAAAACAAGTCCTGGACCATTAAAACATTGGGACTCCCAGTAGAAACAAATATAAAATACCTTGTAGAGAAATGTCCACAACATGGACACAGGAAGCCTACGTAAAAACACCCCACTGAAGACAAGCTCACAATGAAAAACACAACCAAACACTTGGAAATTATTTGCACTGGGGGAAAAATCAACAGACGTGACCAACAGGTCAATTAGGAATCCTAGAACTAGACAACAGAAGAGAGAACAATCTGAAAGAGACATAAAATAACAGCATTAAAAAAATTATAAGTGGAAATAAAATCAGAAAGAAGCAACTAAAAGGCAAAAATATGCATTTGGAAATTTAAAAACATGCATCTGAATCATTCATAATCAATAAAGATACCATGCTGGATATTTTTAATACTTGGAACTGATAACAATGAAACATAACATAAAATCTGTGAGAAGTAGCTAAAGTATTCTTTAAAAGGAAGTGTATATACTTTTAAATGCATATGTCAGGAAAGAGAAAAAGACAGAATAGTTATAAACCCAGCAACTCAAGAAGCGAAAGAACAGAGTAAGCCTGAAGGAAATAGCAAACATAAAAGCCAAACTTAGGGACTTCCCTGGTGGCGCAGTGGTTAAGAATCCGCCTGCCAGTGCAGGGGGCACGGGTTCGAGCCCTGGTCCGGGAGGATCCCACATGCCGCGGAGCAGCCGAGCCCGTGCGCCACAACTGCTGAGCCTGCGCTCTAGAGCCCGCGAGCCACAAGTAGAGAAAGCCTGCACACAGCAACAAAGACCCAACACAGCCAAATATAAATAAAATAAATAAATTTTTAAAAAGCCGAACTTAATAGAAGAGAAAACAAAGAAATATTAGTATTGTTAAGTAAAACAAAAACTGATTTGGGGGGAAGAATACACACACACAAAGGAAATATAAATCTCCAGAAGACTGATCAAGGAAAAAAGGAAAAGATATTAGCAATAAATATTAGGGGGGCTTCCCTGGTGGCACAGTGGTTGAGCATCCGCCTGCCGATGCAGGGGACACGAGTTCGTGCCCCGGTCCGGGAAGATCCCACATGCTGCGGAGTCGCTGGGCCCGTGAGCCATGGCCGCTGAGCCTGTGCGTCCGGAGCCTGTGCTCCGCAACGGGAGAGGCCACAACAGTGAGAGACCTGCGTACCGCAATAAATAAATAAATAAATATTAGGAACAAAGAAGTGATATAACTATAGATAGAATGGAGATGTTTTAAAGTGTAAAACTTTATGCCAATAAATGTAAACTTGAATGAAAATTCTAGAAAAATATAAATTACCAATATTGACTAATGAAAAGATGGAAAACCAGCATAACCCTATATAAAATTTAAAAATGATCAGTAAATATCCAACTACAAAAAAAAATGCCTCCAAAGTTTTACAAGCAACCTTTACCAAATCTTCAAATAGCATAATTCATATTTCATACAAATGATTCAGAGTTTAGAAAAACAGATAAAAGTTCACTATTCATTTTATGAAACTGGTATAACCTTAATACTAAAGCTAGCTAAGAACAGTATGGGAAAAAAATCACTGCCTAATCTCACTAATTATATAGATATAAAAATCCTAAATAAAATACTAGCAAAATAAATCCAGTTGTGCTATGGTTACCAAGGGGGAAGGTTGCAGGGGAGGGATAGTTAGGGAGTTTGGGTTGACATGTACACACTGCTATATTTAAAATAGATAACCAACAAGGACCTACTGTATAGCCCGGGAAACACTGCTCAGTATTCTGTAATAACCTAAATGGGAAGAGAATTTGAAAAAGAATAGATACATGTATAACTGAATCACTTTGCTGTACACCTGAAACTAACACAACATTGTTAATCAACTATGTTCCAATATAAAAGAAAAAAAATTGTTTTTAAAAAGGGAAAACAGGGCTTCCCTGGTGGCGCAGTGGTTGAGAGTCCGCCTGCCGATGCAGGGGACACGGGTTCGTGCCCCGGTACGGGAAGATCCCACATGCGGCGGAGTGGCTGGGCCTGTGAGCCATGGCCGCTGAGCCTGCGCATCTGGAGCCTGTGCTCCGCAATGGGAGAGGCCACGACAGTGAGAGGCGTACTGCAAAAAAATAAATAAATAAATAAAATAAAATAAAAAGGGAAAACATTATGCCCTTCCCCCCAAAACAAATGTTTCTCAAGGGAAAAAGAAACACGATAATAAATGTAAACAAAATTTTCTTTTTCTAATCAATGTTAACATACGTTTACATTTTTTAATCTGTTAATAAATAAATAAATGAAGTTGACCAAAGCAAGTGGAAATTTCTATAAATAAATAAATCCAATTGTGTGTGTGTGCACACATGTGTGTCAACTTATGACCAAGTGGGGTTTATCCCAGATATGCAAGGATGATTCATTTATTGGTAATCTATTAATATAACTTACCCCTTAAAGACAAAAAACTATAAAATCATTCCAATATATGCCTCCCCCGAAAGACATCCAATAAACTTTAACATTGGTTCATGGTTAAAAAGAAAAACATACTCTTAGAAAACTAGGAGTAGAAGGTAAAAACTTTAATCTAATGCATGTTGCTGCATTACAGTGAACATCATACTTAACTGTGAAGTATTAGAAGCAATTTATTTAAGATTGGGAACAAGCTGAGGATGTCTATTATTACACTTTCTGCTCACTATAACACTGGTGGTTCTAACCAGTGCAATAAGATAAAAAAAAAAAAAAGAAATTAATGATTAGAAAGAAAAAATGTAATTCTCATTATATGCCAACAATTTAATTACACAGAGAAATATAAGAAAATACACAAATAACTAGAACTTAAGCAAGTTTAGCAAAGTTGCCTGATAAAAACTTACCACACAAATATTAATATTACTTACAGGACAACAACTGAAGAGAAAATTTTAATTTTTAAAAAAGGATCCATTTACAGAAGCAACAAAAAACATTAAGTAGCAGAGAATACATGTAACATAAGATGTTCAACATTTCTGAAGAAAAATTTAACATATTATCCTATGACCAAAAAAACTAAATAAATGGAGAAATATATAATGGTAAACAGTGGGAGACTCAATATCATTAAAATATTATTTCTTCCCATACTGATCTATAAATTTTAATGCGATTCCTATCAAATTGCCACAGGGTATTTTGCAGAATTTTACAAGTTGAAAGTCATATGGAGAAGAAAAGACTATTTGATGACTAAGGAGATGTGCAAGTATGAAAACAAATGAAGTTATATTAACTTTAAGAAAACATGGTATCCGTCCAAAGGAAAAGAAAAAGACCAATGACTTAGAAGAGAAAGCTCGGGGTGGGGGAAAACACATGTATACAAGGTGTCATTACAAATCAATGGAAAAGTATGATTAGTAAAATGCATGTCACTGCAACTAAGGTTGTCCATATGCAAAAATAAAGGAACAACTTATTCCAACCCCACTTCATGGACAGATTAAAAACCCAAATGTCAGCATTAGAAATTGGAAAGAAAAAAATAGGGAGAGAATATTTTTGTGAACATAGGGAAATAAATTGTTTCTTAAGAGAAATGTCATGGGAGCAAATCATAAAGGAAAAGGTTGATTTCCTTTTTTGATTATACTGAATTTGATTTTATTGAAAATTAAAATTTCCTTGATATAAGATACAATAAACTAAGTTAAAATACAAACCACATACTTGGGAGAAGCTATTTGTCACACATAAATTTAAAAATAAGTACAATTCTTACAAATCAGTAAGAAAAATACAAATAATACAATAATAAAATAGGCAGTGGATATGAACAGGAAATTCACAGAAAAGAAAACTGAAACACCTAAAATTTCTCAGCCTCAGTAGTGATTAAGGAAATTCAAGTTGTTGTGAGATACCACTTCAGGAAAAAGAAGATGTCTAATAGTTGAGGAGGATAAATTAGTACTAATTGTTGAGGAGGAAATGGAGAAACTAGAACTTTCCTAAGTGGCAGGTACAAATACTTTGATGGGTTATTTGGCAATATCTAGCAAAGCCGAAGAGGCACATTCCTATGGCTCAGAATTTCACTTCTAGATGCAAAACCCAGAACCATCCCACGTGCCCAAGAAAGTCCATTGAAACTTTGTTTGAACAGCAAAAAATCAGAAGCAAGCTCAGTTAGTCACTGAGGGAAGAATAATTACATACAATGGGACACTGGACAGTAACTTAAAACTTGAAAAACAATACTATGTATTATTTAGGGATATGTACATATATAATAAACACAAAAAATACAGATGGGGAAGATATACACCAATTTCAAGATAGTGGTTAACTCTGGGAAGGAAGGTAAAGGATAGAATAAGGAGCAATCAACTGCATTGCTAATATTTTGTTTCTGAAAAAAGAGGAAAATAAGGCAAATTTTACTAGTTTTAAAATCTAGTGGTTGGTACATGGGTATCTGTTATTCTCCGTATTTTTCATTTTTATAATTTAAAAAAGTTAATAATTAAAATCAACAAATCACTTATATATCCATGATTTCATTTTGATAGACCCTCCTAAATAAGGTTGTTTGGTGTCCATTTTATAGATGAGATGTAGGTTCCTTAAGGTTAAATCCATTACCAACCACCACAGAGCCAGAAAGGGGAAGATCTGGGATTCCAATCTAAGTCACCTAACAAATACATTCCTCCAAAAATTCCTTATCTTGCAAAATGATTATCCATAGAATCCTGTAAAGATCAAGTTCTATTATTGCTTTGAATATTTATTTCAATTTACCAAAATTTGACTGGCAATCAACCTTCCAGGATAACACTGATTTCTTTTTCCCATAAATTAGTGCATACCTGAATTCATGGAGGTTTACTCCGTACTGCTGACAAAAAAGAGTCTATAATAACGTCATTGTCTGGTTCCAGCTGGCATTTACATTGGAGGGTCTGGGATCCTGAGCACTGTGGCTCTAAAAGCACCCCTTTCCCCTGTCCAATATCCTTCCAAAGGGATAGAAAAGAGCCACCAAGAAACTCTTATCTGCATGGCCTGGAGCTGTCTTGAGATTGTTGAAGAAAATCTGTGACTTGGCATTCATAATGACTTACAAGCTCAGTTTAAAAATATATGTTCAACAGTCAAGTAGCTGTTATTTCTCCTTCCTTTGCCAACTGATTATGTACAGCAAGTTTTGTCATTTTTCCATTATTCACGACTCTTAGGTTATCAAGTCTTCTGAACAAACGATAACAGGCTTTAGTGGAAGATAGACTGTTTGAAGATGGAGTTGGAAAATAAGTGATTCAGGGCAACTCAGAAGGAGTTTTGTGCATCAGATGGTTGTAATTAAAGGAATGATATCAAATCTGCTTCTACTTACAGAAGCGAGACACCTCCCAGGGTCTGAGATTGAAGTCTTTGTTAGTCTTTTCCACCAAAACTCTACCTGGGTCTTCTGAAGTTTTGTTTTCCTGTTAAATGCCAGAGAATCTTTGGTATATAACCATGGAAGGGAATGGGGAAAATGCTAGTGCCAGTGGCTTTCCCCAAAAAAGAAAGAGAGGGAGGGAGAGTAAGAAACTGTTATGCTGTCATTTTTTCCTGTTTGTTTCTGATTTGTTTGTTATGTTTATGCAAAATGCTTATCTTCTAGAGTTTCGTTAGCATAGAATATGGGCGTAAAGACCGTAATCTTCCTCCAGCAATGATGGTCTCTTATTCCAACAGAGAGTACATTTCTCAATTTCTCCTCCTTCTACTATCAGGCAATTGCTCTGAGCACCCTGCAGTTTATGATCAAGACCATCTCAATGTTCGAGAAGGCTGTTTTAGAACTCCATGTCATTGTTATAAAGATTATGGGTCTCCCACATTCACAGTTTTTATCTAAGGCCCTTGACTTCACCTGTTATGCAGTTCCACGTGAATTTGTGATGCGTGCTCTACCTCCCCTGTCAAATTGCAGGCTTTTACTAAGTTCGTTTAAAATAATATTTGAAAAACATATTTCAAGATAAAATAATTCTTGTTGTTTTGTTTTGTTTTGTTTTCCAGTACGCGGGCCTGTCACTCCTGTGGCCTCTCCCGTTGCGGAGCACAGGCTCCGGACGCGCAGGCTCAGCGGCCATGGCTCACGGGCCCAGCCGCTCCGCGGCATGTGGAATCTTCCCAGACCGGGGCACGAACACATGTCCCCTGCATCGGCAGGAGGACTCTCAACCACTGCGCCACCAGGGAAGCCCAAGATAAAATAATTCTTAATCAATCATCTTCCTGCTACCCAAAACTGCTTTGACCCAGAACTGTAGTGACAATAAAAGGTTTCTTTTAAAATTCAAATTGTGATACACCCTGGCCTGACCTATACAAAAAATACAATTCATCCATATCTCTATTATCCCAGAGACAGAGAAAAGAACTCATAAGGATACATTTACATCAAAAAGTAATCCCAAAACTTTATTTTCCTAAGTCTAGCCACCAACACAGTTGGGTGATAGTCTAATAGTAAAACTGATTTATTAAAAGTTTGTCTCTTTCTCATCTCTGATCCCCTCTAGCTCCACTAGGCAGATAGAAAAATTTCATGAAACCTAATTTCTAAAAAGTTTTCCAAAAGCACTTGACACAGTTCCTTTGATTTTCAAAAGGAAAAAATGGAAAAACTTGCCCCACAGCTTCCTAAGTAGTTCTGTCTAGGTAAACCAGCCTTGACCTCTGAGGCATATTCTGAATAAGCAGGGCCAGATCACCACATGGACTCGGAATGGAAAGAGGACAATCTTATGTTTTTCTTGTTTCCCCAGTAATGATCACACAGCCCAACATATAGCAGATTCTCAATAATGAGTATGGAATAAACAAGCACACCTCCTCCCTGTAACCCACTTATCAACTCAGGTACACTGTCCTCTGAGATTCATCCATTTACTCATTCATTCAACAAATATTTATTGAGTACAGCACAAGCATGGGGGATGCAGCAGAAACAACAATCCTGCTTCAGGGAGCTTACACTTTAGTGGATGGAGTCAGGCAATCAATAAAATAAATAAGTAAAATGCACAGTATTTAGGTACTAATAAGTGCCGTGGGGAAAAATTAGTCAAGGAGGGAAGATAGACGGTTTTGTGGAATGGGCTACTTCAATTATAAACATAGTAGTCAGGGAGAGGATTTCAGACAAAGGGACAATAAATACAAGGACTCTGGGGAAGGGCACGGAGGACACATGGCTAGAGCTGATTGAGGAAAGTGGAGAGTGACAGCCATGAGATCAGGGAGGAAATGAGGGGCTAGAAAATACAGGATAACGGGTCATCTCTCAGGTGAAATAGGACAATCAAAGTAAAGGAGACTGTGGAAGTCAGGAGGCCTCATGCCTCATCTAAAGGGAGGAGAACCGTTTAACCCCTGTCGAGAGTTTCCACACAGGAATGTGGTCCAGTAAGTTATCTGAGTTCTCAATAATGGAAATTCCTTTAAAAAAAAAAAAACAAAAAAAAACCACGTACAGAAGACAAAGGCTGTCTGAGGGTCATTCCTGCCCATGGCTGCCATGGAAGCTCAGGCCTGGACACTCCCTCCAGGCACTGCTTTCTGGTCTCACGGTCTTTGCACCACCAGGAGGTACAGTGCAACCCCTCAGAGGGTTTCCAGCCCCCTCCCCAGTCCAAGGGAATCATTTCCTAAAATTGGAAACAAGTCTCACTCTCTCCTTTGCTGTTTCTAAGCCTGGGAATTCTCTCTTTTCCTGGGGCTAAAGTCTTAGAAACAAAAGCCAGAAAGACTTGCTCTCTGTTTCTGCCTGTGCACTGCCATCCCTGTCGTCGCCCCATGTACCTCCTCTGAGGGAATGTGAATTACAGCACCTGCCTGGTATGGGATGGGGGAGCAGGAACAGGAACGCAGAGTATTGAGATAGGACAGGAAAAACATACTAGGTGGCAAAAAAATGGTTAATCACTCAAAATATTATCCAGACACACATAAATCAGGACAGTGTGAAAATCACTTTTGGAAAAACAAAACAGTCCAAGGAAGAGTATTTGCCCTCTAGAAACTTATAATTGAGATGACAAAACACATACACACACATACATACAACTGTACGTATAAAACATGACATTTAAGACATCATGTTAATTCTAGCTGGAGTTATTAGGGAAAAGAGTTATGGAAAGTTGAATTTAAGCTTGGTCTTGAAGAGTAAATACATTTGTATTTTTAAGTGAAAATTGTCACTTTTGGCAGGAGTGTAAATTTCATTTCTAGAAGACAATTTGCAACATTTACGAAAGACTTAAAAATGTGGATTCTGAATGCCCCAATGATTCTACTTAGAGTAATGTATGTTAAATGATATATTCAATGATATATGAACAAAGATGTTCATAACAGGACTGTCTATAATAGCAAAAAAAAAAAAAAGAAAAAATGGAAACAACCTAAATGTCCATAAGCAGGCAGACAGGTTAAAGAAATCATGGTATATCTATAAAGTGGAATATTACATAGGCAATCTAACACACAAAAAAATACATATTGACATAGAAAGATATCCATCAAAAAAAATGTAGACAAGTAATTTCACAGTATGAGTCATCTCATTTTTTAAAAGTAAATGTGTGTGTAGGTACACATGCCCTTGTACACTGAAAACTCTGAAAAAATGTATACAGCAAAATGTTGCTGGTGGTTATGGCAGATAACACACCCCTCCTGCCTTGGGTGAGGTATACATACCTCCTCGCAACAGTAATGTTGGGCTTGGCCACATGACTTGTGTTGAGCAGTGGAATGTGAGCCGATGTGCCACCTGTCGAAGATAATGCTTTAAAAGTGAGGGTGTGGTTTGCTTCAGCCTCTCGCTCTTCCCCTCTGCTGTGAGGATGGGGACGTCGCAGGGGCCAGAACTATGCTTCTGCTTAACATTTGGTCACCCCAAAAGCTACCTAGGAATTTTTCCAATTACTCACAGAATAACCTGTTTTGTTGTTGTTTTAATGACATGGGGGGCAGCAGTAATCTATATACCCTGAAATCCCACCAAATTACTGCTATATCAGAAAATCACACCAGGAAGTAACCCAGTCCTACACAGTTCACAAAATTATCCAAAGTAGGCTCATCCTCAAGATGAATCTGGAAGAATCTGAGATCAGCTTGCTTTTTATTTTATTTTTTTTATTATTATTACTTTTTTTGCGGTACGCGGGCCTCTCACTGTTGTGGCCTCTCCCGTTGCTGAGCACAGGCTCCGGACGCGCAGGCTCAGCGGCCATGGCTCACAGGCCCAGCCGCTCCGCGGCATGTGGGATCTTCCCGGACCGGGGCACGAACGCACGAACCCACGTCTCCTGCATCGGCAGGCGGACCCTCAACCACTACGCCACCAGGGAAGCCCTTTTTCCTTGTATTTTATTTTATTTTTTTTATTATCAGCTTGCTTTTTTAATGTATAATTATCATTCGTAGTTTTGGAAATTCTGGTTTTGAAGGAACACAACAAAATAAATTGATCCTTGAAAAAAAGAGAGAAATTGGAAGAATTTTACTGTATTTTGTCATTAAAACCTATACTACATGAAATTCTGATTTCATTCATATACAATTATTGCAAAATATGAGAGAGAAGACAGATGAAGAAACAATAATGACAGCTCAGGAGGACATCGCTGGGTTTCATTGCTGAAATGTATGGCTTGAGCATGAGGACAAAGCCAACAGCATTTTTCTTGAAATGTACACTGAGTTCACAGATGTTATATAATCACGTTTAAATTAGTGGAATTATCTTTTCAAAATGCTTGTCTGTAAAAGTTTTTAGAACTGCAGTATGTCAGCCAAACATATACCAACAGAAACTTCATTTTTAAGGATAAATATAAGTCCTTCTTGAGGTGTTCCATGACTGGGATATTGCAGACGCTTTCATTTGAAGCTCCAGAGGATATGGAATTGGCATGAATAAGCGATTTTCAAATTACCTAATAAAAATGTCAAAACACTGACAGCCAGAATACCCTTCATACCCATGTAAAAATAATAGCAGAAAAACGGCAAACTAAAAGCAATGAATTCAAATCAAAACTAATCAAAATAGACCTTAGCTATGAAATGTTTCAGCCCCCTTCCTAGAAGTCATAACCTTCACAGAAAGAATCACAGAGATAATTCAAAGAAAGCATTTTTTGTGTCCTTCTTACCTCAAAAATTTATTCTAAAGTTTAAAAACCGCCTCAGATTTCTTTTAAATCATTCCTTTCTCAGTGGAAAAATTGTCCCACGGTTTAAAAATATCTTGCATCACATTAGCTGCCTATACATTTCATATATTACCTCAAAAGCATGAATACAATGAGTAACAGGGTCTAAGCTAAAATCATAGAAATCAGTAAATATTTCTATAGCCAGTTCAAAGTGTAAATATTTGGTTCTCAAAGAATCTCTATTATTGCCTGAAGACTAATCTTGTCTAATAAACTTGTTCAGATAAAGCAAAACTATGCTGGGAGAAAACTTCACTTAGTCCCACCCCCTTCCAAAAAAAAGGGAGCATTCTCTCTCCCCAACTGCCCCCCTAACTAGGCACAGGGATGTATGGTTCAAAAGTTTAACATTGTATTTTTATTCCCACCACACCAAAAAATAACAACCTTTAGTGCTGTTTCAGAAATTTCGGAGCACCATTCAAACACATCAGGTTATTTGTTGAAGAACATGTGCTAAAACCCTGGAACTCAACCTCAAAGTCCATCCTAAAAAACAGACCAAATATTGGGACCTTTCCAAGCAAAATCAATTTATGATTAAAATCTCACCAAGACCAAGTCTTATATTTTGACAAGGAAAAAAACATTCTAGGTATTTTCATATGGCCAAGAGTTTCCAGAAATAGCAGCTTTGGGTGGATATCATCTGGTAGATTGGCAACAGCCTGATCCCAAACCTCCTCCAAGGAAAATCATGCAAAAACTGGAAAAGGAATCCTAAAAGTAGGTTAAGGGTCAACAGTGTAATTTCTAACAAGTATCTGCTTCCTGGCAACATGTGCAGTGGAGAAATCAAGAGTGCAGGTTTGAATCCAGTGACCCTAGATTGAAACTCTACCTCAGAATCTTCTTTCTCCCTAAATTGAAGGTGTTCTTTGACAGGAGTAAAAAACAATCTACCCTTCCCAAAAGAAAACTCATAGTGAGACAAATAGGGTTAGAGACCTCTCATCAGTAAGTCCCTCTCCATGACTAACAACAGCAAGGGCTACAACGAAACCCCCAAGCCAGTACTTCTGCCTCTCAAAACAGGCATTGTTCTGTTTCCTCCTTATCCCTAAGATTGTTTGTTTCTTTCATTTTTACATCCCCTTCTATTTTAAAACTTAGTCAAATTCAGCACCTCTCAAAATGAGTTTGAGAAAACCCTACTAGAGGTACATAGACGCTCACAGGTGTTCCTCCCCAAAAAACTGTTCCATGATCCAATACTTTCAGGAAACTCTGGGTAAAATGTTTTACTAAATGTTTCCTTTCTTGCAGGACTTCTCAGAGCCTTTAATATGCTAATGTGTTTTGAAGATTGCTCATTTCCTAATTTCTTTGACCATGGGTGCTCTTGTTGTGCCACACTTATTAATATCTCACTAAAGAGTTTCACTAGTGAATGAAATATTTTTTGAGTTTAGCAAGAATCTATTTAACTATTTATCTGTTTGACACAAGACCAACCCTAGAATGTTAAACAATGACACACTTGTTCTCCTTTCTCCAGGTCACCTTCTCATGGTGCTAAACTTGAGGGATGTCTATTGTCCTTCCCCACAATCCCCATTTCCCTACAATAGTGTTTAACTCAAAATCAGTGGCAGAGAAATTTCAAAAGGCTTTCAGTTTGTCCTTGAGGTCCTTTGCACAGCTCCTTTGCCCGTAAGACTTAGGGGGCCTTCCTACAAGCAGTGTCCTGAGTGTATAAAAAGTATCCCACATCTCCTGAGAGACAAATGTGTAAGACATAAATAGCTGAAGTTGATGCATTAAAGGAGAAAATGGATATGATAGCATTAGTTGTCATAAAATGAAAGAGATCATTTTCACATCATTGTCAGCCCTTTTTCTATATCACCATGCACAATTAGGCACTTAATAAATACTTTTCAGTATTGTAATGATTGAGTAAGCCAAATCCATACAATTTCAGTTTTGCAATTAAGTTTCTGAACCACAGAGATATGGAATGACATATAGTCAAAGTGGGGAGAGGTGGGAGCAAAGAGAAGCGTTGAAGCTAGTAATTAAGTAAATGAGTCTGCAACCCAGACCAACTCGTTTCACAAGTTGAGAGTTGCCCCCACAGGGGCCAGAGATGACATCATGGGAATACATATCAAGACCAGCTATGAGGTTTCATGGCTGAGAACCCCTAACCCATCTAAAAAGCCCAAGTACAAGTGTTCATTAGTGACCCAGTGCTGCCAGGTATATGAAGACAAGAGAACATTCTGGATTAGCCAGAAATGTGAGCAATGACAGGGAAAGGGGGTCAAATATGAGAAGAAAGAATAGGAAGGAGGAGTTTAAAAGGCAGAGGTTCTCCCAATTCAGTACCATCAGAATTTCTGCTCTCTGAAAAGACTAGGACATTTTCATCTGACTTTAGAGTGACAGCTTCTGTGGGTCCCATGGCTTCCTGGAAAGAGTATCCCAGGCTCTACTGGTTCAAGAAGGGGCAACAAAGCATCAGCAACCCCAAAGCATCAGTTGATGTTGCCAACTCCCAGTCTATCTAGAGACCCCACTGAAAGGAAGCAAGAATGAGGGTCACTTCAGAAGCAGCTCTCAGGCTATCCCGGGGAAGAGGAGAGACTGGAGAGGGAGTCACTTAATTCTCATTTCTACCCCTGGTCAACGTTAATTCAAGGTAGAAATTAGGATTAACATTTCCCAGATATGATGACCTTTTGAATGATGCAGTTTTTTAGGGGAAGTAATTCATATGAAAAAGCTTCTGCTAACTGGCTCTGGGAACTTGCAACATTTTTTTCTCAGTCCTTCAATGACCATATCTGTAAGAAGGGAGGAGCAAGAGAGATAATGAAGGTGAAGGTGCTTTGGAACTGGCACTATGGCACATGAAAGGCCTGTTCTAGACTAGCCATGTACAACCTTTATAATACGTCTTACTTTTGATAGGCTTCAGCCATCCTCATATAGCCTAATGGACCCAGTTCCCTCTTTCATCCCATGTAAATGCCAAAATCATCCTGGGTTTAATCAAGAGACCCATGTTTATTCAACATACTTAGCTCAAGAAGGATAATCCATGAGACGCAATGCCTTCTTTTCTCTGTGTAGCCACTTGCATTTTCTTAGTTATGTTTTTACTTTCTGTATGTGTCCAATTTTATTTTCAATGATTGACCTGGATTTTAGGTTCTAATAGCATAAATATCAAATTTTGTTAGTTCAGCTGTATAGTTAAAATGCTCTTATTCTTTTGCTCTTAATTAATGGATACCATTCAACAATGAAGGATTCCGTTTAATCTTTTTTTTAAATGAGTTTTAAATTATTCTTTGTTTGCACATGGCCCAAGAGAGGCTTTCCTGGGGGGTAGGTAGAAGAAGTGATATAAGTCCATTTCCCTTAATAGAAAAAGATTCCCTGTGACTGAAAAATAGAGAGTTTCCCCACCTGGTAGTTATTTAGGAAACTGATTTTTTACCCTAATCACAGGATTTTCACACTTATATTAAATTCCACCTTTGTTAGTTTTGACCCAGCAATTCAGCCTGGATATCCGTTTCTAAATGAAGCTTTTACTGTGTTTTTTAAATACTTTTTAAGAATTCGGAGTAATGATAGTTAAGATGATACAAAATCTTGGAAATAGAATGGATAAAATAAAAGAAACATTTAACAAGACCTAGAAGAACTAAAGAGCAAACAAGCAATGATGAACAACATAATAAATGAAATTAAAAATTCTCTAGAAGGAATCAATAGCAGAATAACTGAGGCAGAAGAACAGATAAGTGACCTGGAAGATAAAAGAGTGGAAATAACTACCGCAGAGCAGAATAAACAAAAGAGAAGGAAAAGAATTGAGGACAGTCTCAGAGACCTCTGGGACAACATTAAATGCACCAACATTCGAATTATAGTGGTCCCAGAAGAAGACAAGAAAAAGAAAGGGACTGAGAAAATATTTGAACAGATTATAGTTGAAAACTTCCCTAATATGGGAAAGGAAATAGTCAATCAAGGACAGGAAGTGCAGAGAGTCCCATACAGGATAAATCCAAGGAGAAACATGCCAAGACACATAATAATCAAACTATCAAAAATTAAATACAAAGATAAAATATTAAAAGCAGCAAAGAAAAACAAGTAACATACAAGGGAATCCCCATAAGGTTAACAGCTGATCTTTCAGGACAAACTCTGCAAGTCAAAAGGGAGTGGCAGGACATATTTAAAGTGATGAAAGGGAAAAACCTACAACCAAGGTTTTTCCACGCAGCAAGGATCTCATTCAGATTCGACAGAGAAATTAAAAACTTTACAGACAAGCAAAAGCTAAGAGAATTCAGCATCATCAAACGAGCTTTACAGCAAATGCTAAAAGAACTTCTCTAGGCAGGAAACACAAGAAAAGGAAAAGACCTACAATAACAAACCCAAAACAATTAAGAAAATAGTAATAGGAACATACATATTGATAATCACCTTAAATGTAAATGGATTAAATGCTCCAACCAAAAGACATAGACTGGCTGAATGGATACAAAAACAAGACCCATATATATTTTGTCTACAAGATACCCACTTCAGGCCTAGCGACACATACAGACTGAAAGTGAGGGGATGGAAAAAGATATTCCATGCAAATGGAAACCAAAAGAAAGCTGGAGTAGCAATTCTCATATCAGACAAAATAGACTTTAAAATAAAGACTATTAGAAGAGACAAAGAAGGACACTACATAATGATCAAGGGATCAATCCAAGAAGAAGATATAACAATTGTAAATATTTATGCACCCAACATACGAGCACCTCAATATATAAGGCAAATGCTAACAGCTATAAAAGGGGAAATTGACAGTAACACAATCATACTACGGGACTTTAACACCACACTTTCACCAACGGACAGATCATCCAAATGAAAATAAATAAGGAAAACAAGCCTTAAATGACACATTAAAAAAGATGGACTTAATTGATATTTATAGGACATTTCATCCAAAAACAACAGAATACACATTTTTCTCAAGTGCTCATGGAATATTCTCCAGGATAGATCATATCCTATGTCACAAATCAAGCCTTGGTAAATTTAAGAAAATTGAAATCGTATCAAGAATATTTTCCGACCACAATGCTATGAGACTAGATATCAATTACAGGAAAAAAATCTGTAAAAAAAAAAAAACACATGGTGGCTAAACAATACACTACTGAATAATCAATACATCACTGAAGAAATAAAAGAAGAAATCAAAATATACCTAGAAACAAATGAAAATGAAAACAAGACAACCCAAAACCTATGGGATGCAGCAAAAGCAGTTCTAAGAGGGAAGTTTATAGCAATACAATCCTACCTTAAGAAAGAAACATCTCAAATAAACAACCTAACCTTACACCTAAAGCAATTACAGAAAGAAGAACAAAAAAACCCCAAAGGTAGCAGAAGGAAAGAAATCATAAAGATCAGATCAGAAATAAATGAAAAAGAAATGAAGGAAACAACAGCAAAGATCAATAAAACTAAAAGCTGGTCCTTTGAGAAGATAAACAAAATTGATAAACCATTAATCAGACTCATCAAGAAAAAAAGGGAGAAGACTCAAATCAATAGAATTAGAGATGAAAAAGGACTGCAGAAATAAAAAAGATCATGAGAGATTACTACAAGCAACTCTATGCCAATAAAATGGACAACCTGGAAGAAATGGACAAATTCTTAGAAATGCACAACCTGCCAAGACTGAATCAGGAAGAAATAGAAAATATGAACAGACCAATCACAAGCACTGAAATTGAGACTGTGACTAAAAATCTTCCAACAAACAGAAGCCCAGGACCAGATGGCTTCACAGGCGAATTCTATCAAACATTTACAGAAGAGCTAACACCTATCCTTCTCAAACTCTTCTAAAATATAGCAGAGGGAGGAACATTCCCACACTCCCAAACTCATTCTACCATCACCCTGATACCAAAACCAGACAAAGATATCACAAAGAAAGAAAACTACAGGCCAATATCACTGCTGAATATAGATGCAAAAATCCTCAACAAAATACTAGCAAACAGAATCAAACAGCACATTAAAAGGATCATACACCATGA